>NC_090319.1:154799768-155114146 GCF_040869045.1 Eurosta solidaginis
TCGCTCATTTCTTGTACGATCTGACCCACAACTTCCCGCTTCGCCAGTGGAACACTACGAAGAGCTTGACGGATCGACCTCGCATCTCCAGTGACAATTTGATGTTTCACAACGTTGGTGCGGCCTGGTTTGGAACCATATTGGTCAAATATGTTTGCGTATTTTATGAGCAATTGTTTTGCTTTCCTTTGATAGGCTTCCTATAGTCCCTCCGTCCATGCCGTAATATCATTTGAAAGATTAATCTTACTCAACTGCTCGGCCATATATGTCTTCTGTTCTTCTAGTTGTGTTTCCATCTTGGATGTAATTTGTGTCGACATTTCTTAAATACGCATTTCTTGTGCTTTAATCTTTCATGTTATGTGTGTCTCCTGCGATTCCAGTTGAGATGCCATATTATTCTTCACGAATTTGTCCCTCAGGACAACTGTGTTTTTACTTATTTTTTATGTCCTAGATTGCCGGCATTTTTCAGCCTGGTCGAATATTGTCCTAAGACAATAAATTCCTCAACAATCAGGTTGCTTGTATTTTCGACGCTACCATTGTGCTATCCTTTGGGATGAAAACGAGCGCGACATGTCTTATTGTTGCAAAATTGCTTGTACGATTTGACTCACAATTTCCCGCTTCGCTAGTGGAACACTACGAGGAGCTTGACGGATTATTGTTTCTATATCGCGTCGTCTTGCTTTGCATATCGATCTTGATGCCTTGGTCGAGTAAGAAGTCCACTCCAATTATGATTTCATCAACAATCTCTGCCACTATAAAATTGTGTAGTACCGTGACGTTCCCAATTGCTACTTCACATGCTACTTCTCCAATTACCTGGGTGTCCCCTCCCGTGGCTGTACGTAATATTGCTCCAAGCAATGGTCTTATCTTCTTGTTGACTAAATCTGATCGAATGACGGAATGAGATGCACCCGTATCTACAGTCAGTAAACGTTCCTTTCCCTCCACATATCTTCCAACAGTAAGATTGCTTGACCTTCTTCCAATTTGCGAGATAGAGGTTATGGGGCATTCAATTGCGGAAGCCAGCTGTCACCCCTTGCGGCTGACTCGCTTTAGTTTAACCTAGATTTGGAGATTTGTTCATCTCCTTCAGCTCTGCGTTTACGGCCACCCACATTGTTGGAACTATTAGGACCAGTGCTGCAATGACGTGCAATGTGACCTGGGTTTCCGCACTTGACACATCTCAAAACTACGGCATTTTTCTGTTGTGATCCCTTCAGTGCTTCCAAAATTGTGTCTACGCACTCTGGCCTTTCTACTTCCACACGATGAGCTTTGTATGCTGGTTTACTCAATAGTGATGCCGTTTCGGCAAATGTTTGCTTTGAGCTCGCGTATCGCGAGCCGCTTCGTTTCGACGTTCCGTATGCCATTTATAAAGCTCTGAATCTTTACCCTTTCAATGTATTCCACGGGTGCGTCCGCATTTGCAAGATGAGCCAATATTTCAATGTCCAAAACAAACTCCTGCAAAGTCTCTTTAGATTTTGGCAGCGGTTCTGCGATTCTATTTGGTATATTTGTTTCCTATGTTCGCTTCGGTAACGTCGTTCTACAGCAGCCATCAACACTTCATAATTATTAAGCTCTCCTTCGGGAATCGTCTGTAGTATTTCGGCTGCTGGCCGCTTCAATGCTACGAATAGAGCAGCAACTTTATCTTCGGCATTCCAGTTGTTCACTGCTGCGGTCTTCTCAAGCTGTAGCATAAAGACCTGGAAAGGAACAGAACCGTCAAAGGATGGTGTTTTTACCTTTGGATTACTCTCTGAAACTGCTGGGCGATTTAGCTGCAACTTCTGCCCTCGTCCTTTTAACTCATCGACTTCTGCCTGAAATTGAGCGATTTTTGCATCCTGCGCTTCCAGTTTTGTTGATATCCTTGCTTCCTGTTCTGACAGATGCGAGGATATGCAAGCCTCCTGTGCTTTCAATTGCTCGGCCATATATGTCTTCTGTTCTTCTAGTTGTGTTTCCATCTTGGATGTAATCTGTGTTGACATTTCTGAAATACGCGTTTCCTGTACTTCAATCTTTGATGTTATGCGCGTCTCCTGCGATTCCAGTTGGGATGCCATATATGTCTTCTGCTCTTCCAGTTGGGATGACATATTTGTGGAGATTTGTGATGAAATTTCTATTATGCGTGCCTCGTGTGCTTCCATCTTTGATGTTACTGTCGAAGTTTGGGCAGATATTGCAGCCAATATCATGTTCAAGTGTGTGTTCGCCATTGCCTGCGGTGTTTTATTTTTCTCCTCCAATTTTGTTGTCTCCTCGCCATCAAGATGAAAGACACACTCTTCCACGTTAATTCCTTCTGATTCCATTGCCTCTCGTAGTCGTGCCTGAAGGTCGAGTTTATTCCCGGTTGTATTCAATCCACGGCTCTCCAACTCCTTCTTCAATTGCTGGATCTTCAATTCACTCCACTTTGCTATGCCAAAGTTGTATTCGAAGTCTTCGGAATTTATTCAACAATTCCTCTTCTGACACCAATTGTAACGAATTTAGGGAAATTCCGCTTATTTGAAACTTTCTGCTAACGTTCGAATCGCTAAACTGTTGAATACATCAGTCCAATATTCTGTATTGCAAGATGGTCTTTATTAGACAACTTTGGGAGTAGTACAAGTATACTTCGCAACTAAAAGCGTGTTTAAATCAAATTGATTAGACATGCCTCAGCTTTCGCTGCTTTTACACTCTCTGTTTTCTCGTTCGTCCATTTCTCCAGGTCTGGTGACTTCTCGAAACTGTATTCCAGAACAATTGTATCTAGTGCTTGGTTATTAGCTATATACATGTGAGTAAAAAGGGGTTAGTGCTATAAGACTGTCCTTTTTACTAAGTTTTAATAAAATATTTACTGTTTAATTTTGAAAATAAAGGTTTTGTTATAAAGTTAATTAATGAAAATTACAAATGGTTGAATGTAATGATATTTGATTAATTTCAATGGTCAACTTTCACACGCGTAGTTTTGCCGTCGTTGTGGTTTGAGTTCTCGTCGTCAACTAACTATTGCTTCTCGTTTGATCTTTGTTGCTTCTTCGTGTCACAAGGTTGCTGAGAAAAGGTCGAGATGTTGTATAGAAACCCAATCGCACATTCGGCCATTCTGGTATACATTCGTTCATTTTATACAGTTGAGCTGGTTTACGTTTCTTATTATAATTGTTCTTGTTTTCTCATTGAATTTGAATGATTTGTTGTTTCGCCTTCTTTCGTAGTTGATCTCGGTCGTTGTTGAATGTTTCTACCATTTATTGCTCCAAAAGTTTACGTATATGCTGATCGTCTTTTGTTCGCATCTTTGTACCAAGTAAAAGCTCGAATAGAGTTGTATTGATACTTCTTGTGAACGTCGAATTAATCGCTTGTTGAACTTTGTCAACGTGTTTAAACCATTTTGTTGGATCTTCGATACTCAGCTTTGTTAAAACTGATATTATGATTGCATTTCGTCTTTCGATTTGGCCATTTACTCTTGGCAAACCAGTTGTAATCATTATGTGTTTGATGTCTTCATTATCACAGTACGCTTTGAAATCGTTCGATGAAAATGCAGCGCCTCTGTCAGAAATGATGTTTACGGGATTTCCAAAAATTACGCTTTGACGGCGGAGTCTCGTTATTACCTCTAAAGTGGTTGTCGACTTTGTAGGGTACAACCAACAAAACTTAGTGAAAGAATCGATTATAGCTAAAATATGCTGATACTGTTTATTTGTTGACTGCAGTGGACCGAGGAAATCTACATGGAATGTTTGAAGTGGTAAGTCCTCTTTCTGTATTGGATGCAGTAAGCCGTCTTGCCTGCCTAGCTTACGACTACTTAAAATACAGAGTATACAGCATGCGATGTGTCGCCTTATTTTTTCATCAATGTTTGGGATAAAGTAATCTTTTAAAATAAGTTCTTTATTTTCTTTACTGCAAAATGACCTCTTTCATGCGCTTGAGTAATAACTTGTTTATGCATACTTTCTGGTACTACGATTAATTCATTATCTTTGATCATTTTATATAATACATTGGCCTTCATGAAATAGTCGTCATATGAATCGGTATTTTGAAGAACTTCTCGTATTGCTTTCAAAGTTTGGTCTTCTAGTTGAGCCTGACTTATTCGTATGGTTAGTTCATCGTTGCGTATCGTCATGACTGCATAGCGGCTTAGGGCGTCGACATGTTTCATACGACTTCCTGCCCTATGTTCCACAACATAGTTGAAATCTTGTAGTAGCAGTATCCAACGAGCTACTCGTGTACATAAGTTTTTCTTCTCTAAAGTTTTTGTGAATGCGTTACAGTCCGTAACGAGTTTGAATTTTATACCAAGGAGATACACCCTAAATTTTGCTAACGCTTCAATTACAGCAAGTATTTCCAGTTCATAACTAGTAAATTTTCGTTGAGCTTCCGTCGTTTTCTTGCTCATGTAGTAGATAGGATGAAGTTGGTCGTCATGCGGAGATTTTTGCAGAAGTACTGCGCCGAATCCGTCGATAGATGCGTCTGTGTGTAACTCGGTTTCATAAGTACGATTATATACACCAAGTACAGGGTTATTGATTAGCGCATTTTTAAGCGTATTAAAGGCTTGCTCTGCTGACATACTAATTTCGAATTTAGTATTTTGCCTTGTCATGTCCGTCAGAGGTTTTGCGATAATGGCAAAATTCGGAATAAATTTCCTGAAATGACCTACTAGCCCTAAACAACTTAAGAGCTGCTTGGGTGTATTCGGCATTTTGTAATTTAGTACTGATTTCGTCGTGTCCGGTGATGCACGTATTGTGTGATCTTCAATAACATATCCGAGAAATGTTACTTTTTTCTTTAGAAATTGACACTTTTTAAAATTTATTTCTAAACCATAGTCACGACATGTAAGGATTACTATCTCGAGATTTCGCAATGCTTGCTCTTCATTTCTGGCTGGAATTATAACATCATCGATATATGGTAATGCAATATTTTCTTGCATCAGTTTACGGAAAATGGCGTTTATATGTCGTTGGAATACTCCTGGTGAGTTGGACAATCCAAATGGTACCTTGCAAAATTGATATTCTCCTCGTTGGGTAACAAATGACGTATACTTCCTACTTGATTCAGCCACAGGAACATGAAAAAACCCATTTTTCAAGTCGACTGTGCTAAATATGTTTGCGTCTTGTAAGCGGTCAAGCTGGTCATCAATAAGTGGAAGGGGAAAGTGATCTTTTATAATAGATTTATTAATTTGACGAAAGTCTATTCAAAGTCTATGTGAGCCGTCGCTCGCGTTTTTTTACAAACACCACAGGACTGGTGAATTCAGAGTTTGAAACTTCAATTATGCCCTCTTCTAACCATTGATCGATTTGAGCATCGACGATGGCTGCCTCGGAAAATGGTAATCGACGTGGTCTTGCAAATATTGGATTGTCGTCTCTAAGTGTTATCCTCATTTCCACGTTTGTTGTTGAAATCTTATTTGGTTTATAATTCAAAATAAGTTCACTCACCTTCTCTCTGGTTTCTTTACTTGCCCCACTTCCTATATCTAGTTCGTTGTTTTCGACTATAGCGCCAATTTTCATAATCGACACTTGATCGTTTACTTCTATGCTATTTTGCATCTTTTTGACTTTAACGCCATCTTTCTTTTTTCGTTGTGGGATGTATAACAGCACCAAATCTCTTTCCCGAAACATATCATATCTGGCATAAAGACCTGGAAAGGAACAGAACCGTCAAAGGATGGTGTTTTTACCTTTGGATTACTCTGAAACTGCTGGGCGATTTAGCTGCAACTTCTGCCCTCGTCCTTTTAACTCATCGACTTCTGCCTGAAATTGAGCGATTTTTGCATCCTGCGCTTCCAGTTTTGTTGATATCCTTGCTTCCTGTTCTGACAGATGCGAGGATATGCAAGCCTCCTGTGCTTTCAATTGCTCGGCCATATATGTCTTCTGTTCTTCTAGTTGTGTTTCCATCTTGGATGTAATCTGTGTTGACATTTCTGAAATACGCGTTTCCTGTACTTCAATCTTTGATGTTATGCGCGTCTCCTGCGATTCCAGTTGGGATGCCATATATGTCTTCTGCTCTTCCAGTTGGGATGACATATTTGTGGAGATTTGTGATGAAATTTCTATTATGCGTGCCTCGTGTGCTTCCATCTTTGATGTTACTGTCGAAGTTTGGGCAGATATTGCAGCCAATATCATGTTCAAGTGTGTGTTCGCCATTGTCTGCGGTGTTTTATTTTTCTCCTCCAATTTTGTTGTCTCCTCGCCATCAAGATGAAAGACATACTCTTCCACGTTAATTCCTTCTGATTCCATTGCCTCTCGTAGTCGTGCCTGAAGGTCGAGTTTATTCCCGGTTGTATTCAATCCACGGCTCTCCAACTCCTTCTTCAATTGCTGGATCTTCAATTCACTCCACTTTGCTATGTCAAAGTTGTATTCGAAGTCTTCGGAATTTATTCAACAATTCCTCTTCTGACACCAATTGTAACGAATTTAGGGAAATTCCGCTTATTTGAAACTTTCTGCTAACGTTCGAATCGCTAAACTGTTGAATACATCAGTCCAATATTCTGTATTGCAAGATGGTCTTTATTAGACAACTTTGGGAGTAGTACAAGTATACTTCGCAACTAAAAGCGTGTTTAAATCAAATTGATTAGACATGCCTCAGCTTTCGCTGCTTTTACACTCTCTGTTTTCTCGTTCGTCCATTTCTCCAGGTCTGGTGACTTCTCGAAACTGTATTCCAGAACAATTGTATCTAGTGCTTGGTTATTAGCTATATACATGTGAGTAAAAAGGGGTTAGTGCTATAAGACTGTCCTTTTTACTAAGTTTTAATAAAATATTTACTGTTTAATTTTGAAAATAAAGGTTTTGTTATAAAGTTAATTAATGAAAATTACAAATGGTTGAATGTAATGATATTTGATTAATTTCAATGGTCAACTTTCACACGCGTCGTTTTGCCGTCGTTGTGGTTTGAGTTCTCGTCGTCAACTAACTATTGCTTCTCGTTTGATCTTTGTTGCTTCTTCGTGTCACAAGGTTGCTGAGAAAAGGTCGAGATGTTGTATAGAAACCCAATCCCACATTCGGCCATTCTGGTATACATTCGTTCATTTTATACAGTTGAGCAGGTTTACGTTTCTTATTATAATTGTTCTTGTTTTCTCGTTGAATTTGAATGATTTGTTGTTTCGCCTTCTTTCGTAGTTGATCTCGGTCGTTGTTGAATGTTTCTACCATTTATTGCTCCAAAAGTTTACGTATATGCTGATCGTCTTTTGTTCGCATCTTTGTACCAAGTAAAAGCTCGAATAGAGTTGTATTGATACTTCTTGTGAACGTCGAATTAATCGCTTGTTGAACTTTGTCAACGTGTTTAAACCATTTTGTTGGATCTTCGATACTCAGCTTTGTTAAAACTGATATTATGATTGCATTTCGTCTTTCGATTTGGCCATTCACTCTTGGCAAACCAGTTGTAATCATTATGTGTTTGATGTCTTCATTATCACAGTACGCTTTGAAATCGTTCGATGAAAATGCAGCGCCTCTGTCAGAAATGATGTTTACGGGATTTCCAAAAATTACGCTTTGACGGCGGAGTCTCGTTATTACCTCTAAAGTGGTTGTCGACTTTGTAGGGTACAACCAACAAAACTTAGTGAAAGAAGCGATTATAGCTAAAATATGCTGATACTGTTTATTTGTTGACTGCAGTGGACCGAGGAAATCTACATGGAATGTTTGAAGTGGTAAGTCCTCTTTCTGTATTGGATGCAGTAAGCCGTCTTGCCTGCCTAGCTTACGACTACTTAAAATACAGAGTATACAGCATGCGATGTGTCGCCTTATTTTTTCATCAATGTTTGGGATAAAGTAATCTTTTAAAATAAGTTCTTTATTTTCTTTACTGCAAAATGACCTCTTTCATGCGCTTGAGTAATAACTTGTTTATGCATACTTTCTGGTACTACGATTAATTCATTATCTTTGATCATTTTATATAATACATTGGCCTTCATGAAATAGTCGTCATATGAATCGGTATTTTGAAGAACTTCTCGTATTGCTTTCAAAGTTTGGTCTTCTAGTTGAGCCTGACTTATTCGTATGGTTAGTTCATCGTTGCGTATCGTCATGACTGCATAGCGGCTTAGGGCGTCGACATGTTTCATACGACTTCCTGCCCTATGTTCCACAACATAGTTGAAATCTTGTAGTAGCAGTATCCAACGAGCTACTCGTGTACATAAGTTTTTCTTCTCTAAAGTTTTTGTGAATGCGTTACAGTCCGTAACGAGTTTGAATTTTATACCAAGGAGATACACCCTAAATTTTGCTAACGCTTCAATTACAGCAAGTATTTCCAGTTCATAACTAGTAAATTTTCGTTGAGCTTCCGTCGTTTTCTTGCTCATGTAGTAGATAGGATGAAGTTGGTCGTCATGCGGAGATTTTTGCAGAAGTACTGCGCCGAATCCGTCGATAGATGCGTCTGTGTGTGACTCGGTTTCATAAGTACGATTATATACACCAAGTACAGGGTTATTGATTAGCGCATTTTTAAGCGTATTAAAGGCTTGCTCTGCTGACATACTAATTTCGAATTTAGTATTTTGCCTCGTCATGTCCGTCAGAGGTTTTGCGATAATGGCAAAATTCGGAATAAATTTCCTGAAATGACCTACTAGCCCTAAAAAACTTAAGAGCTGCTTGGGTGTATTCGGCATTTTGTAATTTAGTACTGATTTCGTCGTGTCCGGTGATGCACGTATTGTGTGATCTTCAATAACATATCCGAGAAATGTTACTTTTTTCTTTAGAAATTGACACTTTTTAAAATTTATTTCTAAACCATAGTCACGACATGTAAGGATTACTATCTCGAGATTTCGCAATGCTTGCTCTTCATTTCTGGCTGGAATTATAACATCATCGATATATGGTAATGCAATATTTTCTTGCATCAGTTTACGGAAAATGGCGTTTATATGTCGTTGGAATACTCCTGGTGAGTTGGACAATCCAAATGGTACCTTGCAAAATTGATATTCTCCTCGTTGGGTAACAAATGACGTATACTTCCTACTTGATTCAGCCACAGGAACATGAAAAAACCCATTTTTCAAGTCGACTGTGCTAAATATGTTTGCGTCTTGTAAGCGGTCAAGCTGGTCATCAATAAGTGGAAGGGGAAAGTGATCTTTTATAATAGATTTATTAATTTGACGAAAGTCTATTCAAAGTCTATGTGAGCCGTCGCGTTTTTTTACAAACACCACAGGACTGGTGAATTCAGAGTTTGAGACTTCAATTATGCCCTCTTCTAACCATTGATCGATTTGAGCATCGACGATGGCTGCCTCGGAAAATGGTAATCGACGTGGTCTTGCAAATATTGGATTGTCGTCTCTAAGTGTTATCCTCATTTCCACGTTTGTTGTTGAAATCTTATTTGGTTTATAATTCAAAATAAGTTCACTCACCTTCTCTCTGGTTTCTTTACTTGCCCCACTTCCTATATCTAGTTCGTTGTTTTCGACTATAGCGCCAATTTTCATTATCGACACTTGATCGTTTACTTCTATGCTATTTTGCATCTTTTTGACTTTAATGCCATCTTTGTTAATTGTAATTTCAGATTTCACACACAATTCTTCACCAAGCACAACTTGAATGTGCATACAATTGTTTGCAACTACATAAAATTTCAATATAAATGTTTCACTGTCTACTTGCAACTCATGTTTAAAACTACCACTGGGTTTAATTTTGTTGTCACCAGAGTTTGAGCCGAATCCGACTAAAAATATATTACACGCATTTAATTTTGGTTTACCCAAATGCAAATATACTTCTTGCGTTACTATATTGAACTTGCTGCCTGTATCAAACAATGCATTATAAGTTTTGTCACCAATTTTAACTTCTTTGTGGGCTAAATCATGTCTACATATTACTTGACGCGTATTTGCCTTTACATTCGTATCATCTTTTTTGTTTTGTTCACAATTCGCCGAAATATGTCCATATCGATTGCACTTGAAACACTTTTTACCTTTTTCTTTGTTTTTGCAACTGCTTGACAAGTGGCCTTTTTCACCACAGTTGTAACATTTCATTTCTTTTCGTTCACTCTTTTTAACATTTTCTATTCATAACATTTCAGTTTGTCTTTGAAATCACTAAGTTTCTTTGCGCCATACAATATTGTTTTGTTCGCTGTCAGATCATTAATCCCGTCGATTATATTGAATTAATGCTTCATCTTCGATATTACCTCTATTCGCGATTTCACGCATATTATAAAAATATTCTTGTAGGTTTTCACTGTCTTTTAATTTAGGCTCACACAGTTGTTTGTGTAGAAGTGCACTATTTGTATTGTCTTTGAATTCAGTCACCAAATCATTTTTCAATGCTTGCCATGAATTCAACCCTCGTTCATTTAACACGAAAAGTTTTGCAACACCACGCAACGATTTCTTTGCAAACACAAGTTTTTGTAGATTATCCCATTGCATTAGAGCGGATTGCTCTTAAAATTCTTGGCACCAAATGTCAATAGAAATCTTATTTGAACCGTCAAATGGTCTTATTGAGTCTTCTATATCGCGGAATGTCATTGCAAATTTAGGCATATTATTTGGTAAATATTTGTTTGTGCGTATGGCTTTGTGTATTACACCTCTTCCGTTGTTCATTTGTTCGTCGTAGTGTGTCGTTTCGTGGCTTGCATTTCGTTCGATATTCTGTGCTGTTTCACTTGTACTATCGTCGTTTCTCTCTTGGTTGTTCACTTCATCGTTTTCCTCTTTATCGTCGTTGTCGCCGTTCTCGCTGGCATCATCATCGTCGGTAACTTCATCGTTGTTTTTTTCTGTGAACAAGAGACTTTGCCGCAGGTTTCGAAATATATGCAGCTTCACATTGGCTACATTGTAGTTGATACCCATCATGTTGCATATTGTGACCAAGTCCCCTTCATTTAGATTTGAATTAACGTACGTCTCCTTTTGCTTCTATTGTTCGCTATTTTCGTCGTATTCAAAACCACAAAATTCACGAAGTCGGAGTCGATTATTTCTGTCGCCATCAATTTGGAATACATATTTGTGCAGCGTTATAATGTTGGCTTTGCTACTATTGCTCAAGCTGTTGCACATAAAATCATTTAAACACGAAATTTTGTAGGTTGAATAAATTTTGCACCGAAATAACTTTCACACGCGTCGTTTTGCCGTCGTTATGGTTTGAGTTCTCGTCGTCAACTAACTATTGCTTCTCGTTTGATCTTTGTTGCTTCTTCGTGTCACAAGGTTGCTGAGAAAAGGTCGAGATGTTGTATAGAAACCTAATCCCACATACATGTATATTTTTAGTTTATGTCTATCTTATAGCCATATGCGGGTGTATGCGTGAGTACTACTACGCATGATGATTACATCTGTGTGTGAGTTAATTGAAAAATTGTATTTTGTTTTTGGAATAGTAAGAAGAAAATTTTTCAGACAACCTGCTATAGCTGCTCAGAAACAAAATACAATTTTTCAATTATAGAAAAATAAAAAAATAACAATAATTATCATTAGAAAAAAATTATTGTTCTGGTCTTGAGCGCGAGTCGAACCTTAAATCATTTATCAATACGCCGATAAAAACAAAAGCAATTGTTAATAAACCAAGGGCCCTTGGGAATGTCAAACAAAGTAATTGACAATAAGCAAATCCAGCATTATCAGTGATTTGCAACAGATGGCGCAACGCTGATTAAATATAGTTGGTAATTTTGTTCGGATTTTTACAATATTTGTTTTTAATACTTCCGCTGTTACTATTATATCAATATGATCATATGTATTTAATTAGCGAGCTTTGCTCATATTGCTTTATACAATGGTTTTTGTAATTGATATTAGAGAAAAAAATTGTAATTTTACAAACGGCGATGGTTACTAGGACATGTTTCTGAATTTCACTTCTTCATCAGCTAGCTTTTCGGGAGCTGAACGTTGAACTCGAATCTCCAACATTTATATGAACTGAGTTCAAGTAAGCACGTGAACTAAGTTCATTAAAGATATGTCGATTTTTGCTCAAGTTATCGTGTTAACGGCCAGGCGGAAGGACAGACGGACGACTGTGTATAAAAACTGGGCGTGGCATCTACCGATTTCGCCCATTTTCACGGAAAACAGTTATCGTCATAAAATCTATGCCCCTACCAAATTTCAAAAGAATTGGTTAATTTTTGTTCGACTTATGGCGTTAAAAGTATCCTTGACAAATTAAATGAAAAACGGCGGAGCCACGCCCATTTTGAAATTTTCTTTTATTTTTGTATTTTGTTGCACCATATCATTACTGGAGTTGAATGTTGACATAATTTACTTATATACTGTAAAGATATTCAATTTTTTGTTAAAATTTTACTTTAAAAAAAAATTTTTTTAAAAGTGGGCGTGGTCCTTCTCCGATTTTGCTAATTTTTATTAAGCGTACATATAGTAATAGGAGTAACGTTCCTGCCAAATTTCATCATGATATCTTCAACGACTGCCAAATTACAGCTTGCAAAAGTTTTAAATTACCATTTATTAAATTTCAATGAGCTCGAGGCAGTTTAAAAAATTGAAACACACATGTCGGTAAAACATATTCAATTGTTTCCTGAGGATGATCTCAGAATGAGATTGAAATATCGACCAAATAAAATTGAAATATAAAAATTTAAACTGTGTTTCAATTTTTTAAACTGCCTCGAGCTCATTGAAATTTAATAAATTATAATATTTGAAGGCAAATAAAAATATTTTTAAAATGTTTTAAATTACCTTTCAAAAGTGGGCGGTGCCACGCCCATTGTCCAAAATTTTTCTAATTTTATATTCTGCGTCATAAGTTCAACTCATCTACCAAGTTTCGTCGCTTTAGCTGTCTTTTGTGATGAATTATCGCACTTTTTCGGTTTTTCGAAATTTTCGATATCGAAAAAGTGGGCGTGGTTATAGTCCGATATCGTTCATTTTAAATAGCGATCTGAGATGAGTGCTCAGGAACCTACATACCAAATTTCATCAAGATACCTCAAAATTTACTCAAGTTATCGTGTTAACGGACGGACGGACATGGCTCAATCAAATTTTTTTTCGATCCTGATTATTTTGATATATGGAAGTCTATATCTATCTCGATTCCTTTATACATGTACAACCAACCGTTATCCAATCAAACTTAATATACTCTGTGAGCTCTGCTCAACTGAGTATAAAAATTGTAAGTTTACAAACGGCGATGTTTACTAGGACATGTTTCTGAATTTCACTTCTTCATCAGCTAGCTTTTCGGGAGCTGAGCGTTGAACTCGAATCTCCAACATTCATATCAGTGCAAAGGTAGATGCCTTTAGCTGCTAAGCCATATGAATGTCCCGTTGTTCGCTGTACAATTGGTCTCTAAGAGTTGCCTTTTTGTTTATATTCCTTTTGATCACCATGTAGGCACATACGCTCTGTATGTAGTTTATTCCTAATGGTGTGGATATGATTTTTAGGCGCGTTTTTTAAAGCTTAGTAACATTTGTTCGGATTTTTGCAGTATTTTTTTTTAATACTTCCGCTGTTACTATTATATCAATATGATCATATGTATTTATTTAGCGAGCTTTGCTCATATTGCTTTATACAATGGTTTTTGTAATTGATATTAGAGAAAAAAATTGTAAGTTTACAAACGGCGATGCTTACTAGGACATGTTTCTGAATTTCACTTCCTTTCCTTGAGGACATTTTCGTTGCGAAGGACTTCGTCCCAGTCGGTGGCATCAGGTTAGCCAGCGATCGACTTCCAGGCAGATCCAATCCAGTTTATGGATCGTCTTGCTCTTTCGGATTTATGTCCTCTTAGTTCGCTCAGCTGTGTGCGGATACTGTTAATTGGAATGATAGTACCTCTGTCGATGATGTTGTTTCATTAAGCATTTCTAGTGTTTGCTCTAGTCTGGTTATTGCCAAGTCATATCGCTGCAGGTCAATGGTATGAATAAGTTTGAAGTTTCCATCAATGATCCATGCGTATCCATCTCGTGTGGTAGCTAGTGGTGAGTCTATCTCGTACGAGTGTACAGTTGCGCACAGGCAGATGCTATTAATTAAATAAAAACATTAATCTAATTTCATTAAGTTAATTTCCCATGCTTTTACCCCATACGAATATTTTAATTCTAATATTAATTTTCTAATCTAGGATTTTACACATTCATTCATTCATACAGTGAATCGATTAAAGCTATGTAAAATTATAACTATCATTATCGGCTACAAAATAATTTGCACCCAAAGCCCTGGGAATAAAGGATCTAAGCATGAGATTTGCCTTGTGACCAATGTTATCTCAGACGTTTTTTACGCTTTCAGTAACAATGGTAACATTTCTGTTTCCAGCAACAGTTTCTTCTTTGTACAGTGGCTTTTGTCTAGCCTTTATCTGTTTACTTGCAATAAATAATTTGTCTTCTGCACTGAAGGTGCGTGGAGTAGAACGTTTATTGTTCAACCTAGCGTTCCTGACCTCCTGCTCCCCCTCTAATAATGCTTTAACGTCTTCATGCGTTTTCTATCTGAAGTCCACCAATTCCTGGTAATTGACTCTAGAAGTCCTGTTAAGGAATACGTCTGCTAGCTTTTGCTTAATAACAGAGTGAACGGTATTGTTATACCGGTCCACTGTTATCGAGACGCGTTCCTTCGAAGTTAATATATTAAATTCAACAGAAATGCAGCGGTATATTTCAATCAAGGTTGAGGTTCACTTCGTTTTGTGGGGGTTTGTTAGACTTCTATACCTAGTGAGCGGACATAGTTTAGGAAAAGAGGAGTTAGAAAACCTCTTTCGTTGTCCATGACCAATATTTTTGGTACTGAGAAGTATTGCAGCAGATCAGTAAGTTTTTCCAATGTGTATTGAAGACTTGTTCTTTATCGCAAATAGCTTAACGAATTTTGAAAATTTATCTATTGCGCTAAGGTATTTTTATATTTCAATCTCGAAGATGTCTATATGCAGAATCTTGCAGGGATAGCCTAGTGCCTACCAATTCGTTTCCATTAATCGGTTGAAATAATTCCCCATATTTTTCAATTATTTCGCTTATCCTTCTTCTCGCTTCTAAAGGAGGGTCCATAGACATTGTATAACTTACTTCACTGGATATTCGTGCCTTAAGGGGTATTTTATATTTCTTAATTTTTAAAACATTGTTCTTCCTGTCTACCACTGCTCCGATATCCTTAAGGGTATCGGCGCCAATAATCCCATCGAATGTTTTAAGACCGGGAAGGATAAAGAAAGTTATCTCGGAATTAATGCCTAAGTCTGTAAAAAATTTCTAAGTTATTTTTTCGTTTATATCTGCGCAGCCCCCCGCTGATCGAACGCTAAATGATTTCCGCACAGGACAACCCTGTTTGGTCAAAGTTGGGTAATAAAATTCTTATTCGCACCCGTATCGACCAGAAAGTCCAGCGTGCGGCCGTCGGAAAGTTTGTATTCTATATATGGTACGCTAGATGGCCGTTCGGTGAAAAATCCTCTTCTTGGACTGGTTCAGCTTCTTTCTCCGTGTCGTCTATGGTCACATGGTAAAGCCGCTGTTGCTTTGTGTTTTCCGACCTAGCATCACGTTTGAAGGGGTTTGGCCGGTTCATGTAGTTTACGCGCCTACTCTGAATGGACTGGTCCACGTCCATCTTTTCAACGGGTGGTTGCGAAGAAGTTGGTTGACCTAGCTTTGGGGATTCCTGTTGATTTGAATTTCGCTTTTCGAAAGGGAATCTTCGCTCCTGGGGACACCACGTTGCCCTTGGAGGTATTGGTGGTGCCCTGGTGGCACCTAAACCATGCATGTGGTCTAGTATTGCGTTCATTGGCGCAACAACGTGATTATCGTGGCGTGCGCTGTTAATCGTATAGTTTCGGAAATTAGTGTTTTGAATTTCGAGGCAGGTAGGGTTTTGGACCGTCGTATGAGGAACATTTTAGCCAGCTCCCCGTTCAGGCCGCGGATGAAAACATCCAAGGCGCGATTCCTGTAAGTGTCTATGAGGACTTTCGTTGTCTCTTCAGAGAAGGTCTCTGTTTTGATTTTATTTATAATTAAAGAGAATTGGTGATTCGCGGCAGCGTAGAATTCATCAAGCCGTAAATCTTTTTGAGACAATTGATGGAGTTGATACTCCAAAGTGCGTATGTCGCGTTTATCCGCGTAATGGAGTGATAGGCACTCCTTAATGGCATTCCAGTTGGTGTCGAATATGTTGTACGATATCAGGGCAGTGTCAGCTGCTCCTCGTACCTTTTGGTGAATGTGCTGTAAAATAGCACGGTATATCGGTTTGCTTCTTACCACCTTGAAGTCAGACAGGATGCTCTCAGCAGCGTGCACCCATGAAATATATTGGACGGGATTGCCGTCAAAGGTTTGCAATTCTTTCACACAGTCGGGTAACCTGGAGATGTCCTTAAGATCCGCCTCCGTTGCGGGAGCTCGCGTTTCTGCTTCCGGTACGGATGATTGGCTAGTTCCTTCTAAAACGTCGAGCCGGGATCGTAGGTTGTCCAAGACAGATACCCGCCTATCTACGCTGTTCACGTTTTCCAAGAGTGCGTTAACCGCACCTGTCAAATTTTTAACGGTGGTCTGCAGCGCTTCCATTATCCTGCAAGAATATATTAAGATTTATTTTTAGATATTCTACTTACGCCCCTATCACGTATAGTTTTAGCATTAGCACACTGTTTTTTTGTTTTCATAACTTTCTGGGCTATCAGCCTCTTTTCACTTTATACTGCAAGGTTTTTCCCTTTTTTGCAATTTCTTGGGCTATCAGCCTCTTTTCACTTTATTGTGCAGGGTTTTTCCCCTCTTTGCAATTTCTTGGGCTATCAGCCTCTTTTAACTTCTCATAACGCAAGGTTTATTTCTTTTATATTTTTTTGGGCTATCCTTTTTACTTTATACACTAGCTTCACGGCCCCTGCTCGGGCGCCACTTAAAGGATCTGTGATCCTTACACTAAAAAAAATTAAAGGACCAACTTGCCCTGGATACTAAATAAGAAAAGAAGCTTTTTTAGATTTAAGATTTACCAGTGCAATGCAAAAATCTCACAACATTGTGAAATAGAAATTACCTGACTCCGCTGCAATGTGCATAGGTATTGACTTGGTTCCCATAGGTTTGATAACGTTGTGCAATATTGTCATTGCGCGATATGAGGAAATGCACTTGCCCTTGAAGCGGGTGTTGGGTTGCAATTATGCTGCTTACAATAATTATGCTAGCGCAGCTGCAGGTGGCCCATCAGACGTGGGAAGAATAATTATGCTGACACAGCTGCAGGTGGCCCATGGGACTGTGGGAAGAATGATTATGCTGCTCACTTTCGTTACAACTTTATCAAATTTCTCAATATTCTCTCTAATTACATATATGTGTCTCTAAATTTGAAAACATTTTCAGAAATCGTTTATCAATTTTAACGATAGTAGCATCGAAATAAAGTAATCAAATTATCATTCTTTCGATACATACTAGCATTTATTACTCGTTTACAATGAGTGAAAAATATTCACTTTCGTTACAACTTTATACAATTTCTTAACATTATTTCTAGCTATATAAATTTAACTAATATGCAAAAAAAAGTATTTTCTCCGTTCCCAGCAAATCCATATTAGCTAAGTGGTTGATGTGCTGTTCCTTATGCTCCCAAAGACATATTTGCTACTGGAAAAATAGAAAAAAAAAGACAAAATTAGTTATTGATTCAACATAACTTCAGAGACGGGCTTTATTTACCTTTTCCAAAGTTCTGCTTACTGAAGCTATGGTTGCATCGTGCGAATAAAGCAGGTTGAAGTATTTGATTTCTAAGAAGAAGAAAAGAAAAATAAAAGTCAAAATTAGAAATCAATTCAACAAAATTGTCTAAGTCTGAATCTCCCCTTGTTTAGAGTTCGGGTTAACGAAAGACACTAGTGCTGAGGTGAATATTTGCATTGCTGAAATAAAATTAAAAGCCAAAATTAATTATTGATTCAAGACAATTTTTAAAAACTTGATCATCCCTTTTTTAGAGCTCGGGTTAAACAATAGCTTTTTGAATTTTGCCAGTCAGTTGCTGAGAAAAAAGAAAAAGAAAATTCTAAGTTTGTAAAAAATTCAACATAGTTTTTTAAGAAGACTTCGTCTTCCCATTTTGAAAAGCAAAAACAAATTAAACAATTAATTTAGAAAATTGTAGTTCCAAAGTAGAATATACATATACATAATTTTACAAATAAATTAGAACTTTTTAAAATAACTATTATGTATATTTTGTTTTGTTAATTCATATAATATTTTATTAAAAATATATTAATACTAATTATATACAAAGAAATAAATAATAAAAACAATGCAGATTATTATGTTCAAAATAAAAAAGGAAACGGAGACTTAAATAGTAAAAGGAAATGGTGAAATATATCTACAAACTACTATTTACAACGGCGACCTTAACTATATATAACATACGCAAATTTATAAAATAAATTATGTAATAACGGAATTAAAATAAATCTAGGGCCTGCAGGTATAGAATAATACTTAAGGACTAAATTTTCTTTGTTTATAATATGTATGTCCTCATCTATAAGTTGAGCTACTAAAATACCTAATCCAGATGAGGGCACAAGGGGCTCTATAAAAACGTTTCCAACTTTTGTTAAAACTCGAACTACGAAACTATTTTCATTTTGTTGGTTAACAATCCTTATAGAAACCAATGTTCTACTTAAGAGGAAACTGTCCTTATCATTCTTAAAATTTATAATAAAATTATCATTTTTAAAAATTTTACTACAATCCGTAAAATTTCTTCTTTCTTCTATTCTCAGAAATAATTGCTGCAGTATCTTAGATGGATTGTGAATAAGTGTTTTAATGTATTGCATATAATTCTCAAATTTATATGCTGGAATAGAATCTAACGGACCAAATTGTTTAATGCAATCGCTTAAATGCAAAAGGCCGTGGACATTGAAACTAATTAAATTCGCGCCAAAAAAATTACTAAATAATTTAACAAACTCTTTTAACATTTCATTCGCAACATTAGATTCTACTTTACAAGACTTCTCACAGGAGAGAAGTCGAATAGCACAATGCAACAAAAGAAAGTGATAATAAAGGTTTTCCGGTATGCAGTCTTTCAAAACGAAAATGCCAGAATACAATAAAAACTGCCGGTATTCTGTAAATTTTCAGTTGCTTAATTCGTCTAGATCACAGATTCGTCTAGGAAACTCAGAGGGAACGTAATTATGCAGAAACATCAATTTTCGTTCATTCTCGTTACGTTCCCTCTTTTAATAAGCAACTGGAGTAGTTTTTTTGTTACTCCTAAGTCCACTAAATGCATGGGTTCTAAGAGAACTGAGAAACCATGCCAATATTTACTGATTCTAGCAAAATCTCCCTCTGCTTATGGAATGACAAATCTAGCCTATTCTAAATGAATCATCTGTTCTTAGCTCGCCCACTTCTTGGGATAGGCACACCCGATCTAAGTGTTGCCCCATTTGCAAACATTTCGGCTATTTTTTGCTGTATGACCCTTTACCCCAGTTGTAAATGGCCGAGCTGGTGAATCGCAAGTAAATAGCTTAACACTAAATTCCTTTAACAATTGCGTAGATCCCACTTTCACCCCATTCTGAGCTAAAATGCCTATCTTCTCGCAAAATTCTTTTAAAAAATTATTTAGATCTGGGGGCTTACTCATCCCAGAATAACAAGCTATGATAAATGGTTCCGAATTGGGGAAATCTACAACGTGGCCCAAAATTGGCCATAATAACCTGTTAGAACTTTTGAAAACCCATTTTGAAGCCCATCTATTCCCACATCTATTGAAATTCGCTCTAAACTTTGGAGAAAATCAAATTCTTTAAAGTAAAAATTATATTCAATCCCAACATACAAAAACTCGCCCTCTGAAAAAGGCCTAATACTTACTAGTTCCCTGCTTGTACCCAGAACTGTTCTGGCGTCCACTGGCAATCCCTTAAGTTCTGCTCCTTCCTAAGAGTGCAAAAGATCAGAAAGACTACTCTGTGATGTTTTATTTCTAAATGCCCAACCTTTCAACGCTGAACGTAGCCTTCCCGTCATGTCGGTGGGTTTTGCCTCGTCTACACTGTCATCTAGTTCATTATCTTTAAATAAATACCTCTCATATTCACTATCGCTATCATATTCACTACCGCTATCATATTCACTATCGCTGTCATAACAGGAAGGAAGTTCCCCACCAGCGCACGGTGCATCATTGGCAGATGAAATATGAGACCCTACCCCTGTACTTGTTAATGGTACATCCTCACTATCTAAAGAAATCACCCCACACTAGTTGATGGTACTCCATCTCTATCTAAAGAAATTGCCCCCCCTGCTAGTTGATGGTATATTATCTGTATCTTGCCCAGATGATTAATTTAATTTCCATAGGATACTTAAGTCGATTAATGGCAAACACAGGCGGGCCAAGGCCATGTATAAGAAAGCTGCTTGCTTCCGCTTCGGATTCTATACTCTTGTACGGTGCAGAAATTTGGGCGGATGCAATGAAATTCCGAAAGTATCGAGCAGCTATTACTTCTGTCCAACGCAGAGGGGCGCTACGAATTGCCTCAGCTTACCGCACGGTATCCGCAGACGCAGTTCTTGTTATTGCGGGAACCATACCGATACATCTTCTCGCTGAGGAGAGGAAATCAATTTACCACCTCCGAGGAGAAGTACGTAGAGATGTTGTTGTTGCGCAGGCGCGCAAAGATTCTATCCGACGCTGGCAACAGCAATGGAGCTGCAGCACTACAGGCAAGTGGACCAGGGAACTGATTCCCGAGCTGGAGCCATGGTTAGAACGGCCACACGGAGAGGTCGACTTCTACCTGACACAGTTTTTAAGTGGCCAATGCTACTTCCGGGAATACCTCCACAGGATGGGCAAGGTTGAAAATCTGAATTGCTTATACTGTGGGCTCATAGACGACGTACGCCACACCTTTTTCGAATGCGATCACTTCGCACAGCAACGAAGAAGATTGGAAGTAACACTAGCCGACCTATCCCCGGGCAGTGTCATCCATAAAATGACCTACGGAAATGACAGATGGGACATGGTCAGCAGATATGCAAGGAATATTTTCCTCGCTAAACGGCAAGATGGTTGCTTAGCCCAATAACGTGAGAGTAGCCAAAGAGCTGACGTAGCGCGCTTCCGTGCCCGAAGTTATGCTAAACGCGGTCCCAGGTGCGGAAAATGCGCGGGCCGTGGGAGGTTAGGTTTTAGTGGGTAGACCATGAAGAAAAAGAAAGGGAGTCCTACATTCGGAGAGGCTCGCTGCTACAGAGAGTAGCACCGAAGCTTAACAACCCGGTTAGTGCATAAAGCATTTCCTCCTTCCACGTAACAAAAAAAAAAAAAAAAAAAAACCGGCCCGACCAAGACCGACCATAGAGGAGGGCGTGGCGCAAAAGGCCACACATGCCCAATGAATCTTGGTGGCAGGGCGAGTGGGTGCCGCCCTAAAACTTCAATAAGCATCCTCAGGATCGAGCCCAGTAAGATCCTGACGTTGACAACTGGAAAATGTTAAGGAAAAGATTGCTATGGGCTGGCGTGGACGGTATTCTACCATCTTAGTAGCCGAGGGTGACACCTCATCGAAACGGCTGGTGGGCTAATATCGTCTTCGTCTCCGTCTCGTTAAAACCTTGGCAGGTCTCCAAGTACGTTCGAAGCCACGTTGGTGGTGCAGGATCAGTTGAGATGACTCCTGACTTACGCCGGATTCTGGCTCTGAACACAGACTCTCATAAGGACCTGTGTCAACCCTCGCGTGTCCTCCCTGCACATGCAAAGATAACCACGGGAATCTAAAACGGCGACTGCACATCGGGCGGAGATAGCGGCTTGGAGCGGAGACCCAACCGAAAAGAAATGAACCAAACAATTGAAACGCGTAAAAGTAATGAGGTTAATGATAGCGGTGTAATCGCTTTTCAAAGGAGCAGCAAGGTGCTCCGATCGCCGGTGTTAAAAGCCGCTAGCAATGCGACGATAGCACCAGCAGAGAAACAAGTTGGCGGGTCAGAAATGACCAGGGACACCCCACGACGAACGCAAGGGGGGACAAAAGCTAGGGAAAACAGTAGGAAAGTAGATGCCACCCCATCTACCCCTGGACAGCAAGGTGACGGCAATGACGGGCGGCAAACCTCCGTATGGGGTGCAACACCGGGGAGGACAAGTCAAGTTGACCTCCTCGAGTATGCAAGAGTTGCGCTGCGCAGCATGCAGGCTGCTGCGGCCAAACAGAAAAATGTGTCCATGGACATAAAGAACGGCATGGCACAACTTGAAGAGACACTGAGTCGCATGCGCTCTTTATTAGAGGGTAAAAGCGCAGAGTACACAGAACCGAAAGCGACTCGTGGGAACAAAAGAGCACGAACGAACTCTGGCTCGCAACCGGGGGCCTCGGAGGCCAAGAAAAAGTGCGATGAGGTTTCTGCGAAGACAATCTCGGGCGAGGCCTGGACGACCGTAGGGAACCGGAAAGCCAAACCACGCCCTGAGAAAGGACAAAGGACACCACCTGGGCAAGCCAAGAAGGCAAAAAGAAAAGGCAAGCCCAGAAACTGACGGGCCGCAACTTTCGTAGTTAGACCAGCCCAGGGAAAGAACTACGCCGAAGTCGTAGGAGCTATCCGGGGCGAGATTCGGCCTGAAGATATAGGGACCGTCATACGCTCCGTCCGAAAAACCAAATCCGGGAGTGTACTTATCGAAACTGCACGTTGCGGCGATAAATCAGCGTTCATCCAAGCGATAGGAAGCGCTGTTGGAGAAGCGGGCGAAACCAAGCAGCTTACAAGGCGAATGCGGATAGAGGTGCTGGGCATGGACTGTCTGGCAACCGCCGAAGAAGTTGTCCAGGCTGTTAGGAAAGCTGCTGGCGGGGAAATGACGGGGCAGGTCCGTGTGTCTATTTTCTCGGCAAACCAGCGTGAACAGAAGATGGCAGCCATTGAAGTGGACGAAGACGTCCTTTTACTAGCCAAGGGCAAGATCTGTATCGGCTGGCTGCAATGCAGGCTTAGACAGAGGGTAGACGTGCAGCGATGCTTCAGGTGTTTAGGCTACGGACACCAAAAAGCAGACTGCAAAGGCCCTGATAGAAGCAGTGCTTGCTGGAAGTGCGGACAGAGTGGCCACCAGGCCTTGGCCTGCACGGAAACTCCAAAGTGCTTTTTATGCCAGTCAGAGAAGGTCGACCACGTTCCCGGGTCTGGAGCATGCAGCACCTTCAGGGAGGCACTCGCTGCCGCAAAGGCCAAACAGGCGCGCAAGTGACCAGGTTTATCCAAGGCAACCTGAACCGAAGCAGGTTAGCCGATAGTCTGATGGACCAATTGGTTCTTGAAAGCAGATCCAGCTATGCCATCATTAGCGAACCTTATAGAGTCAGGAGTGACTGGCACGTAAACTCAACAGGTGCTGCTGCGATCTGGATCCTAGACGCTGGCGCCCACGTACGAAGCCGTGTTGTCGGAAACGGCTACGTACGCGTAACAGTGGCGCACACCACACTAGTGAGCTGCTACCTGTCCCCAAACGATCCAATTCAAGGGTTTAAAGATAAGCTAGAACTACTCGAAGCCGATTTGCGTGAGGAAACCGGTAACGTGTTCGTCGCTGGAGATTTCAATGCTAGGGCTGTTGAGTGGGGAATGCCCCAGACTAACTCCAGAGGAATGCTAGTGCTAGAAATGGCTGCCCGACTCGGATTGGTCATTCTGAATACCGGCACGACCCCGACATATCGGCGACCAGGCTTTGGACACTCTATCTCTGATATTACATTAGTATCGGAAAACCTGCTGTCAAAGGCGGCTGGATGGAGGGTGATGGAGGATCTCACGGGTAGTGACCATAACTACATCACCTTCCATCTTAATGACTCAGGGCAAAGTCAGACAGAGAGACCGCCCCGTATGAAAACAAAATGGGACGCCTCAAAGGTTGACGCTGCAAAGTTCTCCGCTGTTGTACAAGCGAGCGCACGACAGATAGTCGACAGTGCCGAAGCGGCGAACGCTACGGTAGAAGCCACCATGCGTTGCCTGAACAACGCATGCAAGACCTCAATGCCACGAAAAGGGCCTAGGAGAGGTAAAAAACAAGTGCACTGGTGGAGTAGCGAAATCGCCGAACTACGCACGGTATGCCACAGAAAGCGAACGCTGGCAACCCGCGCACGCAGCAGGCCTGACGAGCTAGAGCATGCGGAGGCATACAAAAGAGCAAAAAAGGTTCTCTATGCCGCCATAAAGCAAAGCAAACTTGATAGCTGGAAAAAGCTTTGCAAAGAAGTTGATCGTGATCCTTGGGGACAAGGGTATAAAATAGTAATGGGGAAATTCCGCCCACCGAACCAAACGATGGATGAGGGAAAGATGCGAAGTATAGTAGATGCTCTGTTTCTCACTCGCACAAGCAGAGAGGGTGACCACGTCACCCACGAAGGCCACGACGTGCAGCCGTTCAGTGAAGGTGAGCTAAAAGCGGCCCTACACAGAATGAAGCCCGGTAAAGCGCCAGGACCGGATGGAATACCAGCTGAAGCAATAAGACTGGCTGCTAATAGCAGTCCTGAGTTGCTGTTGCACATGTATAACAAATGCCTGGAAGCCAGGATCTTTCCTACAAGGTGGAAGACAGCGCACCTCGTGCTAATCCCGAAAGGCAAGGGAGACCCGAACTCCCCGTCGTCTTTTCGACCATTATGCATGCTCGACACGGCCGGGAAAATTTTGGAAAGCCTCCTTAAACAACGGCTGATAGCAGCCATTGAAGATGGAGGTGGTCTGTCCCATCGGCAGCATGGGTTCCGGAAAGGTCACTCCACAATAGATGCCATAGCCGAGGTTATAAATGCGGTAAGGAAAGCCGAAACCGCGTGCCACCAAGTTAGGCCGGTTGTCTTACTGGTCACGCTGGACGTGAAAAATGCCTTCAATTCCGTCAGGTGGGACGATATGCTCGATGCGCTGAAACGCTCTTTCAAGGTACCTCCTTATCTACTAGCCATATTAGGGGACTACCTAAAAGATCGCTGGCTCACGTACGAAACAAACCAAGGTCAGAGAAAGGTGAGGATAACAGGCGGAGCAGCCCAGGGATCGGTGTTAGGTCCCTCTGGAATGCTTCGTATGACAGCCTCCTTCGTTTGCACATGCCAGAGAGTGCTTTTCTTGTCGCTTTCGCAGACGACGTGGCTGCCGTAATTACAGCACGGAACTGCGAGCTGGCGCAGCTTAAATTAAACCAAGTAATGCGCAGTGTAAATAGATGGATGAGTGACCATGGACTTCAGCTCGCGACAGCGAAAACTGAGATCGTAATCCTTACGAAGAGACGAATTCCCACCATTACGAATATAATGGTTGGAGAACAACAAGTACAAACACGCAGCTGCACGAAATACCTTGGGGTGAGGCTAGATAGCAAACTAACCTTCTCGGAACACTTTCAAGGAGCCTGTGAGAAAATTGCACGGACCATAGGATACTTAAGTCGATTAATGGCAAACACAGGCGGGCCAAGGCCATGTATAAGAAAGCTGCTTGCATCCGCTTCGGATTCTATACTCTTGTAAGGTGCAAAAATTTGGGCGGATGCAATGAAATTCCGAAAGTATCGAGCAGCTATTACTTCTGTCCAACGCAGAGGGGCGCTACGAATTGCCTCAGCTTACCGCACGGTATCCGCAGACGCAGTTCTTGTTATTGCGGGAACCATACCGATACATCTTTTCGCTGAGGAGACGAAATCAATTTACCACCTCCGAGGAGAAGTACGTAGAGATGTTGCTGCCGCGCAGGCGCGAAAAGATTCTATCCGACGCTGGCAACAGCAATGGAGCTGCAGCACTGCAGGCAAGTGGACCAGGGAACTGATTCCCGAGCTGGAGCCATGGTTAGAACGGCCACATGGAGAGGTCGACTTCTACCTGACACAGTTTTTAAGTGGCCACGGCTACTTCCGGGAATACCTCCACAGGATGGGCAAGGTTGAAAACGTACGCCACACGTTTTTCGAATGCGATCACTTCGCACAGCAACGAAGAAGAGTGGAAGTAACACTAGGCGACCTATCCCGGGCAGTGTCATCCATAAAATGACCTGCGGAAATGACAGATGGGACATGGTCAGCAGATATGCAAGGAATATTCTCCTCGCTAAACGGCAAGATGGTTGCTTAGCCCAATAACGTGAGAGTAGCCAAAGAGCTGACGTAGCGCGCTTCCGTGCCCGAAGTTATGCTAAACGCGGTCCCAGGTGCGGAAAATGCGCGAGCCGTGGGAGGATAGGTTTTAGTGGGTAGACCATGAAGAAAAAGAAAGGGAGTCCTACACTCGGAGAGGCTCGCTGCTACAGAGAGTAAGTAAGGAAACGGTGGCGACTTATTTGACCTATTGAGTTTGTAATATTAGGGAAGGTCAGTAAACGTAAAGCTCTAATGTATAAAATTTATTAAAAAGTAATTGTTCGAAGGGTCTTGGGACCCCCTCCCCTCTCCATTTTCAAAAAATTTTGCCAGTAGACTATTGTCTATCTGTGCCCCAAATTTCATCAAAATCCGTGAAGCCGTTCTGGCGTGATTCAGTCAAAAAGACGAAGAAATACAATAATTAAATTATAACTGTTCCCGGGGGGCGGGGATCTCCCCTCATTAAAAAAAATATAGCTAGTACATCCTTCCAGACTTTTGACTATGTGTGTACCAAATTTCATCCACATCCGTCCAGCCGTTCTTGCGTGAATGAAGTACAAAAACAAACGTCTGGACACACATACATCCAAACTTTCCCATTTATTATATACTAGCCTTTTCCCGCGGCCCCGTCCGCAAGGAGAAAATGAAATATGTGGGCTTATCACGTTAGCGTGCTTACCAAGTTATCTGTTTAAACATTTTTTTCTGTCTATTGTATTTTATTTTTGTAATTGAGTAAAAAAAAAAGAACTAAATGAGCTGAAAACCTGATAGGATCCCCAAAAGATCCCAAATCACCCAGCAAAAAGCCACAAAATTACCCCCACGCTATCGCGGACGGATCCCGAAAACCATCCAGAAATGCCCCGGCAGGGTCTCCAAAAGTTCCCGGAATAGTCCCAAAAAAACCAGAAATGACAACAACACGATTCTAGACTTATTCAGAGAACCACACAGAAATGATCCCTGAAGGGTACCAAAATGATCCCGAAAAACTTCTGAAATGACCCTGATGGGCTCCCAAAAACCATCCAGAAAATATCCAGGAAGGATCCCCAAATTATTTCGACATAGTCTAGAACATGTTCCGAAATGACCCCGAGGGGTTCCACGACGGATCGCGAGAACCATACAGAAATCATTCCTGAAGGGCCCGAAATAGTCCGGAAATTACCACGATGGAATCCGGCACGGATCCAGAAATGATCCCGGAAGGGCCCCCAAACTATCCCGAAAAAGTAACAAAAAATTCCGAAATTACTCCTACGGCACCCAGGATGGAGGCGGAGGGTGTCACCTTTAAGCTTCGAATCCCGTTTCACTAACAGACGAGGTTTTGGCGACCCCAAGCTCCTCATGGAACTTGGGGGTGGCGAGGGAGGAATGGCCTGAAGGTTTAATGTGGCCATATAAATCGTTCCCTAGAAGTTCGGGCCAGCACCTTAATGGTGCTGTGTTACCGGAGCGTACCGAATCTGTATCCGCCAAAGGACCATCACATCGATAACACTTCCCAAAGCCTTAGGGGAGTAACCTAATCGCTACAACAACAACAAAAACAACAACGGATCCAGAAATGATCTCGGAAGGGTCCCCAAATGATCCCGAAATAATACAGAAAAAGTAACGAAATTACCCCTAAAGGGTCCCAAATTGACCCCGAAATAGTCCCGAAATTACCCTGATGGGTTCCCGTATATATCCCGAAATCCATCCATAAATGATGACGGAAGGGTCCCCAAATGATCCCGTATTAGTCCTGAAAAAGTCCCGAAATGACCCCGACGGGATCCCGGACGGGTCCCGAGAACCATCCAGAAATTATCCCGAAGAAGTCCTGATATGACCCTGACGGGATCCCGAATGGATCCCTAAATGACCCTGACGGGATCCCGTACAGATCCTGAAATCCATCCAGAAATGATCTTGGAAGGGTCCCAAAATGATCCCGAAATAGTCTCGGAAAAGTCCAGAAATTACCCTGACGGGATCCCGGACAAATCTTGAAAACTATCCTTAAAGGATCCGTACGGATTCCGAAAACCATCCAGAAATGATGCCGAGAGCCTCCCCAAATAATCCCGCATTCGTAACGAAAAGTAGCGAAATGATTCCGACGGGATTCCTTACCGATCCCAAAAACCATCCAGAAATTATGCCGGAAAATACCCCAAATGATCCCGAAATAGTCCCGAAAAAGTCGCGAAATGACCCGACAGGATCCCATACGGATCCCGAAAACCATCTACAAATGATGCCGAAAGGCTCCCAAAATAATCCCGTATTAGCCCCGAAAAAGTCCCGAAATGACCCCGACGGGATTCCTGACCGATCCCGAAAACCATCCAGAAATTATGCCGGAAAATACCCCAAATCATCCGAAATAGTCCCAAAAAAGTCCCGAAATGACCCGACGGGATGCCGGACGGATCTCGAAACCCATCCAGAAATGGTGGCGGAAGGGTCCCCAATGGTCCTGAAATAGTCCCGAAATGATCCCGGAATTGTCCGAAAATCTCCCAAAATGACCCCGTCGGGATCCCGGACGGGTCCCTAGAACCATCCAGAAATAATGGCGGAAGATCCCAAACCCGAAATAACCCCAACGGGAGCCCGGACGCATCCCGAAAACTATCTAGAAATGATGCCGGAAAGGTTCCCAAATGATCCCCTTATAGTCCCGAAAGGACCTTGACGGAATCCCGGACTGAACCGGAAAACCATCCAGAAATGATGCCGAAAGTCTCCCCAAATAATGCCGTATTAGTCCCGAAAAAGTCCCGAAATGATCCCGACGGGTTTCCTGATCGATCCCGAAAACCATCCAGAAATTATATCAGAAAATATCCAAAATTATCCCGAAATAGTCCCGAAATGACCCCGAAGGGATCCCGGACGAATCCCGAAAACCATGCAGAAGTGATGCCGGAAACTACACCAAATGATCCCGAAATAGTCCCGAAAAAGTTCCGAAATGACCCCAAGGGATCCCGGACGGATCCCGAAAACTATCCAGAAATGAAGCCGGAAAGGTCCCCAAGTGATCCCCTAGTAATGCCGAAATGACCCTGATGGGATCCCGAAAACTGTCAAGAAATGTTGCCGAAAGGGTCCACAGATGATCCCGTATTAGTCGAGAAAAAGTCCGAAATGAACTCGACAGGATCCCGGACGGATGCCGAAAACCATCTAGAAATGATGCCGGAAGGTACTCCAAATGATCCCGATATGACCCCGGACGGATCCGAAAACCATCCAGAAATGATGCCGGAAAATACCCCAAATGATCCCGAAGTAGTGCCGAAATGACCCCGACGAGATCCCGGGCGGATCCCGAAAACCATCTAGAAATGATGCCGGAAAATACCCCAAATGGTCCCGAAAAAGTCCCGAAATGACCCCGACGGGATCCCGGGCGTATTCCGAAAACAATCCAGAAATGATGCCGAAAAGGTCCACAAATTATTCCGTATTAGTCGAGAAAAGGCCCCGAAATGACCACGACGGGATCCCGGACCGATCCCGAAAACCATCTAGAAATGATGACGGAAAATACCTCAAATGTTTCCGAAATGACCCCGACGGGATCCCGGGCGGATTCCGAAAACAATCCAGAAATGATGCCGAAAAGGTCCACAAATTATTCCGTATTAGTCGAGAAAAGGCCCCGAAATGACCCCGACGGGATCCCGGACCGATCCCGAAAACCATCTAGAAATTATGCCGGAAAATACCCCAAATGGTCCCGAAATTGTCCCGAAAAAGTCCCGAAATTACCCCGACAGGATTCCGGAAAGATCCCGAAAAATATGCAGAAAGGTCCCCAAATGATCCCCTGATAGTCCCGTAATGATCTTGACGGTACCCCAAATGATCCCGAAAAAGTCCTGAAATGACCCCGACAGGATCCCGGGCGAATCCGAAAACCATCCATAAATGATTCCGGAAGGGCCCCAAATGATCCCAAAAAGTCCCGAAATGATCCCGACAGGATCCCGAACGGCTACCGAAAACCATACAGAAATGATGCTGGAAAGGTCCTCAAATGATCACCTAATAGTCCGAAATGACCTTGACGGGATCCCGGACGGATCCCGAAAACCATTCAGAAATGATGCGAACGGGTCCCAAATGATCCCGTATTAGTCGAGAAAAAGTCCCGAAATGACCTCGACAGGATCCCGGACGGATGCCGAAAACCATCTAGAAATGATGCCGGAAGGTACTCCTATGATCCCGATATGACCCCGGACGGATCCCGAAAACCATCCAGCAATGATGCCGGAAGAGACCACAAATGATCCGAAAAAATCCCGACACGACCACGAGGGGATCCCGACGGATACCGAAAACCATCCAGAAATGATGCCAGTAGTTACCCCAAATGATCCCGAAATAGTCCCGAATTGACTCCGTCCGGATCCCGGACGGATCCCGAAAACTATCCAGAAATGATGCCGGAGAGGTCCCCAAATGAGCCCCTAATAGTCCCGAAATGACCCTGACAGGATCCCGAGCGGATCCCGAAAACCATCCAGAAATGATGCCGAAAGGGTTCGCAAATGATCCCGCAGTAGTCAAGAAAAGGTCCCGAAATTACCCGACGGGATCCCGGAGGGATCCCGACAACCATCTAGAAATGATGCCGGGAGGTACCCCAAATGATCCCGAAATGACCCCGACGGGATCCCGAAAAAGTCCCGTAATCATCCCGGAAACCATCAAGAATTTATCTCTCACAGGCACGGAAATGATCCCGAAAATACCCCGACGGGATGCCGGACGGATACCGAAAACCATCCAGAAATGATGCCGGTAGTTACCCCGAATGATGCCAAAATAATCCCGAATTGACCCCGTCGGGATCCCGGACGGATCCCGAAAACTATCCAGAAATGATGCCGGAGAGGTCCCCAAATGATCCCCTAATAGTCCCGAAATGACCCTGACGGGATCCGAAAACCATCCAGAAATAATGACCGAAAGGGTTTCCAAATGATGACGTGCCAGTCGAGAAAAAGGCCCGAAATGACCCGACGGCATCCCGGACGGATCCCAAAAATTATCCAGAAATGATGGCGGAAGGTACCCGAAATGATCCCGAAATGACCCTGACGGATCCCGGACGGATTTCGAAACCCATCCAGAAAAGATGCCGGAAAGGTCCCCAAATGATCGCGAAATAGTCACGAAATGATCCCGAAAATAACCCCGACGGAATCCCGGACCGATCCCAATGATCCCGGAAAGGTCCTCAATTGATCACCTAATAGTCCCGAAAATGGCCCTGACGGGCTTCCGAACGGATCCGAAAACCATCCAGAAAAGGTGCCGAAAGGGTCCCCAAATGATCCCGTATTAGTCGAGGAAAGTCCCGTAATGACCCCGACGGGATGCCGGACAGATCCCGAAACCCATCGAGAAAAGATGACGGAAGGGTCCCCAAATGATTGCGAAATAGTCCCGAAATGATCCCGGAATAGTCCCGAAAATGTCCCAAAATAACCCCGACGGGATCCCGGACGGATGACTGAATCCAGAAATGATTCCGGAAGGGTCTCGATATGACCCTAAGGGGATTACAAATCAGTTAATTATAAAGCCGTGTTAATAAGGTAGCAGGCGCGCTGGAGCGAATGAAGAGTTACAAACAAACATACAGGTGAAGCTAATAAAAGCGTGCTAATAAAAACAATTGAAGGAAGGAGGATGGCGGGAGAAGAAGGAGAGGACCAATGATCGTTTTTCCAAAATTGTTTAGATCTCGATCTGTATGTGCCAGATACCAAAAACTATTGATTTAGGAGAAAATTTATATTGAGTTTTAGCAATTTATGGATTTTACACCAGACGGGAAGAGAAAGGGGTGGGTAGGGGGGACGGAGGGTGTCACTGCTCACTTTGAAGCCCTTGACTTATTTGACCCATTGAGTTTTTAATATTCGTGAAGGTCAGTATACGTAAAGTTATAATGTGTAAAAATTGTTAAAAAGTAATTATGCGAAGGGGTCGTGTGACCTCCTACCCCCTTTCCATGTTCGAAAAAAATTTCGCCAGTAGACTATTGTCTCCGTCCCAAATTTCGTCAAAATCCGTGTAGCCGTTCTGGCATGATTCAGTCACAAAAACGAAAAAATACAATAATTAAATTATAACTGTTCCTAAGAGACGGGGACTTTCCCCCTTTTCAAAAAATATAGCTAGTAGATCCTTCTAGGCTATTGGCTATATGTGTGCCAAATTTCATTCAAATCCGTCCAGCCGTTCTTGCGTGATTGAGTCACAAAGACAAACGTTTGGACAAACATCCAAACATCTAAACATCCAAACTTTTCCATTTATAATATACTAGCCTTTACCCGCGGCCCCGTTCGCAAGGAGAAAATGAAATATATGGGCTATTCACGTTAGCCTGCTTATCAAGTTATCTGTTTAAACAATTTTTTCGGTCTAATGCATTTTATTTTTGTAATTGAGTAAAACAAAGATCTAAATGTGCTGATAACCTGATAGGATCGCCAAATGATCCCGAAATTATCCAGAAAAAGCCACGAAATGGCCCCGACGATATCGCGGACGGATCCCGAAAACCATCCAGAAATGCCCCGGAAGGGTCTCCAAAATTTCCCGGAATAGTCCCAAAAAGCCCGAAATGACGACGACACAATTCTAGACTTATCCAGAGAACCACACAGAAATGATCCCTGAAGGGTACCAAAATGATCCCGAAATAGTCCCGGAAAAGTTCCGAAATGACCCTGAGGGGCTACCGGACGGATATCAAAAACCATCCAGAAAATATCCAGGAAGGGTTCCTAAATTATCCTGACATATTCCAGAAAAAGTTCCGAAATGGCCCCGAGGGGATCCACGACGGATCGCGAAAACCATACAGAAATGATCCCGGAAGGGTCCCAAAACTATCCCGAAAAAGTAACAAAAATATCTCGGAATGACTCCTACTGCATCACGGACGGATGCAGAAATGATGTCGGAAGGGTCCCCAAATGATCCCAAAATGGTCCCGAAATGACCCTGATGGACCCGGCAAACCATCAAGAAATGATGCCGGAAGGGTCGCCAAATGATCCCGAAATAATACAGAAAAAGTCATGAAATGACCCCTAAAGGGTTCCCAAATGATCCCGAAATAGTCCCGAAAAAGTTCCGAAATTACCCCGAAGGGTTCCCATACAGATACCGAAAACTATCCAGAAATGATGCCGGAAAGGTCCTCAAATAATCCCCCTAACAATCCCGAAATGACCCTGACGGGATCCCGGACGGATCCCGACAACCATCCAGAATGATGCCGAAAGGGTCCCCAAATGATCCAAAATAGTCCCGAAATTACCCCGACGGGATCCCGAAATATATCCAGAAATGATGCCGGAAAGGTCCCCAAATGATCGCCTAATAGTCCCGAAATGACGCTGATGGGATCCCGGACGGATTCCGCAAACCATCCAGAAATGATGCCGAAAGGGTCCCCAATGATCCCGTATTAGTCGAGAAAAAGTCCCGAAATAACCCCGACGGGATCCCAGACGGATCCCGAAAACCAGTGTTGCCAGAAAATACCCCAAATCATCCCGAAATAGTCTCGACATGACCCCGTCGGGATCAAGGACGGATCCCGAAAACTATCCAGAAATGATGCCGGAATGTACCCCAAATGATCCCGAAAAAGTCCTGAAATGGCCCCGACTGGCTCTCGGACGAATCCCAAAACCCTACAGAAATGATACCGGAAGGGACCCCAAATGATTCCGAAAAAGTCCCAAAATGACCCCGACGGGATCCCGGACGGATCCCGAAACCATCCAGAAATGATGCCGGAAGGGACCACAAATGATCCCGAAAAAGTCCCGAAATGACCTCGACGGTATCCCGGACGGATACCGAAAACCATCCAGAAATGATGCCGGTAGGTACCCCAAATGATCCCGAAATAGTCCTGAAATGACTCCGTCCGTATCCCGAAAACAATCCAGAAATGATGCCGGAAAGGTCCTCAAATGATCCCCTAATAATCCTGAAATGGCCCTGTGTCACTGCTCATTTTGTAAGCCCTCGACTTATTTGACGTATTGAGTTTGTAATATTGGTGAAGGTCAATAAAGGTAAAGTTATAATGTTTAAAAATTATTAAAAAGTAATTTTTCGATAGGGTCGTGGGACCCCCACCCCGCTTTTCATGTTCGAAAAAAATTTCGCTAGTAGACTATTGTCTGTGTCCCAAATTTCATCAAAATCCGTGTAGCTGTTCTGGCGTGATTCAGTCACAAAGACGAAAAAATTTAATAATTTATTTATAACTGTTCCTAGGAGGCGGGGACCTCCCCAATTTGAAAAAATATATAGCCTATAGATCCTTCTAGACTATTGGCTATATGTGTGCAAAATTTCATCCAAATCCGTCCAGCCGTTCTTGCGTGATTGAGGCACAAAGACAAACGTCTGGACATACAAACATCTAAACATCTAAACATCCAAACATCCAAACTTTCCCATTTATAATATATATTAGATTATACATATATATTAAGATTAAGATGATGACACCATAAAATCTTCTAGAACTTTGTCAGGGACTTAGCACTGAAGTGGTTTTGACTATTATGCACATATGTACAGGCGCATGCATATATAATATAATATATTATATATATATATATTATATATATTTTATGGTGACAACATAGAATCTTCCAGAACTTTGTCAGGGGCCTTGCACTGAACCCGTTTTGACATACAATATTATGCATATTAACCTGGGTCGATTTGTACGGACGAAAGTTAACCTATATCGCGCCATCGATTTTTCGATAGGATTTGGCCTCAGGAAAAAAAAAGTTTCACTACGCATACCCAAAAAAATAATTTTTAGCCTGCAAAAAAAAATCGATTTTTCGACCAAAACTCTTCTAAATCTCCACAAAAGAAATTTTTTTTTCAAAAAACTGCATTTACCAATTTTGCATTTGCCAATTGACAAAAAAAAAAATACATAAAAAATGATTTGGAGCCTTGAAAATAAAAAATGTATAAAAATCGACAAAATCGTTGAAATTTTGCAGGCTTAAAAATAATTTTTTTGAGTATGCGTAGTGGAACTTTTTTCCTGAGCCCAAATCCTATCGAAAAATCGATGGCACGATATAGGTTAATAAATCGACCCAGTCTAATGCATATATATATTTTATGGTGACAACATATAATCTTCTAGAACTAGTTCACTTGTTTTGGTATTCATCACAATATATAGATCCATCACCGCAGTTGCATCTCTATATTATGCTGGACCCCATAATATATAAATTTAGGATAATAATACACATTTTTTTGGAGTACTTAATGTATGGTGGCAATTAAAACGGCAGTTTTTAGAAAATATGGTCGTCCGTTCCACTTTTGTTTTATGAAAAGCAAGAGTGCTTCACCGTTTGTTCACTTTTTTTGATATTTTTCACAATTAAAACTCGAATAATTAATAATTTCAAGCAAAATTGCAAAAATTACGCTTGAATTTTTGAAAATTTCCAACGACAATCGCACGCCAAATAATTTTTATTTATTTCCCTTGTTTTGGGATATTCATAAGCAAGACACTAATGTTGGTTCATTCGCACGCATTCTATATATGGAACATTTTTTCCACCCTGAAAAATATCGCAAAAACTTGAGTTTTTTGACACCGAAATTTTTGATGGTGTTGGAATTTCAGGGGAAAGTGGTTAAAAGTGGGTAGTCATGGTTGGCAGGGAAACTGCAAATATACATGTATATAGCTAATAACCAAGCAAGAGATACAATTGTTCTGGAATACAGTTTCGCGAAGTGAAATTAAAAAATAACAATAATTGTCATTAGAAAAAAATTATTGTTCTTGCCTTGAGCTCGAATCGAACCTTACATTTTTTTTTTACGTAAAAAACGTTCTATCATAACTATTGAAATTAAAGTTTGTGATCTTGAGAAAACTTACTCATTAGCTGCATATGTGCTGCACGTTCTTCCAACGGGGTTGCATTTATCAGCCCACGATTGCTTTCAAAATTCTTTCAGGGCAACTATAATCGGTAATACTTCAATTCCCTTGCATCCCAGCCGGATTAAGAATGTGGAGACAGAAAGTCGAGTTACTTGTGTGGGCCCTTTTTCGAAAATATGATCATGAAAAATAAATTTTTTTCGAAGGATGTCGTCCTCTTGATATAATTTTTGAGCTGCAAATATTTCGATAATATCTTCAAAATTAAGCTCACGCAGTACGTTATTATTATTATTATTATTATTATTATTATTATTAAGACACAAGTAAGACATAGTCTTTTAACGTGCCACATTTAATTTGATGCAATACTTTCTTAATATTAAGGATTAGGAATAAATGACTTAAATCTACAAGTTATTTGAACTTTACAATAAATTTTAAGATACATAGATCAATAAGCAAATAAAAATAAAAGGAATAAATGAGAACATAGAGAAAGAAGGAAAGAAAGAAAGGGTGTATTCAATATTTTTAAGTATACATGCACAACTTCCGTGATATCATAATTTTAATTTTGAATAATAATAGTAAAAGTAGCATTCGATAGTATCTGATAATCACAATTGTGGAACACCCTGTTAAATTTAAGAGAGGGATTGAAAGCCAGTTTGAATTGCCGTGGATTTGCTACCATTTTTAATTTGTTAGGTAGTTAGTTCCACAACTGCACAGCTCTAACGAAAAACATTCTTGAGGTAACTGAATATTTAAAGTGTGGTACTTATAAGATTGCATGTTCTAGTTGAGTGTGCAAAAGTTAATTTTGAGAAGAGATAACTCGGACAACGGGTATGGATTAGCTTATGTATAAATAACAATAAACGGCATTTAAAAAATTTTGATAAACAGCAACCAAGAATTTGTACGGATAGTTCGGATATATGGTCATATTTTCTTTTTAGGTGTACATATCTAGCTGCGTTGTTTATTAGTAATTGTAATTTATTCATGGAATCCTTATCAAGGCAACCATATACTAGTTCTTGATATGAGATTATAGGCACTAATAGAGTCTTAACAAGTTTTAGTTTAATACCCAGAGGGATATAAGCTGCGGTTCTCCAAAGCTGTCTCAATACAGAGTACGACTTAGAAATTGTTGCATTTATATGATCAACGCATGAGAGGGAGGTATTCAACCTAAAGCCTAGGGTTTTAACAGAATTCTCATTGTTCTTGTTGTTGTTGTAGCAATGTTTCACCCCACCTAATAGCTGCGACCGATCACAAATTGTCATTCAAATCCTCTAACGGGAGTTCAAGGAAACTTGCTGTTTCGACAGGGGTGGACCATAATGAAAGGGTTGTTAGAGGCGTTGGTTCCACATTACAATTAAAGAGATGGTTGGTGTCATGTGGGGACACATTGCCAGCGGGGCATACATTTTGTATGTCGGGTTTGATTCTGGATATGTAAGAGTTTAACCTGTTACAGTATCCAGAACGAAGTTGAGCCAGAGTGACTCGCGTTTCCCTGGGGAGTATGCGTTCCTCTTCCGCAAGTTTTGGGAACTGTTCCCCGAGTACTGGATTCACTGGGCAATTCCCAGCATAAAGGTCAGACGCCAGTTTGTGGAGTTCACCAAGGACCTGCTTGTGTTTTTTGCTTCATTCGGCTGAGTCCTCAGGTGCCGTATTTCCTCAAAACGCTTACGGAGATGACTCCTTAAGTCCCTAGACGGTGCTGGCTCATCAATCAGATGTCTGTTGGGATGCCCAGGTTTCTGGGTATTCAACAGGAACTGTTTGGTTAGCATCTCATTTCTCTCCCTGATGGGGAGTATTCTCGCCTCATTATGTAGATGGTGTTCTGGGGACATAAGAAGACAGCCAGTGGCGGTTCTGAGCGCAGTATTTTGGCAGGCCTGTAGCTTCTTCCAATGGGTAGTTTTTAGGCTTGGCGACCATATAGGGGACGCGTAGCACGCAAACGGCTGGCCAATTGCTTTGTGTGTGGTAATGAGCGTTTCTTTGTTTTTCCCCAAGTACTGCCAGCAAGGGATTTGAGGATTTTATTACGGCTTTGGATTTTAGGAACAATTGCGGCTGCGTGCTCAGCAAAATGTAGATCCTGATCAAACGTCACACCCAAGATTTTGAGGTGTAGGACAGTCGGTAGCGTAGTGCCATCGACGTGGATGTTCAAAATGGTCGACATTTGGGATGTCCAAGTTGTAAATAGGGTCGCGGGTGATTTAGTCGGTGATAATGCCAGGTTTCGCGAGGCGAAAAAACTGGAGAGATCAGGGAGGTAGCCGTTTATTCTCTTGCAAAGCTCATCGATCTTTGGGCCCTGGCCTGTGGCCATTATTGTGCAATCATCGGCGTAAGAAACGATAGTAACTCCTTCTGGTGGCGAAGGTAGTTTTGATATGTAAAAATTAAACAAAAGTGGGGATAGGACACCACCCTGAGGCACCCCTTGTTTAATTCTTCTTGGGTTTGATATTTCGTTTCTGAATTGCACCGATGCCTGCCGACCATCCAGATAATTTGCGGTCGACCTGTTAAGACATGGGGGAAGGGTAGACCCTTCCAAGTCCTGCAGTAACGTGCCATGGTTGACCAAAAGCTTTTGATAGGTCTAGCGCTGTACTATTCTATGGTGGGGCTTATGATTTAGACCACAATTTATCTGGGTGCTAAAGGCATTTAGCGCGGTGGTGGTGCTATGGAGTTTTCTAAAGCCATGCTGATGACAGGCTAGCTGCAAATTTGCTTTGAAGTGGGGGAGCTAAATGGCTTTAAGCGTCTTGGCTACTGGCGATAGGAGAGATATCGGGCGATATGACTCTCCTATGTTAGCTGGTTTCCCAGGCTTTAGTAGCGGGACCACCTTGGCCATTTTCCATTTTTCGGGTATGACAAAGGTGGAAAGAGACAGGTTGAAGACATGTGCTAAATATTTGAAACCCTCTTTCCCTAGGCTTTTAAGCATCGGCATGGCTATGCCGTCTGGGCCCACTGCTTTGGATGGTTTAGCATGACCGATGGCATCCTCAACCTCTTTGGCGGTGATGGTAATTGGAGACGCGCTGAACTTATGTTTACGTGCGCGTCTGTTGACCCTCCGTCTATTTTTGTCGACGGTATAATGCATTATGTATTGTCGGCAGAAAGCGCTCGCGCATTTTTTCGCATCCGACAGCACTTTGTCGTCAAAGGTGATGGAAACTTTGTCATTGTGCCTAGACGGATTCGATAGGGACTTTACAGTGGACCAAAGTTTACCTACACCGGCTCTTCCCATTTCGCCCGCTCGTGTTCATCCATAAGCAATCTGATGCGTTGGTTTATGTCCCTTATTTGGGGATCGCCGGGATCGAGCTGTCTTATAAGGTCACGTTCTCTCGCTAAACTTGCGGCCTCTGCCGTGAAGTGGCCCGAATTTCGGGAATTCTACCGGCGGGAATGAAACGAGCCGAGGCGGATTCAATGACCTTGCGGAAAGCACGTTCCACTTGGCGGGCATCAGTGGGGATAGGGAGGGCAGCAAAGCGGTTGTCTGTATAGGATTTGTATTCGTCCCACATTCCTTTTTTAAAGTTAACGAAAGTGCGTTTTTCTGCGACGAGGAAGTCGGCGGGACGCTCGAGCGAAATAAGTATAGGCAGGTGGTCGGATGCCAATGTTACTATCGACTGCCAGTTGACGCAGTTTACGAGTTCTGCGCTCACGATTGAAATATCCGGCGAACTGTGACAGCTTCCTACCATACGTGTGGGGGCGTCTCCGTTTATAGTGCAGATCGTCGTTTCTTCCATTTGATCCGCTAACATCTCACCCCTACTGTCCACCCGCAAGTTTGAATGCCATAGATCGTGATGGGCATTGAAATCGCTCAAGATAATGCGATTTTTTCCAGTGAGTACGCCGCTGATATCAGGGCGGTATCCACTGGCGCAGCAGGTGACAGGAGGGATGTAGATGTTGAAGATTTCTAGATTTGCATCGCCCGACCTAACAGTTCTAAGACACTGTCCCTGCGGTCGATTTCGGGATCAAATATATGATATTGCACAGTGTGGTGTATGATAAACGTGAGGCCGCCTCCATTTCCGCTCTCGCGATCTTTTCTGTGGACATTAAACCCAGAACAGGTCTGCGATGCAGATCTTGCTGTGAGTTTAGTCTCTTGAATCGCAGCAATGCGGATGTTGTGCCGCTTCATGAAGTCGACTATCTCCGTGATCTGGTAGTAAGTGACGGGTGACTACGCCTGGGTTGTGGAAGGCCAGAACGCGATTGCTGTTGAGGTCCTGGGACTAGACGTCCTTGGGTAGGCATTAGGGTACGCGGTGTATTTGGGTATGCGGCCTGGCAGCATGGCGCAATGAAACCCGTAGGGGGGGGGGGGTTTGCCGTCGCGGAGACCAGAGAACATCTAGGAAAGTGGCACCGTTCATGGCAGGAGCTGCATTGGGCGGATGTCGCAAACGTATATATTCTGTGCTGGCAAACGGTGCAAAGGGAGGTAGGGGCTAAGAGTCTGTTTCCCTGACCTACACAATTGCTGCCGGAAAAGAGGGGGGGGGGGAGAAGACGGGGGCAGGGGCTGATGCTCGGCATTGCTGCCGACTCTACTACGGAGATTGTAGGTATGATTGGGAGCAGCCGTGTGAGTTGGTGGCGCCGTGTGAGTTGGTGGCGCCGTGGGGCGCGAGCAACAGCGGGTACTTGTTGTGGCTTGCTGAGCAGCGGGGGGCGCTAAGGCGCAGACTACGGGACGTCCTAGGATGTGAACGGCAAGGAGCCACAAAAGATTTATAGAAGTTACGTGGACGTCTGGTTTTGGGGTCTAGCCCAGAACAACCTGTCCGATCCAATCATCCCTTACACGAGACACACTGACAAGAGTATGACCGTCCTAAAAATATTCTTTTCCGGCAGATGCAGCAAAACCATTTCTCAGGACCGGGGTCAGGAGACGGATTGGGTTCGATACCTTCCCGGAGCAAGAGAATATGGAGCAGTCCCGGTGCAAGGAGCTTCTGGGAGGATAACAATTTGTGGGAGGGACGCAACAAATTAAATCATATTTGATAATTGTACCATTCAGTCTAAGAGGAGAAACATCATCCATGCTATATGAACAATGAGATAGGGCAATAGCTTGTGTCTTGGACGCATTAAGGTTAAGCCTATTATGCTTCGACCCATAAATAAATTGATTCAAAATCTTCGTTTATTCTGAACACCAAATCCTCTCTAAGCCCTAGAGGTGCGGACAGATATATTTGTGCATCATCAGCGTAAAGATGAATACAAACATTTGTACAGCACTTAACAATGTCGTTGATGAATAGACTAAATAAAATGGGACCAAGAATAGATCCTTTGGGTACCCCAGCTGTAATTGGCACCAAATAAGAGCAGTTATTTTTTAGTACAATCTTTTGCCATCTGTTCGTAAGATAGCTTGCAATCAATCCAACTGCATCGAGGTTAAATCCAAAGTACGCGAAAAGTTTTTGCAAAAGAATCTTATGCCAAATAGTATCAAAAGCCTTAGAAAATTCTAATAATGTAAGAATAGTAAGATCTCCTCGGCCAAAGAATGGTCTAATATCTTCCATCACTTTCAACACGGCTGTAGAACAGCTATGTCCCTTTCGATAACTGGACTGATACTCAGATACGAGACCACTCTCTGATAGACACCCTCTCATTTGATTTAAAATTAATCTTTCAAGAACCTTTGATAACGCCAGTAAAATGCTGATTGGTCGAAAATCACATGGTTGAGTTGCATTACATTCTTTAGCAACGGGTGTTATATTAGCTACTTTCCAAATGTCAGGAACCTAGAAGTTGTCAATGAAAATTTAAAATGTGAGTAAATGGGCCAATAACATAGGGCAGAATTAACTTTATAAACTTTCAACTGATACTGTCCTCACCTACCGCATTTGATTTAACTGAAAGTATACACGGTATAACTTCAGATTCACTAACATTTTTATACTCAGAGTGCTTTGCACACAGAGCATATTAACTTTGATTGGATAACGGTTGGTTGTACAGGTATAAAGGACTCGAGATAGATATAGACTTCCATATATCAAAACCATCACCTTTACTTGTTAAAACTAAATTTAATATCGCTATGAAGAACAAGTTCACAATTCTGTTCGAATCGAGCGTTATCAACAGGCATTTTTATTGAAAAATATTCGTTCATATCGTCAGGATCAACCTTACACTCTGACTTTATTTCCGATTTTACTCCAAGACTTCTTAGATTGTTCCACAGCACTTTAGAAGAAGGTTTGACGTTGAGTTAGCTTTGGAAGTAAGATTCTTAGCTCTGCGCGTTGCTTCAGTAGCTCTGTAACGCATTAGTTTGAACATTGCCAAATTTTCCTCAGTTCTGTCTTTTTTCCAGGCAGAGTAACATCTGTGCCTTGCATTTATAGCTTTACGTACCCCCGTAGTGAACCATGGCTGCTTATTTTTACTTCTCTTTATTTTCTTTAAAGGGACGTATTTATATTATAATAGAGGTAACTAACCATCATGGACGATGGACGACACATCTGATACACAAAATAAGTCAAGCAAACTAGGCTTACATTTGGGGCCAAAACGAGCAGGCAAATTATTTATTGCCTTCAAACCAACACTCGCCAAATCATCCGAAAGATTCTTAGGGCGCTCGTTTTTTAAGAGCAAGTCTATATTTAGATCACTATATAGTATTATGTGTTCATACATTACGCTAAATCTATTGATCTGCTGAAATAAGTTGCTTAAATCACATAATATGCTAGGGTTATACACACATATCACAAGGCAGCGCTGAATGTTAGTGAAAAACTCAACCTCTTCCAAATGGTTTGATTTGTGTACTATTTTAAGTTTCAGACCCTTCTTGTGATATATCGCTATTTCCCCACCACGCTTGTCAAGCTGTCTATCGTTTCTCATAACGGAAAAATCACATAAATTGTAAAAATTGTCGCAGTTATCACCTCTAAACCAAATCTGTCAGTCACACGCACCACATCAATACATGTACCCTCAAAGATGTAGCTAAGATAATCAAGTTTGCATTGATTTAAGCTCTCTTTCTGAACTCAGAAGGACTAAATTAATGAGTCGATATATATCCATACATGTGCGAAGTCGATTTTTAATTAGCTTCACTTTGGAGAACGATCTTTCACTTGTGCAATTTGTTGCCATATTTGACATGCTTAAATGTAAAACAATCTATGAGATGACAAATATTGACTACAGATTGTTTTGCTTGATGACGCGGTACAAAAACAACTCAGTTGATTCTGCCTCCAACTTTAGCGCGTAGATTTGCAAAGTGTTTGGTTGAATCAACTCGTTTCCCAAAATGTCTTCCAAACCTGTCGGATATGTTTCCATAAGCTTTTTCAACACGATTTCTTTTGATTGAAAGGTCTGGGTAGGAAAATGTACATATGTAAATAATGCACATACATTTGAGAGTAATTAAAAAAACAAAATGTCATTCGTTTGTCCACCTTTTGTTAAAAAAATTGTATCAAAATCAAAAAAATTCTATGTGATCCTGGCACCTACATATGAAAGTGATTAAATAAGGAAAATAATAAATTTTAAGCACTTCCTTTATATAAATGACAAAAATCTGCGAAAATGTGTCCTTATACAAAGGCATATTCTAGCTGAACTTTGATTTTAAAATTTTTACATAGAAATTGTAAAAATATAAAAGTGGAGCGCAAATTATTTGGATTGGAAAGTTGGTCCTTTCCTGCCAACTTATCAAAATATACTCAATTAAGTGCGCTCCACCTTTATTCTTTACCACCGTCAATTGAGTGCGCCAATCAGGTGCTATTATCTCATTAGACGAGGATTTTTGTAGCAGCCCATATGGTTTTTCTTTAAGCTCTTGCTTTTGTTAGAATTCCAGGGTGCTTTTTTCGTACCTGTTGTTCATTTACTCGTTTTTTATGTATAATAATTCAATATAATATAACTTGTAAAATATACATTTTACAAAAATAACAAAGCTTGGTCATGAAGATAACAAATTAATATAATAATGAAATATTAAATTTTTAATTAAGTCTTGCTTTTTCGTATATAAACTAGGGTCTTTTTTCAATTATTTCTTAAGGTATTTTTTTTCTATGCAAGTCCACGATAAATTTTAAGTCTTACTCAGTTCTTTGCACTATTTATTTCTACAATTGTTTTCTGATTTAAAAAAAGTTGAGACCTGGTTCATCAGAATACTGAACCAGATTTTCACTTGGGTTTTTCTTTTCAAGATATTCTTACATAAATGTACGAAAGTCACGTTTTTATGGCTGCAATGCGTAATTTTACCCCGGAAACTAATTCTAATTGATAATTTATATATACTTTTTGAAAGCGCAATTATTTCTCTCACTAATATTTATTTCGGCATTTTCTTACAATGCATTGATTTATACTTTTTCGCACTCTCCGTCCTTTGTCGCTGCGAAGCAACGTGTGTAGCACACTTTCGGGCAGATTTTCTAATATTGGGTTTGGAGTTGTTCCTCTTCTTTTTAATACATATATTGTTTTATTTCTTTAACTAGTAGAGCTGGCAGCCGTTGTTCTGCCCGAACTTTAATCTATGTGCACAACTTTTAGGAAGATTTTACCTCTTACTCTCCCTCCCCCTCTGTCCGTTTTTTCGATCCTTTTATTCACTCCTCTCCCTGCCTTTCTTTTTCTGCATCTCTTTCTCCCTCTCCGTCTTTCCTTTTTTTCCTCTTTATCTATTCCTATATCTTTTTCTTCATCTAACCCAATCTATTTCTTAGCTTCTTTCCTTTCCTTTCTTTTCCTTTCCTTTCCGTTCCGTTCCTTTCCACGCCTTTACATCCATTTATTTTATTTCCTTTCAGAAAAGTTCACTGGAAACCATGCAATTATTTATAGTTTAAACCAGCGGTCATACCCCATAAGCCCTTTTACGCACTTGTTGTTTTAAAAAGCTTTGTGAAGCGCACCACACATCCCCGCTCGCACGCATTCTATTCTCTCGCCCACAACCGAAAGTAGTCTGCTGTGCGCTTTAGGAACTAAACTGCTATAATTTCGTAAAATTACTTTTGAAGTAATATTTTTGGGTATATTTTTGGTTCACCTATACGTTAATTTTTTAAACTACCAACTCCGACTGGGTTTGTGTACGTGTCAGCGCTATTTCTGCTAGCTGATTGGTTGTCGCTATTTTTTTGCGAAAACAAAATGAAGAATAGACATGCACTGGCAAACATTTATTTCGTCTCACTTGAGCTTACAAATTTAATATGGAATATATTAGTGAAAAGTTTGAAGGTTGAAGTACATGCATGGTTTGTTTCACCATTATTAATAAATAAGGCTACGAAGAGATATCTCACACACACACACACGTAGTCATCAGCCGAAGTAGTTACTCACACATACACACGCGTATGGATATAAGAAAAGCTTAAACTACAAATATATATGTACATAGCTGGTAACCAAGCATGAGATACAATTGTTCTCGAACTGTTCGCGAAATGAGTAGACCTTAGGAGAAATGGGTGAACGAGAAAACCGACAGTATATAAGCAGCACAAGCTGAGCAATGGCGGTTCAATTTGATTTAAACACGCTTTTGTGAAGTACGTGATATTGATTGATTGAATTGTACTACTCCCAAAGTAGACTAAATATAGACCATATTGCAATACTGAATATCGGAGTTATTTATTCGACAGTTCAGCGATACGAACTTTAGCAGCAGATGAAAAATAATAGGATTTCCCTAAATTCGTTACAATTGGTGTCAGAAGAGGAATTGTTGAATAAATTCCAAAGTTGCAGAGCAGAACAAGGGCATGGCAAAGTTGAGTGAATGGAAGATCCAGCAATTGAGGAAGGAGTTGGAGAGCCGTGCATTGAATACAACCGGCAATAAATCCGAACTTCAGGCACGACTACGAGAGTTTATGGAGTCGGAAGGAATCAATGTGGAGGAGTATATCTTTCGATCTGATGGGGAAGAGTCAACAACAAAAATGGAAGAGAAAAACGAAACATCGCAGACGTTACGAGCACAGACTTGAACATGATATTGGCTGCATTATGTGCACAAACATCGACAATAGCATCTCAACTGGAATCCCAGCAGACTTATATGACATCTCAACTTTAGGAACTGAAGACATATATGACATCACAACTGGAATCGCAGGAGACACGCATAAAATCCAAGATTGAAGCACAGGAAACACCAATTTCATCACAGCTGGAAGAATAAAAGACATACATGGCATCTCAACTGAAAGAACAAGACACACGCATAACATTACAACTAGAAACACAAGATGCGCGTATATCATCGAAACTCAAAGCGCGCATACAGGAATTGCAAGTAAATCATAAATCGTCCAGCTGCTTCAGCAAGCAATACTAAGGTAAAAACTCCATCTTTTGACGGTTCTGTACCATTCCAGGTATATAAGCTTCAGTTTGAGGAGACCGCAACAGTGAACAACTGGAATGCTGAAGATAAAGTTGCTGCCCTATTCGTGGCATTGAAAGAATCTGCTGCTGAGGGAGAGCGGAACGTCTACGAAACATTGATGAGCGCTCTAGAGAGGCGATACGGAAGCCAACACAGGAAGCCGATATACCAAATAGAGTTGCAAAACCGCTACTAAAAAGCTAATGAGACTGTGCTTCGGATGTAGAAAGATTGGCTCATCTCGCAAATGCGGACGCACCCGTGGAATACGAGAGGGTTAAAATTCAAAGCTTTATAAATGGAATACGGGATGTCGAAACGAAGCGAGCGACATACTCAAACCCAAAAAATACATTCGCAGAAACGGTATCACATGCTCTGATTCAAGAAACAGCATCGCTTCTGTATAAGCCAGCTTTCGCCGTTTCGAAGTAGAAAGGAAAGACTGGGTGAACACAATATTGGAGGCACTGAAAGGATCGCAAAAGCGGAGTGAAAGAGTTATCGAATGCTTCAAATGCGGCAAGCCAGGTCACATTGCGGCCTTGACGCTGGTGGTTCCAATAGTGGTGGTCTTAGGTATAAAGCTGGAGGAGATGAGCAAGAGCGAGCCAGATGTAAAGATCAAGATCTAGCTACAGCTGTTGAATGTCCCGTTATCTCTGTATTACAAAACGGAATAAAGGCGAGCAGTCTTACCGTGAGAGGATATGTGGATGGCAAGGAGAGTTTACTGATTGTAGTTACGGGCGCATATCATTCCATAATCCGGTATGATTTGGTGAAGAGGAGAGTAAAGCCATTACATGGAGCAAGATTGCGTACGGTCACTGGCGAGTATAACCAAGTCCAGTGAGAAGTGGTGAAGTCTTACTTGGAAAGGTCGTGGTTCTACACAAATTCGTTGTGGCAGAGATCGTTGATGAAGTCATATTGGGAGTGGATTTCTTAGGTGGCCAGGGCATCAGGATCATATGCAGGGAAGGATTATGCAATATAAGAATAAGAATGTACCACTTAACTACATTTTTGAGAAAGTGTTCAGCAGTAAGCGAGTGCTGGTGGAGGAGACTCGACAAAGACCACGAAAGTCAAAGACAGTAGGCCGGGCAATGTAGGGTTATATTTATATTCAACTTTAAATGTACCTACTTTAAATAAATTGAATTTTTGGTTCTTGTTAATTTTTTATATTTCAATTTTGAAATGATTGTTTCAAAAATTTTCATTCTGATATAAATTTTTAAAACGAATTGTTAGCATACATTAAGGAGTGAATATTAAAAGACATTTTATATAAAAATAAATAGTGGTATATTTATTACATACTATATTGGCGATCAGCCAGGCTTTTTTAAAAAACCTACCGCAATAAGAAAAACGCTCATCGTTAATTAAAACTAAGGATCACGCTGATTTGTTGGAAGTATTTTTGAAAGCTCTATTGGAATAATAAAAAATCGAAGCTAAAACAATGCTGTCTTATGTTGCGAATAATGAAAGCGGATAATCTGATATATTAATTTATTAAGTGATCGAGTCTATTGAGCCAACTAATACAAGAGTTTATATGTAGCAATTTATTTTCGTTCCAAGCATTTGGCAACGGCAAGTGATTCATCTATACAAAAAGCTGAAATGAACGCAGCCAAACAGGCATTAGAAAATTAGCGTGATTTATTCCCTAAATTGGATCATCAAAAATGTGTTATTGCAAAAAGTATTTAAAAAGCAAAAATTAGATAGAAATAATAAGCGGTGCGATTTATTAATAACATCCTGTATATAATTAAAATAATAAAAAAATTAAATCTAAATTTAACTAAAAGATTAATTTGAAATAAAGAGCAGAAAATTTACAAATAGCTAGTGCAATTACTTGTTAATATTTTTGAGATACTGAACGCGGAATATATTAAAGCTAGAAAGCAACCAAACAAACATTAAGCAATAACACCACAAAATCCTGTAAGAAAACAAGCAGCAACAAAAATAACTATATATAATAGAAACAACATCTCATTTGCGAGTGAAGAGAACGTTAGACGTTAAGAATTTGTTATGAAATTTTGGATCTTCTGGACAAACATATTATTTCGAAATAAGTAAAAATATACAATTGCGACAAATATTTGGTGAGCTGTATCTAGCATTAATATTATTTATATGTATATGTATATGTATAAAAATAGATTAAACATTTTGGTTTTGTAAACGCTCCTTTCCGGACATTTTTATTTCTTCCTATAATATAATTTTTGTAATTATTTTTATTAACAATGTTTCATTCACGAACATCTACACCACGAAATCAAGTAAACGATTAGCTTATTGATTTGGATAATGAAAATTATCAAAATGATTTACCAAATCCATATGCGAATCAAAATAACGAAATTTTTGCTACATCGGCCAAACTTCCCCAATTTTGGACTAATTGCCCTGAAGCATGGTTCATCCATGCTGAAATGCAATTTAGTCGAAAGAACATTACTTAGGAAGGGACAAAATATGAATATGTCATAACTGCACTTCCGCAGGAGGTAATTATGACAATTCTTGATTTTATTCAAAATCCTCCTGAAGATGACAAATTTTCTGCATTAAAGAAAATTTTAATTGAAACGCATTCATTAAGTGAGAATGTCAAGTTAGATCGAGTGTTATCCGATTCAGAAATGGGAGGTCGTAAACCTTCTGAATTTTATTGGTCTCTAGTGCTACTCTCTGGAAACAATTATAGCAAGAAAATTCTTAAAAAGCTTTGGATAAAGAAGTTGCCAAACAAATTTTAGTATTATCCTTGCTAGTTCGAATTCGACTGAAATAAGTGAATTAGTTAAATTAGCCGATAATATTTGGGAAGCTTATAATAAAAATGAAATAGCTTCAGTTAGTAATTTTCCAAATTCTAAAAGAGAAAATACAATTATTTCAAATTTAGTTCAAACAACCAACATTATTTGCAAAAATTTTGAAAAATTATCATCAGAGACCAGTGAAATTAAAAATCAGATGAGTCAAAATTATTCAAGGTCCCGATTTTTTAGTAGGAATCGCTTTAGAAGTTCCTCTAGATATAGATCAAAGTCTCGTGACAACCCAAATTGGCTCTGTAGGTATCATTATAAGTTTGTTAATCAGGCTTTAAAGTGCGAACAACCATGCGCTTTTAAAAATAACAATAGTTCGTCAAACTAAAGTCATCCGTTGTTGCGGTGACAAACAACGGAGATTTAGACACCTTTACACGTCGCTTATTTATTTTTGATAAAACAAACAAATTGAATTTAGAGCAGAATAGTGGAGCAGAAATTTCAGTGCTTCCGGTTTCAAAATCGTCATGTTCGAAAAAGTCATCAGATATTATTTTAACGGCAGCTAACGGTTCAACGATTTCGACATACGGTAAAAAACTTTTAAATATAAATTTAGGACTGCGTCGCAAATTTCCGTTCACGTTTTTAATAGCAGATATAGCTAAGCCAATTATCGGTGCTGATTTTCTGTGTAAATATGGTCCCTTAATTAATGTTAAACGCAAATGCTTAGTAGATCCGGTAACAAGTCTTTCAGTTAACACAATTTCATGTGTTTGTAATGTTTCGCTACCAAAAGTTTTCGCTGTTGATAACAAATTTACAAAGTTATTGAAAAAATTTCCTTTTTTTATTTTCTGAACCAGATTATTCACAACCCGTTAGACATACAACAGTTCACAGACTAGTCACTGAAGGAAATTTGCCATTTTCTAAACCAAGGCGTTTAGACCCTATTAAATTCAAAGTAGCTAAAACTGAATTCGATTTTTTAGTAAAAACAGGGATATGTAGGCCTTCTAATTCAGCGGTAGCATCTCCTTTGCATCTTGTACCCAAGAAGGAGTTAAATGACTGGCGTCCTTGTGGAGATTTTAGAAGATTAAACGTTGTAACAATCCCTGATCGTTATCCTTTGCCCCATGTTCATGACTTCAACATGAATCTCAGAAATAAAGAAGCTAGATTTGGTAAGAGCTTATCACCAAATTCTAATGGCAGAAGAAGATATCTATAAAACTGCAATTACTACGCCTTTTGGCATGTTTGAATTTGTACGAATGCCTTTCGGGCTTAGAAACTTCGCGCAAACTTTTCAGCGGTTTATTAATGAAGTAGTTAATGATTTAGACTTTGTTTTTACATATATTGATGATCTCTTAGTGGCATGCGAAAATGAGGAACAACATTTCAAAGATCTTCGCGTACTATTTCAGCGCCTCACGGAGTACGGTTTAAATATAAAACCAAGTAAATGTACTTTTGTCGTAACAAATGTTGACTTTTTAGGACATAATATTTCTGAAACGGGAATTAGGCCCTCGGAAGAAAAAGTTTTAGCTATTCGAAATTTTGATCGTCCAAAATCTATTAAGCAGGCACAAAAATTTATTGGTATGGTTAATTATTACCATCGATATATACCAAAATTAGCAGAGTTTACGACAGTTATCTATGATTTAATTAATAGAACAAATAAGAAGCGAGACAAGATTTTAATTTGGGATGATACATCTAATAAAGCTTACGAACGCATTAAAGAAAAGTTTGCATCTGCGATATTGTTAAATCATTTTAACAAAGATGCAAAACTTTCTTTAAATGTAGATGCATCCAATACGACAATAGGTGGTGTCATACATTAAACGTTTAATAATGTATCAGAACCACTTGCATTCTTTTCAAAGAAACTGTCTCCATCCGAAATTAAATATAGTGCATTTGATAGGGAACTGTTAGCTATTTATTTGAACATTAAACATTTTCGTTACCTTCTAGAAGGACGTCAATTTACAGTTTTCACAGATCATAAGCCTCTAGTATTTGCTTTAAATTCAAAAACAGAACGCAGTCCAAGACAAACTAGACATATGGAATTCATTGCACAGTTTACGAATGACATTAGGTATATTAAAGGACAGGAAAATGTTGTAGCTGATACATTATCTCGTGCGTTTGAAGTAGAAGCGATTAATAATTCGGACATTAATTTTAAAATTTTACAAAGTGAACAACAACAAGATAGTGAATTAGGCAAACTTACCTCAGAGCAAACATTTTTAGATTTGAAAATAAAAATACCTGTTCTTAACTTTAATATATGGTGAATTATTTGTTTCAAATACAGAGAATGTAACTTCAGCGGATGTTTTAAGTAGTTTGCGTGAACATTTTAAAAATTTTAAATCAAATTTGGAACATCATAAAAATTCTAGCGGTATTTTTGTTCCAAAAGATTTAAAAGATTGTAATTTTGTTTTTGTACGTGTAATAAACAAACATTCCTTGCAGCATCCGTATGAGGGTCCTTATATAGTTATTGAAAAAGATATTAAAAACTTTAAAATGGAGATAAATAATGAAATTAAATCTATTCCTATTGATCGTTTAAAACCAGCAATGATTGATAAAATACAATTACCTAACCAAAAACAAAAAAGAAAGTTACTTTTAATTTATTTAACGTAAAATCTCCGGAAGGGGGAGTATTGTAGGGTTATATTTATATTCAACTTTAAATGTACCTACTTTAAATAAATTGAATTTTTGGTTCTTGTTAATTTTTTATATTTCAATTTTGAAATGATTGTTTCAAAAATTTTCATTCTGATATAAATTTGTAAAACGAATTGTTAGCATACATTGAGGAGTGAATATTAAAAGACATTTTATATAAAAATAAATAGTGGTATATTTATTACATACTACAGGCAAAGATTAGTGGAACGACACTAAATGCACTAAAACAAAGGAAAGAATTTCGCAAAAAGAATGAAAGGGTGGTTTGAAGCCCGGTGCACTAATGTTGTGAAACGTCAAAACGATACTGATTATTCAAAGCCAATCCATCAAGATCAAGCCCTACGAAGTAGTTCATTGGCCAAACTACAGAATGTGCGGGGACGAATAATGAGTACTAAGATGAAACACAGCCACGACAAGAACAACAATTCGGAAGGTAGAGTTGGGTCGTTTCGTTCTGAACTTGTTCAATTGACCGGGTCTCTCAACTGAACAAGTGAACTAGATCTTCGATTTCGGTTCTATTTGTTCTTTTAGTTCGTTTTATTTAATGTTATTTTTTCTCTCTTCTCGTTCGCGAACATTGTAAATTCATACATACATACTGTTACGAATATTAGCAAAACTAAGGGGTGATGCTATCTCTAAGCCGATGCTAAACAGTGATATCATGCACATCCATAGATCAATCATTATGTATCTACATAAACGAAACAATAATTGCGTCTACACATATGTACCATGCACGTATACGAGCAGCGGAGAATCAATGCACAAACACATGCATATATCTGAGATACTCCTGAAAGTATGCAATGAGAGAAGCTATAAAATCGTGCAATTTTAGTTACAGCTGAGAAGTTTGAGAGCTGATGGCAACTAGTAGATTCTTGAAATGGAAGCGCCTAGAAGATGCGAACGTTGAAATCAGAGAATATAAAAGGCAGCAAATGTAGAGGCGCTGGAATTCAGTTTGATTTGAGCTATCAAGCAGTTTCGATTAAGACGCTATCTAGCGAGCCATAGCAGTATTATTTTGAGAGTGAGTTTCATTTGAGCTATCAATCAGTTTGGTTATTAAGCAAGCTATTCGTTGCAAAGTATGAGTGTTATTGCGAAGTACTTTAATAAAGGCCATTTTTCCATTATTCAATATTGGAGTTATTTATTCAAGAATTTAGCGATACGAACGTTAGCAGAAGATTGCAAATAAGGGGAATTGCAGTAAATTCGTTACAATTGCTGTCAGAAGAGGAATTGTTGAATAAATTCCAGAGGAAAACAAGGACATGGCAAGGTTCAGTGAATTGAAGATCCAGCAACTAAAGAAGGAGTTGGAGAGCCGTGGATTGAATACAAGCGGCGTTAAACTCCAACTTCAGGCACGGCTACGAGAGGCAATGGAAGCAGAAGGAATTGATGTGGACGAGTATGTCTTTTATCCTGATGGAGACGAGACCACAACAAAAATTGAAGAGAAAAACGAAACATCGCAGACAGTTACAAGCACAGACTTGTACATGATTTTGGCTCCAATATCTGCACAAACATCGACAGTAACATCAATGTCGTCGCTTATGTCAGAAATGTTGACACAGATTACATCAAAGATGGAAACTCAACTGGAAGAACAGAAAACATATATGGCATCACAAGTGGAAGTACAGGAGGCACGCATTTCAGAAATGTCGTCACAAATGTCATCCCAACTGAAATCGCAGGAGACACGCATCACATCGAAGATTGAAGCACAATTGGATGAACAGAAAACACACATGGCGTCACAAATTGCAGAACAATTAAAAGAGCAAGAGGCACGCATAACATTACAACTCGAAGCACAGGAAGAGCGTATCTCAACGAAGCTGGAGGCACAGGAAACAAAAGTCTCATCGCAGCTGGAGGCTTTTAGTGAACGACAAGATAAAATGGAGGCCGAGATGGATGCTTTGAAAGATCGTATACAGGAGTTGCAACTAAATCGCCCAGCAGTTTCAGCGAGTAATCCAAAGGTAAAAACACCATCCTTTGACGTTTCTGTTCCTTTCCAGGTCTTTAGGCTACAATTTGAGAAGACCGCAACAGTGAACAACTGGAGTGCTGAAGATAAAGTCGCTGCATTCTTCGTAGCATTGAAAGGACCAGCTGCCGAAATCTTACAGGCTAATCCACAGTACGAACGGAACAATTATGACGCATTGACGTTACGGAAGCGAACACAGGAAACAAATCTACCAAATAGAATTGCAAAACCGCTACCAAAAATCTAACGAGACTTTGCAGGAGTTTGCTTCAGATATTGAGAGATTGGCTCATCTTGCAAATGCGGACGCACCCGTGGAATACACTGAAAGGGTAAAAATCCAGAGCTTCATAAATGGCATACGAGATTTGGAAACGAAGCGGGCTACATATATGAATCCAAAACTGACATTTGCTGAAACGGTATCGCATGCACTGACTCAGGAAACAGCCTCACTTTTGAGTAAGCCAGCGTACAAAGCTCATCGCGTGGAAGTTGAAAGGCCACACTAGGTAGACGCAATTTTGGAAGCATTGAAGGGTACGCAGCAGAAGAATAATGATGCCGTCAAATGCTTTAAGTGCGGAAAGCCAGGGCATATTGCGCGTTATTGCAACACCAACCCTAACAGTTCCAACAATGTGGGTGGTCGTAAACGCCGAGCAGAAGGAGATGAGCAAATCTCCAAGACCACTCAATCGTTAAACAAAATCGAGTCAGCCGCAAGGGGCGACAGCTGGCTCCCTGCAATTGAATGCCCCATAAGCTCTATCTCACAAATTGGAAGAAGGTCAAGCAATCTTACTGTTGGAGGACATGTGGATGGAAAGGAACGTTTACTGACTGTTGATATGGGTGCATCCCATTCCATTATTCGAGCGGATTTAGTCAACAAGAAAATAAGACCATTGCATGGAGCAAGATTGCGTACAGCCACTGGAGAAGACAGCACAGTTCTAGGAGAAGTATCATGTGAAGTCGCAATTAGGAACGTCACGGTAGTACACAATTTTATAGTGGCAGAGATTGTTGATGAAATCATAATTGGAATGGACTTCTTAATCGACCAGAGCATCAAGATTGACATGCAAAGCAAGACGATGCGATATAAGAACATGGATGTACCACTTAATTTCGGCTACGAGAGAGGCTACAGCAGTAAACGAGTGGTGGAAGAGAGTCAGCAAATACCACCAAAATCCGAAGCAGTCATCTGGGCAAAGGTTGATGGAGATAGTGGGACAAACAAATTGTGGGTTGTCGAAGCAGCGAACAAACCAGCACCGAATATACTTGTAGGAAAAACCCTGGCTATGACAAAACAAGATGGACGTATTCCGGTAAGAGTACTCAATGAGTTCAAGTCACCACTCAAACTGACCAAAGGAGCTATTTTGGGAAGATGCCAAGAGGCTGAAGTAATTATTAACTGTGAGCAGCTCCAGGAACACGTTTCATCTAGTAATACTGATCTTTCAAATGACATCTCGGCATGGACGGAGGGGCTAGAGGAAGATTATCAGAGTAATGCAAAGCAACTGCTCTTAAAGTACGCAAACATATTTGACCAGGATGGTTCCAAACCAGGCCGCACCAATGTTGTGAAACATCAAATTGACACTGGAGACGCGAGGCCGATACGTCAAGCTCCACGTAGTGTTCCACTGGCGAAGCGGGAAGTTGTGAGTCAAATTATACAAGAAATGAGCGACAGCGGCATCATCGAACCATCAGATAGTCCCTGTAGCTCACCGGTAGTACTTGTAAAGAAGAAGGATGGAAAAAAAAAGGTTTTGCGTGGACTACCGGAAGCGGAATGACGTTACGAAAAAGGATAGCTACCCAGAATTGACGACACTCTGAACTCGCTCTCTGGTACGAAATGGTTTTCCACACTGGACTTGAAAAGTGGCTACTGGCAAGTGGAAGTGATGGAGGAAGACAAAGAGAAAACAGCCTTCAGCGTCAGAGATGGTCTTTTGCAATTCACAGTAATGCCCTTTGGACTATGTAAAGCACCAGCTACTTTCGAGAGACTCATGGATCAGGTATTGAAAGGACTACATTGGAAAACATGCTTGGTGTACCTGGACGACATCATCGTATTGGGCAAGAACTTTGATGAACACCTTAAAAACTTAGATGAAGTTTTCCAGAGAATAGCTGGCGCTGGTCTGAAGTTAAGTCCCAAAAAGTGTGCGCTGTTTAAAAAGGAAGTAAATTATTTGGGTCACAAGGTAACGACAGAAGGTATCCGTACAGCGAATGAAAAGATAGAGGCAGTAAAGGATTGGCCAAGACCACAGAATCTGCATGAATTGAGAAGTTTCCTTGGGCTGTGCACATATTACCGCCGATTTGTACCAAATTGTGCCAGCGTAGCCCATAGTTTCCACGAGATAACAAGAAAAAATAAAGCTTTTGAATGGAAGAAGGAGCAAGAAGTAGCTTTCCAAACATTGAAAGAGCGTTTGTGCCCTGCCCCAATGTTGGCATATCCGATTCCAGGAGCAACGTTTATTCTAGATACAGATGCGAGCAGATATGCTATATGAGGCGTTTTATCACAACTGGTCGATGGACAGGAGAAGGTAGTTGCATATTACAGCCGTTCGATTGGAAAACCAGAGAGGAACTACTACGTTACGCGGAGAGAGCTGTTGGTATTGGTAGAGTGCATTAAACATTTTCACAAATACTTCTACGGCCAGCGATTCCGTGTCAGGACAGATCACGCAGCTTTAAAATGGCTTCTGCAGTTCCGTAATCCGGAAGGACAATTGGCACGGTGGATCGAGCGACTACAAAGCTATGACTTTTCCATTGAGCATCGAAAAGGTAGTACCCATGGAAATGCCGATGCAATGTCACGAAGACCATGTAGTTTGGAATGCAAGCACGGTTCAAAAGCCGAGGCTAAAGAAGACATTATAGATGTCCGGATAATGACTATAACATGTACAGATGAATGGGACAAGGAACAGCTAAGAAAGTTTCAGCTAGAAGATACAGATCTGTCACGTGTTATGCAAGGGCTCGAACGAAACGAAAGACCAAACAGAGAAGAGATGTTAGCAGAGAGTCCCATTGCGAAGTCATATTGGGCACAGTGGAACAGTTTAGAATTGATATCCGGTTGCCTTCATCGAGTATGGGAGAGTGAGGATGGTAAATGCAAGAAGAAACTGATAGTTGTTCCCAGAAAGAGGATTCCTGACGTGCTCAGCGAGCTGCATAATGGTCCAAGCGGAGGTCACCTTGGAATCACGAAGACGCTCGAGAAGATTAAACAGAAATTCTATTGGGTTGGTTGCCGTCAGTCGGTCACTGAGTGGATTGCGAACTGCGAGGTTTGCAGCAGAGCGAAAGGGCCCAGAACCCGAAGTCATGGCCAGATGACTCAATATAACTCAGGTGCTCCATTTGAAAGGATCGCTATGTATGTCGCCGGTCCATTTCCTACTAGCAACGGCGGAAACAAATATGTACTGGTAGTTATGGATTATTTCAGCAAATGGCCAGAGGTATACCCAATCCCAAGTCAAGAAGCGGAAACGGTAGAAGAAGTGTTTATAAACAATTGGGTTGCAAGGTATGGTGTACCAATGGAGTTACATTCTGACCAAGGCAGGAATTTCGAATCAGCTGTGTTCCAGGAAATGTGTAAATCATTGGGCATTCGAAAAACACGGACAACTGCATTGCATCCTCAATCCGATGGTATGGTAGAACGATTCAATAGAACATTGGAGGAGCACTTAAGGAAAGTCGTAGACAAGTACCATAAAGAGTGGGATACCCGCATACCATTATTCTTGATGGCTTACAGATCGGCAGTGCATGAGACAACGGGCCAAACCCCTGCAGAAGTAATTTTTGGCAATGACCTTAGACTGCCAGCTGATTTGTAGTTCGGGATAGATGCCAATGCGGAGAGAAATGTCAAGAAATCCACTAGTGATTTGGAAGAAGAGCTAAGAGAAATACATGATCTGATGAGGCAAGGAACAAAGATAATGAGTGACAAGATGAAAGCCAGATACGATAAAGCAATTAATTCGGAAGGCTTTCAGGAAGGAGATTTGGTGCTGTTATATAACCCACAACGCAAAAAAGGTTTGTCCCCGAAATTGCAGTGTAATTGGGAAGGCCCATACAAAGTTGTAAAACGGATCAACGATGTAGTGTACCGCATACAAACCATCGGTAAACCACGAACCAAAATGAAAGTGGTCCATTTGGAAAGGCTGGCAACGTTTAGATCGGCAGATTTGTCTAATCGGACGATCAGACTTAGGTGGAGGGCAGTGTTACGAATATTAGCAAAACTAAAGGGTGCTGCTATCTCTAAGCCGATGCTAAACAGTGATGTCATGCACATCCATAGATCAATCATTATGTATCTACATAAACGAAACAATAATTGCGTCTACACATATGTACCATGCACGTATACGAGCAGCGGAGGATCAATGCACAAACACATGCATATATCTGAGATACTCCTGAAAGTATGCAATGAGAGAGGCTATAAAATCGTGCAATTGTAGTTACAGCTGAGAAGTTTGAGAGCTGATGGCAACTAGTAGATTCTGGAAATGGAAGCGCCTAGAAGATGCGTACGTTGAAATCAGAGAGTATAAAAGGCAGCAAATGTAGACGCGCTGGAATTCAGTTTGATTTTAGCTATCAAGCAGTTTCGATTAAGACGCTATCTAGCGAGCCATAGCAGTATTATTTTGAGAGTGAGTTTCATTTGAGCTATCAATCAGTTTGGTTATTAAGCAAGCTATTCGTTGCAAGGTATAAGTGTTATTGTTAAGTACTTTAAAAAAGGCCATTTTTCCATTATTCAATATTGGAGTTATTTATTCAACAATTTAGCGATACGAACGTTAGCAGAAGATTGCAAATAAGGGGAATTGCAGTAAATTCGTTACAATACGTAGAAGTTGACAGTGAGCACGAATGCCGATGATGCCAGTTATGCGATATGTGTGTATGTATTTATGAAAACATCTTCTTTTGTAAGAAACTAATTATTACATTTACTAAAGTTGAAAGGTTCATATTTACAATTTGTGCCTGTACTCTTTCAACTTCCTGGATCTTCCGAAATTTGTAACTTTTTTTGAAGTTAATTATACATATATATATTAACTTATTTATTCATAACACATGTAAATATACCTACACAAAGCTGTATACACACCCCAATCTATACTTTTTGACTTTTTTCGTATGTGTGAGCAGCAGTGAACAAATTTGCTTGAAAAAAGAAGGAACTGATGAACCAAAAGAACAACTTGTTCGTTCTTCGGAAAAGAACGAACGAACCGAATCTCTGAAATGAACGAAAAAGCACAACTCTATCGGAAGGTTTCCTGGAGGGAGATTTCGTAGTGTTATACAACCCTCACCGGCGGAAAGGTGTTCATTCAAAATTGCAATGTAATTGGGAAGACCATACAAAGTTATAAAACGGATCAACGATGTAGTTTGTAAAACCATTGCCAAACCACGAAACAAAATGAAAGGGATTCATTTGTCTGATCGGGGCGATCCGACTTAGGTGGAAGGCAGTGTGGCGAATATTAGCATCACTATGCTGTTAGTAAATAATTGCAACAACAAGAAACATCAAGCGGCAACACCTATGTACAAGGCAACGAAGAGATATCTCACACACACACGAGTCATCAGGCGAAGTAGTTACTCACACATGCACACGCATATGGCTATAAGAAAAGCATAAACTACTCATGTATGTAGCTGGTAACCATGAATGAGATACAATTGTTCTCCAACTGTTCGCGAAATTACTAGAGCTTAGGCGAAATGGGTGAACGAGAATACCGGGAGTATGAAAGCAGCGCAAGCTGAGGAATGACAGATCAGTTTGATTTAAACACGCTTTTGACAAGTACGTGATATTGAAGTATAATTGTACTACTCCCAAAGTAGATTAAATAAAGACCATATTGCAATACTGAATATTGTAGTTATTTATTCGATAGTTCAGCAATACGAACGTTAGCAGAAGCTAATAGGATTTCCCTAAATTCGTTACAATATCATAAATAATATAATTAAATTTGCTTAATCATTGATTGCTTTATCGTAATTTTATTAGTGCGTAAATACGCAGAACGTAAACTATTTCGTATATCTGTTGGCCAAATCATGTCACGTACATGCCCAGACCGTATTTTTTTCTTTACATCAGCCAAACCTTAGGTCAGGGTAGTTTGAGTTGGCTGGTTCTGATTTTTGATGTAATTGATTAAATTTTGAAGTAATAAAATAAACTTTGAATATTTCTAAAAATAAAATATATATTTAAATTTTTTTACAGTATACTTTTTACTAGGTCCGCCCCCATTTCTTTATAGTTCCATCAATTTTGTTTTAATGTAGTTATGCTCACGCAGCCATAAGAAGTTTCTGGCGATCGCTGGTTTAAACTTTACTTACGAAAAATATTGATCACTTGTAATCATTTCGTTCGGGTTATTTTTTGTTTTGTTTTACATTAATTCACTACGAGTAGTATGAGCACAGCTTACACAAATTACGTACAAATTGTAATAAGAAAATACATCAAAAGTAACTGTTTCTTTTAAAAGAACAACTTTATGGTTGCCATTAAAAAATGTTAAAAGTGGATATTCTGTTATTTTGTCTTTACGATCAGCATAAAAATTAGCATAAAAAATATATTGAAGAATAAAATCTCCTTAGTGCACAAACATGAGCATATAAATACAATCATACCAGAAAAAAAAATTTCTGTTTAAGAATTTTAACGAAAGAGTATTTCAAGAGATGTATGCATTCTTAACCATTTATATTGCATTAACTTGGCAACACGCATAAATATGTATTTACATATGGGGTATTCCATCCCATTTCGACCAATTTTGAACCCGACCCCGTTTAGAATTGGCTGAAAGTTTTTCTTCTTTTTCTAGATTACGAAAGACGTTTTTCAAAATTGTTTCAAATTTTTTCATCCAACTTAAAAAAAGTTATGAATTTTTAAAAAAACACCGTTTTTGTTTTCAAAATGCTATAACTTTTTCAAAAATTGACCATTTCAGATCTTTTTTTTTTCAAAAATTTGTTTTTAAATGTACTTTTCGGAAAAATACAAAAAAATGTTTAAAGTTTTTTTTTAATTTTTCAGTTTTTCGAGATTTTTCGAATTTCGCCATTTTTTTTTTCATAAAAAACTTCAATCAATTCTGCAATCATCCCCACTAATCCCGGAGTGGGCCGATTTTTTTATATTTTTTTTATTTAATTGAAAAAAAATTTTCAAAAATAAAATTTTTTTTTTATCAATTTTATTTATATAACAAAAAAATGTAAGAAAATTATATTTAAGTATTCTTTTCTTTATATATTATGGTAATCTACGATTAAAATAACCAGGATTAATGACTGACACAGTAAACATGTAAGTTTTCTAAAAATAACCATAATATATAAAGAAAAGAATGCTTAAAAATCATTTTCTTACATTTTTTTGTTATATAAATAAAATTGATAAAAAAAATTTTTATTTTTGAAAATTTTTTTTTAATTAAATAAAAAAAAAATATAAAAAAAAAATCGGCCCACTCCGGGATTAGTGGGGATGATTGCAGAATTGATTGAAGTTTTTTATGAGAAAAAAAAAATGGCAGAATTCGAAAAATCTCGAAAAACTGAAAAATTAAAAAAAAACTTTAAACATTTTTTTGTATTTTTTCCGAAAAGTACATTTAAAAACAAATTAAAAAAAAAGATCCCAAACGGTCAATTTTTAAAAAAGTTATAGCATTTTGAAAACAAAAACGGTGTTTTTTTTAAATTCATTACTTTTTTTGAGTTGGATGAAAAAATTCTGAAAAACGTCTTTCGTAAGCTAGAAAAAGAAGAAAAACTTTCAGCCAATTCTAAAGGGGTCGGGTTCAAAATTGGTCGATATGGGATGGAATACCCCATATATATGTCAAGCTGCTATGAAATGAAAATGCATACATACATCCATACATACCTATAAATGTACTCCCGATTAATGTCCCAATCAAAGCAAGTTTGCTTAGTTTACAGCAAACAAACATACGCACTGCATTCTTTGGTAAAAATGTTACTTTTGTTAAAACAATTTTGCTTGTATTAGAGAGGAATGAAGCATTTTTTTAATGCAGAACGATGTAAATATTTCAAAGTATGAATTTATAGCTGAGTAAACAAACATTGTATGGTTTTGTTAGTACAAAGGGTTGTTTTAAGACTTTTTCAGACAATTTTTATAATCCACTATCCGTAAGAACCATCCTCGTACTTCCAGAAATATTGTATCGATTAAGCACATCATTGCGTTCCTGATGATGACTTCAGGTTGAAGTCGAAATATCGACCTATTAAATACTTTTGAAAAAGGAAAATAAACGTGTTTTATTTACTTTACGGCTTCAAGCTCACCAAACCAATATATTTATTGTAAAAAAAGAATTATAGAAATCGGTCCAACCGCTCTCGAGACTTGCCCTTAGAAAAACATTCAGCGACTAATTTTTGTATTATAGATATAGCATGATGGATAGTTTGCTGAACCCGGCTACATGCAGCTATAAAGTGACTAACGTGCCTAAAAAAGGGTTAAAATTTGTGAAAAAATTTTTTATAGAGAAAATATCGCAAACATAATACAGTTTAAGCAATATCTTAACTCCCGAGGAGCGTCTTCAAAGAAAGAAGACTACCCTTTCAAGGAAAATTGTTGCACTTTAAAATTTTTTGGTGTTGTTTTCTTGAAAAAAGGGAGTTTTCATGACAAAAAGGCGTCAATTTAAAAATTCCGAATGAAAAAACTTACTTGTTGAAATTTGCAAAGGTCTTTATTCAAAAAAGTTCTAGTGTTTAATCAATAGCCACTAGCTGTAAAAGAGTGTTATAATACTTAGAAAAAATTATATTCAATGCGGATTTTCTTGATCGAATATTTGAAATTCAATTTTCTTTTAAGGTTGCAAGATACTGATGGAAGATTTTTTGAAATCTTTGGATCTCTTTTGAAACAAAAATCTGAAATCGCGATCACGGAACTTGATACATACCTTCAGTCTAGCGCAGATGCCCATCAATATGGAAATCTAGCAGCTGGTCTCTTGTACGAATGTGAAGAGGAGGAAAGTAAACCAATAACTTGTTTTGCATTAGAGAAAGAAGTTGATACCCATGAGTTAAATGACTGCAAAGAAAATTTCGTGGAGGTGGCAGTGGGAATGAACGTAAGTTTTTAATTTGTTTAATTAGACAACCAGTTCAACAAAAATGGCGGCCGCCGTGGTGTGGTGGTAGCGTGCTCCCCCCACACCGAAGATCCTGGCTTCACGCCACGGGCAAAGCAACATCAAAATTTTAGAAACAAGTTTTTTCAAATAGAAGCAAGTTTTTCTAAGCGGAGTCGCTTTCGTCGGTGATTTGGCAAACACTGCGAGTGTATTTCTGCCATGAAAAGCTTCTCAGTGAAAACTTCTCTGCCTTTCAGATGCCGTTCGGAGTCAGCATAAAACACGTAGGTCCAGTCCTGGCAATTTGGGGGCAAATTAAAAAAAAGCACGACTTAAATTGGGAGAGAGGTTATCGCGCCTTACATTTATTTATTTTTAGTTCAACAAAAAGTTCAACAAAGCAAATCGTAACTTTTTGCTGCTGTTTGTGACTTATAAAAACACATCATCCCTCAAAACGGTTTTTGGAACTTTTGAATTAAAAAATTTTTTTACAATAAATATTTTCATTACCTTAAATTAAAAAATTAATTTTAAAAAAGCTATTGTAGATAACTCAATTAAATTGTCAGCGGTCATAGTACAATAAATATGATTTTACATAAAATTTGTTTATTATCATATTTTTTATTAACTTTGAAATAAACAAATTGAAATTTTAATTCTCAGTACGAAAATCTTTTTTTTAATCAATACTTAAATAATTCGAAGTGGAACAGCAAAAAAGGTAAGCTGTTCCGAAAAGAAAGTGCACAATTTTAATTAATTATTTCTCAAAGTATATGTGTCGGACAATAATGGGTTTCGGTCGGTGCCAGGATAAAATTGGCCGTGGCTTTACCTCAAGTTTTTTACTTGAGATTACGTCGCCCCACTGCAGTGAAATAGCTCCAAGTTTTTTACCTGTGATTATGCCACTGCTTATAAGATGGCATAAGCATAATCGGGATAATGTCACGCAATAAATTGAACAATTGACGTAGAAAGTTGGAATAAAACCTCGCGCGATTTTTTGTTTATATTAGTTTAAAATTGTCGTGAATTTTAATCGTCTTTTCACCTTATATATTAGTAAATTTTAAGGAGGCTATGACTGCGTGTAAGAATTTGATTGAATAAAAATGTTTATATAATGAAAATTATATATTGTGCAGTAAAGTAATTCAATTAAATTTTAAGTAGAATAATATTTAAGACAAATTCAGAGTCAAATTAAAGATTTAATAAGTTTTGTAAAATACGGCTGATATTGCTGATGTTCGGCTGACAATTTATATCTTATGAATGATTGTTTCGTTATTCGTTATCTCTCTCTTCTCATGTTTTACGACGTTGCCTTCTCACAGTGCATGGATTGGGATGGCAGATTACACTCGTCCATCCTGTTCGCCATCTGTCGCAGATGACTCCTCTACACCATCGTCATCATCGCTTCCATTGATACAACTCCTAAGCTTTATTTTATCAGAGCTTGTTGATGTTTTGTTAGGACCAATAAATTCTGCTGTTGTACATCGTATCTGCCGTTTCGCTTTACTTTCGTTATCTCGTAAGGACCGACATACTTTCTACCCAATTTTGCCCCATCTTCAATTGCGTGACCTTAATGGTTACTTGCCCTTGTGATGCCCTTTACGTTTCTTGTCAAATTGTTGCTTATATTTTTCTTGTGCCTTTTCGGTTTGATATCTTGCTTCTTGCCTTATTTTATTACGCTCCTCTTTCAAACTCGACACCAGTTCATCTTTCAAAATTTGCATCAGCTCGAGATCGCATTCATTGCGCATTTTGACCCCAAACATTATTTCGAAAGGACTGAATTTCGTTGACGAATGAACGTGTGTATTTATAGCTTTCTGCACCCGTGATGTATATTTGTACCATTTTGAGGGTTCTGCGGCTAATATTTTTGACAAAACCGATAGAATGACTCTATTCGTCCTTTCGATTTGCCCATTTCCCCTCGGCACTCCTGCTGTTTATTCTATGTGTTCGATTTTGTTCTTGGAATAAAACTCTTTAAATAAATTTGACGTAAAAGCTGTGCCTTTGTCACTGATAATGCGTAATGGATTACCAAATAAAGTGACCCAATTCTCCATATGCTTGACAACTTCCTGTGCATCTTTTGACTTCGTTGGGTATATCTACGTATACTTGGAAACCCCATCCACTATAGCCAATATATATTTATAAGTCTTTGCCGCTGGATCCAGCGTACCTAAGTGATCACTGAGAAGTGTGGAAAGTGGAGTATCGCCCGATGCAGTGTAAAAAGTCTTCCTGCTTGCCAACTTTCTGTTACGTGTAATACATTCAACAAAATTTGCGATGTATTGATTCACCTTCTTCTCTACGTGTGGTATGTGATAATCCTGCCTTATCCGGTGCATCGTCTTTTGCGTATCCATGTGTCCGAAGCAGTGAGCTTTTGCAATAACCTCTTTCTCCATGAGTTTAGGCACCACCAACAAATGTTTCTCTTCAACTTGCTTGTATAGTAAATCATTTCTTATTTGATAGACTTTATACTGATGGTGTTTCAGAATTTCCGCAACTGCTGTTAAATGTTAGTCTTTCTGCTGTGCTCGGCGTATTTGTGCGTGAACCTCTGACACTACCATCATGACAGGAAAGCGACTTAAAGTATCAACGTGCTTCATCCTGTTTCCCGCACGATGTTCTATTTTATAGTTGAAGTCTCGAAGATACATCAGCCACTGTACAACCTCACTGGAACATCTTTATTTTTCGTGGTGTGTTTAAAAGCTGAACAATCAGTAACCAGATCAAATTATATATCCATTAAGTAATGACGTAGTTTTTTCGTTGCTAGATAGGCTGCGTTTACCTCTAAAGGGTATGCAATTTTTCCTCTTGCCGCGATGTCTTATTGCTCGTGTAAAACACTGGGTGCCACCCATTTTCGTGTTGTTGTAGCAATGAGGCCCCAAAGCCATATTTTGATGCGTCAACGTGCAACTGTGTTTTTAAGTCTTGAGGACAAATTTTAAGTTCTGGCTCTTCCAAAAGTGCTGATTTCAATTTCTCGAAAACTTGTATCTGTTCATTCCCAATTTTAAACTCAGCATCTTTTTTCGACAACGATGTCAACGGTCTAGTGATTACAGCGTAGTTATGAACAAATTTACGAAAATAACCCGCCAATCCGAGAAATGCCTGAAAACCCCCATTTTTTTGGCAAAGGAAATTTCTTCACAGCTTTTACTTTCTCTTGACTTGGCCAGACCCGCCCGTCTTCTACCTCGTGACCCAAAAAAGTTAGTCTTTGTTTTAAAAATTGACATTTTGTCCAGTTGATATCTAAACCAAACTGCTCGGCTTGCCGCACAACGTGTTCCATATTTTCTAAACACTGCTCTGTCATGTTTCCAAATACAACGATATCATCTATATAGATTTCCATGATGCCTTCGTTTATCAGTTGCTGAAAAATATGATTTACATAACGTACAAAGACTGATGGGGAGTTACAAAAGCCAAACGGTGCTTTATTAAATTCAAAAAGGCCCTCGTTCGTTGTAAACGCTGTATACTTTTGCCTTTGTTCTTCCACCTCAACGTGGAAAAAACCGTTTTTAAGGTCCATGACCGAAAAATATCTGGCACTCTGCATCTTTTCGATCACCCCCTCTACTACCGGTACTGGAAACCTATCTTTAATGAAAAAAGGATTCAGCTTGCGGAAGTCTACGCAAAGCCTGTAGCTACCGTCTTTCTTTTTGGCCAGTACAACTTTATTTGCAACAACGGAGCATGACTCCATAACGATTCCCTGACGCAGCCATTCGTCTTCTTGCTTTCTTATAAATTCACGTTCACTCGCGGAAATCGGACTGGGGTTTTCACGAAAGCTGATTGTACTTTCATTAGGTATAATACATAGTTTTATAGGAGAACTTTTGGATTACTCACCGGCTTGTAATTGTTTATCAACTTCATAACAGCTGCATTGTATTTTTGATCTACATTTATTTCTACTTCGTTACAAGCTACGTTAAAAATATCAACGCTTAGTTTGCTATTTTCCACGACTAAAAATGTATGTGTGGTAATCAGCTCATCAACCTGGACCTGTGTTACTATTTCACCCAATGCCGGCGTAGCAACATTACCTAATCCAAAAAGCTTTACAACGCACTTTTGTAGTTGAAAATTTCCACGTATTTCTTGTTGGGCATAAGAGAGACATCCGCGCCAGAGTCTATCAGGCAAGGTACAGAAATACCATTGACTTTAATTGTTTTGGTACGTGTCTGATTTACCACCATATTGACAGTGGGCTTGGCATTTGCACACTGCTTCGCCATATGCCCTACGCGATTACATTTGAAACACTTTGTTTCTTCTTTGCACTCTGCTCTTTTATGTTGAGCAGACCCACAATTATAGCAGTGCGATTGTTTACGCTCCACCTTAGTGTCTTTCTCCGATTGTTCGCGCATACTTATTTGTGTATTTTGTCGGTGTCTGTTTGATGAACCATTTTTTATCATCGTTTCTACTGATTCATACCTTTTCCGTAATTCTTTAAATGTCATTGCACTATATAAAGGAAATTTCAAAACGTCTCGTACATCTATGCCATCAACTATGTAGCTGGTGACAGCCTCATCTCCTATTTCTCCAAGCGCCGCAATTTTTCGCATTTGCAACACATAATCGTGAAATAAAATAAATAAGTTTTTTTTCGACAGCGCAGCTGCTTATATATTTCAGCGCTACTCAACACTTCTGCTCGAATTCTTCTCGTAATACTGCGCACAATGATTCGTAATCATAAACATTTGTGGTTTCTAAGAATAATTTTTCCGTACCTACCATTTTATTACGAACATTTACATATTTTTCTTGCACTTAATTCGTATGCCTCTGCGTTATTATGGAAATTGCATATCCATTGATTAACTGGTATCGAAATACCATCGAAATCTGGTATAATTTTAGAAAAACTTTGTTTTTACCTTTATCGTCTTTCAAGTACGCTACTGTTGCCTTGCTCGTTCAGCTGTTCGTTGTTTACGTCTTTCTCGCCTACTTTACGTCGTTGTATTTTGATAGTGTCATTCGCTTCGTTTTGGATACACACTTGTTCGCTTTTTGTACTCGAACTTGGTTTCTTGTTCTTCCCACGCTGCTTTTTATTTGAATGTAATATACTGCTTCACCAGAAATTTGTCTGCTTGGCTGAGCGGTTGAGCCCCCATGTAAATCAAAAGAGTTTGATTTGTGAATAAAAATGTTTATATAATGAAAATTATATATTGTACAGTAAAGTAATTCAATTCAATTTTAAGAAGAATAACATTTAAGACAAATTCAGAGTCAAATCAAAGATTTAATAAGTTTTGTAAAATACGGCTGATACTGCTGATGTTCGACTGACAACTTATATCTTATGACTGACTGTTCCGTTATTCCTTCTCTCTCTCTTCTCATGGTTTACGACGTAGGGTTGCCTTCTTACAGTGCATGGATTGGTATGCCAGGTTACATGTATGTTGCCTTTCTCAGTTTTTCTGTCTTTATTGTTGTAATTTTTATTTAGTTGCTCCAGGCAGTAGTGCTGAATCAATTTGATGAATTTGTTACGAATATTAGCAACACTAAGGGGTACTGCCATCTCTAAGCCGATGCTAAGCAGTGATTTAATGCACATCAATAATTCAATCATTATGTCTACACATATGTACGTACACGCAGCGGAGAAGCAACGCACAAACACATGCATATGTCGTATCTGAGATATGCAATTATAATTGTGGAAGTGTTGCTCACAAACACATGCGCATATGAGAGCTATACACGTACATCTGTAATTATAATTATAGCAGATAACCAACTAGTAGGTTCTAGAACAGAAGCGCCTAGAAGATGCAACGAGGAAATCAAAGAGTATAAAAGGCAGCAATAGTAGAGGCGCTACAATCAGTTTTGAATTAAGTACGCTATCTGTCGGGCAATAGTAGTGTTATTGTACTTTAAACAAGGCCATTTTGCATTATTGAAAAGTGGAGTTATTTATTCAACAGTTTAGTGATTCGAACCTTAGTAGAAGATTTGAAATAAGAGGATTTGCAGTAAATTCGTTACAATTGGTGTCAGAAGAGGAATTGTTGAATAAATTCCAGACGACAACAAGGAGTCACGAATATCCGCAATGTCGGCGCAAGTTTCAGCACAGATATCATCGCAGATCTCTGCTCAACTGGAAGAGCAAGAAGGACGTATTTCCTCGAAGTTGGAGGCGCAAGATACAAAAATTGTACAGTTTGAAGATACAATCGAGGCCGAGGTGGATGCTTTGAGAGGACGTATCGAGCAGTTGCAACTAAATCGCCCAGCAGTTTCAACGAGTAATCCGAAGGTAAAAACACCATCCTTTAACGGTTCTGTTCCTTTCCAGGTCTTTAAGCTACAGTTTGAGAAGACCGCAACAGTGAACAACTGGAATACTGAAGATAAAGTTGCTGCACTTTTCGTAGCATTGAAAGGACCAGCTGCCGAAATCTTACAGACTATTTCAGAGTACGAACAGAACAGATATGACACATTGATGGCTGCTGTAGAACAGCGATACGGAAGCGAACACAGGAAACAGATATATCAATTAGAATTGCAAAACCGTTACCAAAAATCTAATGATACTTTGCAAGAGTTTGCTTCGGATGTTGAAAGGTTGGCTCATTTGGCAAATGCGGACGAACCCGTGGAATACACCGAGAGGATAAAAATCCAGAGTTTTATAAATGGTATACGGGACGTCGAAACGAAGCGAGCTACATACGCAATCCCAAAGCCAACATTCGCAGAAACGGTGTCACAAGCTCTGATTCAGGAAACAGCGTCGCTTCTGTGTAAGCCAGTTTTCAAAGCACGCCGTGTGGAAGTAGAAAGGCCAGAGTGGGTAGACGCAATATTGGAGGTGCTGAAAGGATCCCAAAATCGGAGTGGAAGAGTTATCAAATGCTTCAAATGCGGGAAGCCCGGTCACATTGCACGTCATTGCGGTTTTGGTCCTAATAGTTCCAACAATGTGGGTGGCCGTAAACGCAAAGCTGGAGGGGATGAGCAAGAGCGTGTCAGATGTAAAGAACGAAACTTGCCCCAGCTATTGAATGTCCTGTGATATCTGTGTCGCAAATTGGAAGAAAATCGAGCAGTCTTGCCATCGAGGGAAAGCTGGATGGCAAGGAGCGTGTACTGACTGTAGATACGGGCGCATCTCATTCCTTAATCCGATCTGACTTGGTGAACAGGAGAGTAAAACCGTTACCTGGAGCAAGGTTACGTACGGTCACTGGCGGGTATAAGCAAGTCCAAGGAGAAGTGGTATGTGAGGTATTAATTGGAAAGGTCATGGTTGTACACAAATTCATTGTGGCGGAGATTGTTGATGAAGTCATATTGGGAGTGAGTGGACTTCTTGGGTGACCATGACATCAAGATCGATATGCAGAGAAGGGTGATGCGTTATGAGAACCAGGACTTGCCACTTAACTTCAGTTTGGAAAATGGGGGTTCAGCAGTAAGCGAGTCATGAAGGTCAAAGGCAGCAGATCGGGCAAGGGTTGGTGGAACGAACGGGCCCAACAAATCAAAACCAAAGGTACCTGCAAGAAAAACACTGGCATTGACAAAACCTAATGGACGCACTAAAACGACTGAAAGAATTTTCCAGAAAGAATGCAAGGGTGGTTTCAAGCCAGCGCGCACTTCTGTTGGGAAACGTCGGAACGATACTGAGTATGTGAAGTCAATCCGTCAAGAGCAAGCTCTACAAAGTAGTTCATTGGCCAAACAACAGAGTGCGAGGGAACGATCAAGGATAATGAGTAGTAAGATGAAACTCAGGTACGATGAGAATAATAATTCGGGAGGTTTCTTGGAGGGAGATTTGGTACTGTTATACAACCCTCACCGGCGGAAAGGTGTTCCATCCAAATTTCGGTACAGTTGGGAGGGCCCGTACAGAGTTGTGAAGAAGATCAGTGACACCATCTACCGCATATAAACCATTGGGAAAGCACGAAGTAGAAGAGTGGTACATTTGGAGATGATAGCAGCGTTTAGATCGAGAGATTTGTGTGATCGGGACGATCAGACTTAGGTGGAGGGCAGTGTTACGAATATTAGCAACACTAAGGTGTACTGCCATCTCTAAGCCGATGCTAAGCAGTGACTGAATGCACATCAATAATTCAATCATTATGTCTACACATATGTACGTACAAGCAGCGGAGAAGCAACGCACAAACACATGCAGATGTCTTATCACAAACACACGCGCATATGAGAGCTATACACGCACATCTGTAATTATAATTATAGCAGATAACCAACTAGTAGATTTTAGAACAGAAGCGCGTAGAAGATGCAAAGAGGAAATCAAAGAGTATAAATGGCAGCAATAGTAGAGGCGCTACAATCAGTTTTGAATTAATTTAATAAAAGCCATTTTGAATTATTGAAAAGTGGAGTTACTTATTCAACAGTTTAGTGATTCGCAGTAAATTCGTTACACTATTATGTTTCACTCTGTGCACGAGGCTTTCTGTGTTGTTCTTCTTTTCGCGGGTTCAAATCGAGCTCAAGGCCTTACAATATTTTTTTTTATTATTATTGTGACTATATATTTTTTCTTAGTTGTAAACAAGTATAGAAGAAGAAAATTTTTAGACAAAGTTCGTTGTAAAAGCCCATTTTGGGAACTGCTACATTCCTTTATAGGCAACGTTTAGGCGCCGCTGTTATAACCATTCAGCTATCACAGCTGTTGTTTTTCGTCTTCATGATTTCTACTTCTATTCTGTTTTTTGCCAATTTTTTTCACAGCACTGCGACATGTGTCGAAGAAACGATATCAACATTGGATTTGTTTTTATGCATACCAAAAAGATATTCACAATATTAATACTACAAATAAGAATAATTTTAGGCTTCCGCTCTTTTCCACAGAAAGCGGACAGCTCAACTTTTTTACAAAGGATTAAAAAGATTTAATGAACTTCCTATAGTTATAAGAAACTGTGAAGAGCTGAATGTATTTAAAAAGAAATTAATATCATATTGTGGTACAACTGCAATAAGATAGATAGAAGAGATCTCATATAATATGTAATATGTGATATGGAGTTATTAATCTAGGCTTATAAGCTGTAAGAAATAAATAAATGATGCAATAGTGTCATATTTATTGACACTTTTTTCTGTGCCATGGAATGTATTAACAATTTTAGTTTTTTTATCGGCATATTGAGTTGTAAGATCGCGGGTTCGAATCTAGCTCAATGCCTAACAATTTTTTATCATTATTATTATTAAATATTTTTTCTTAATTAAATCAATTTTTAAATTAGTATAGAGGAAAGAACAAAAATTTAGACAACTGCCAAAGCTCGTTGTATAGATCCATTTCTGGAACTGCTGAATTCCTTCATGGGTAACGTTTAGGCGCCGCTGTTAAAACTATTCGACTATTACAGCGATTCTTTGTTTTCTTCATAACTTCCACTTATGTTCTGTTTCTTGCCAATTGATTTTCATGCCGGTAAAACAACAAAAATTATTTATTATTGTTGTTGTTGTGTTAAGAGTGCTTCGCCCCAATCTAAAGATGTGACCACTCACAAATTGTCATCAAAGTTCCCTAACGGAAGTCCAAGGAAACTGTTAGAGTAGTAGACTCCACATTACAATTAAAAATGGTCGGTGTGATGTGGGGACACATCGCAAGCAGGACATACATTACGTATATCGGGATTGATTCTGGACAAGTAAGAGTAAAAGCTTTTATGGATAGTGTGCATTTACAATGGGGATCACCCGGCTCGTCTGGATCAAACGGCTGTGTCGGCAGGTGCCGGATTCCATCAAAAACTGCGTGTTCAGAATTTCTTTATGCTTTTTAAAGTTGAACTCTTTATCCTCAGGTAGGTGATGTTCAGGGGTCATAGGAGATATCCGGCGGCAGTTCTGATAGCAGCATTTTGACAAGCCTGCAGCTTTTTCCAGTATGTGTTTTTAAGACCAAGCGACCAAACTGGTGACGCGTAGCTGTTTAGCGGCCGGCCAATTGCTTTGTACGTGGTTAGCAACGTTTCTTTATCTTTACCCCAGGTGCTACCGGCAAGCGACTTGAGAATTTTGTTGCGGCTTTGTACTTTAGATACAATTTCGGTGGCATGCGCCTTGAAGGTCAGAGTATTATCGAACGTTACCCCTATGATCTTTGGTGACTAACAGTCGGTAGTGTGACACCATCGACGTGAATGTGGAATATTTGCGACATCTGTTCCTTCCACATCATAAACAGGGTAGTCGTGGATTTTGTCGGTGATAAAGCCAGGTTGCGTGAGGTGAAGAAACTAGAAAGATCGGGGAGATAGCTGTTTATTTTACTAACTCATCAATTGAAGGGCCATGTCCTTTTGTTATAATCGTGCAGTCTTCGGCATAGGAGATGACTGTAACTGCTTCTGGTGGGGGGTTTTGATATGTAGAAATTAAACAGAGGCGGGGATAGGACACCACCCTGTGGTACCCCCTGTTTTCCTAAGTTTTGAGATGTCCTTTCTATATTGAACCGAGGCTTGCCGACCATTCAGATAATTTGCGGCCCATCTTTGTGACAGCGAATGTGTGAGCCTTCTATATCTTGGAGTAGCTTGCGGTGGTTGACTGTGTCAGAAGCTTTTGACAGGTGAAGTGCCACGAGCACCGCCCTATGATCGGATTTTTTCTGATTTAGTCCGCAATGCGTGGATAGGCGAAGAGTTGCCGTAAAATGAGGGAGAAAAACGGTTTCCAATGCCTTCGCTACTGGCGAAAGGAGTGATACCGGTCGATAAGACCCGCCTTCGTTTGCTGGTTTGCTTGGCTTTAGTAGTGGAATTATCCTTGCCATTTTCCATTGACAAAGGACTTCAGCGACAGGTTGAAAACTTGCGATAGGTAGTTTATTCCCTCAGCGCCAATGTGTTTTAGCATTGGCATGGCTATTCTGTCTGGGCCTATTGATTTGGAGAGCTTGGACTTGTGAATGGCTGCTTCAACCTCTGTGGGGTGGTGGTAATGGGTGGCACTTCGTGTTTGTGTTTATGTGCCCCCCCGTCTATTTGCACGACGTCTGGCTTTGCCTACAGAAGTCTGCATTATAAATTGTCGGCAAAAGTCGATCGTGCATTTGTTCGAATCAGATAAACTTTTGTCGCCGAAGGCTATGGATACTTTATCGTTGTGTTTAGTTGGATTGGACAGGGATTTGACGGTTGACCACAGTTTACCAACACTCGCAGAGAGGTTGCAGTTTCTTAGATGCTCCTCCCATTTGGTACGTTTGTGTTCATTTACCAGCAGCATAATATCCAACTTGAGACTCCTAATATGGAGGTCTCTAGGGTCTAGATGTTTCGGCAAGTCACGGACTCTTGCTAAGTTGCGACTTGAGCCGGGAAATGCGGTATGATATCTGGTATTCTACCGGACGTTATAAAGCGTGCCGAAGCTGAAGCGATCACCTTGCGGAAAGCACGCTTGCCGGACATCAGTCTTGATGGGGAGGACAGCAAAAGGTTGATTTGTGAAGGTGGTTTAGTCTTTCCAGTTAGCTTTTTAGAAATTAATAAAAGTCCGCTTTTCAGAGTTAATAGAATTAGCAGGTTGCTGTCGGCTACCATTCGACGCAGTTTATGATCACTTTTATGAGTGGAGGCGTCGCCGTTTATCGTACAGAAAGTCCTATCGTCTATTTGCTGTGCCAGCGGCCTGCCTCTGGTGTCGACTGGCAAGCAGGAAGTGATTTGCGGTGAAATCGCCAAGAATAACGCGGATTTCGCCAATGAGTAGCCCGCTGATATCAGGGTGATAGCCACTTGGACAACAGGGGCCAATATCACCTGACCGGATGGTTGTGCATTGAATTTCTAAAATTTTGTCTCTACGGCTGATGTTGGTGACGTCCTTGAACGCGAACAGAAGGGAGCCACAGAAGTTTTGTAGATATTTCGTGGACGACAAACGTTGCCGTCTGAGGTGGATCGTTTTCCGGGATTTGTAGCACAACCACATCCTGGGACCGAGGTTAGGTTCAATACCTTCCCGGAGCAGGAGGGTATTGAGCAGTCCAACTGCAAGGATCTGCACCGCGGATGACAATTTTGTGGAAGGGACGCAGCAAATTAAATGGGGTTACACTGAAATGTCAGCCCTTGGTCGGGAAAAAAATCCATAGTCACTCCGGTACATAGAACCGGCTGCTGTTAAGAAACAACTTTCACCAGTACTCTGGTTTGGATATAATATTGAATTTTAATCATCTGTTCATCTTATACTTTTGTAAATTTCAATGAGTTATAGACGCCTTTCACAATAATTTGTTTATATTATATTATTCAGCTTCATTATGACAGAAAAACTGAAAACAATTAAACATACCGGCTGACATTATACCTATTTCCATCCTGCTAAAGATTCCATCAGATGTGTTTGCATTTTGAAATTAGAAATTATATTTTCCCTAAGCTGCAATTCGACATCGAGCAGTCAGATTACTAATCCCAAAGGTCTACCATTATGCTACGACTGCGTCTGTATGTATGCTGCCTACTCAGCTTTTCTATTTCTATTATTGTTGTTATTTTTGTTTCATTTCATTTGTTCGATGCAGTATAGCTAAATCAATCTGATTCTTTGTTTCACTATGTGCACGTGGATTTTTGTGTTGGTTCTTCTTTTTGTTAAGAAAAAACCGCCACCCGTACTCTGGTTTGGCTATGATCTTAAATTTTAATCGTCTGTTCCTCTTTTACATTTGTAAATTTTAATGAGCTATAGACGCTTTTAATAATTTGTTTATGATGCGGATTTTTACCTTGATTGTGGACTGTTAGCGGTTTATCCAAATGGCAGTATTTGTTGTTGTTGCGGGTTGCTTCAAAAAAGCGGCTTATATATTTACCAATTAAATAATACACAGGTAGTTATAGTAATTTCACTTTAATATTTAAAAGTAAATTTCTAATTAGTTAACCACTAAACTATGTGAAAATTATTATTAATAAGAAAGACTCGGGCGGTCGTATATACGGTGAAAAAAACGGTAAGAATACAACTACGAAAAATGAAAGAATACCAAAGTGGCAAAATATACATGATTGATGAGATTGAAAGATAACCCCTTTAATACGAATTAAATATATATATAGTTGCATAATCAAACTCAACACACCGCCGCCCTTGAACTATATTAGTATGTACATTAGACAGTTCAAATTTCAAGTTACATTTTGGTGTACATTAGAAAAAATTAAACAGAATTAGAAAGAATTATGAATAAGAAGAAATTAAGTTAAAAATATAGCAGAATAAAACGTTTAATGTCTACGACTCTTCGTTTTCGCAAAATATATCCCCCTTTTTTGGTAGCAGGCATAATTTAGATATAGGACGAATGTATTCACCGTTAGTTGGATTCACCGTGACGAGTCGTACAAGACCGTCAGGGTGACATCGAACTACCCATGCTAGTGTCCACTTTGTCGGAGGAGTAGCTTCATTGACTACAGCTACAACATTTCCCTCTTTAGAGATAACATTTCCGTAACTTCCCAGCCACGAAGTGAGTCTGCGATCCTTCCACGTTATGCATTACGAACCCCTTACAAGTAATGTATTACATTCACTTAGATTGTATGCTGACTTGTAATGAAAAAATTTCTATGCATTCATCGTAATAGAGATTTGAAAACTTCGTGAAGACTTATTGAACCTTGTTAACCAGTTCGCGACACGCTTTGCGCCAAATAGTAAACCTAGCATGCTAGATCTTATATGCGTTAAAATACTAAGTTTGTAAACCATTTTGACCAAATTGCTATGGAGGATATCTCTGACCATCAGTGGCGTATCCGGCGTGGGATTGGGGGGATAATTACCCCCAACCTTTCGCTTGTTTGCTAATTTTTATTTTTTTTTGTTTAATTTTACTTATTTTCGTATTATTTTAGTGTTTTTTTTTTGTTTCGTTTATCTCATTTTATTTATTTTTATTTATAAAATTAATAAAAAATAAATAAAAACCTAAGTAATTAATACAAAAATAAACAAAATAAAATAATACAAAAATAAGTAAAATTAAACTAAATAATACAAAATTAGCAAACAAGCGAAACGTGTTAGTTTAAAAAAAAAACGGACTGAGATAGTCTTCGATGCAAATTGAACTGAGATAGTCTTCCATAGAACCAACGATATAATCACTTCAAAAATTTTCAAATATTTTAAATCAAAAGTGCACTTGATTTTAGCAAAAAAAAGATTAAGAGATTGAGTGTTAAGGAGCGAAGACTAAATTTCGTTTTATAACAAACAGAATTAAAGTTTTAAATAAATCTTTTCAATTTAATTGAATGAAATGAATAATAACACATATTAATTGAAATAATCCAAGTATTTCCCTTGAAGTAAACGATTTTGCATAAGTGTGAGTCTCACTTAGTGTCACTAATATTCGCCACACATCACTAGTCTGATACTAAGTAAATGAAGCCACAACAACAATAAAACAGGCAGTCACTTGTATCTACATAAGCGAATCAATCATTATCTCTACACATATGTACGTACACGCAGCGGAGAGAGACGCACAAACACATGCATATATCTTATCTGAGCTGCTCTCAAAAGTAGGCAGTTATCTGTGGAAGTATCACTCACATATACACGCGCATATGAGAAGCTATAACGTGCATCTGTAGTTATGTTAGAGCTGGTAATTTTATAGCTGGTAGAAAATTCTAGAAATAGAAATGCCTAGAAATATGTCAACGAGGAAACCAAAAAGTATAAAAGCAGCAGCAGCTGAGGCACGAGGAATCAGTTTTGATTTAAGCACGCTATCTGTTGAGCAGTAGAAGTGTTATTGTGAAGTACTTTAATTAAGGCCATTTTGCATTATTGAATAGTGGAGTTATTTATTCAACAGTTTAGTGATTCGAACGTTAGTGGAAGGTTGCAAATAAGCGGAATTGCCCTAAATTCGTTACATATGTATATGATGGTCAGTATTGCTTATTTATAAAGAAATACACACAGATGGTAAACCTAGTTACTGTGTGTCTTAATTTCTATTTAACTTAAAATAAATTATTGCTCATCCCTCCCCTTAGCAAAATCCTGGATACGCCACTGCTGACCATGAAATTATTTTCCTATCCTATGGTTTAAAATTTAATGCAATAGAGCACGACATAGAATTGACGTACAAAGATTTTAATGGCATAGTGTTAGAAGCATTAAATGGAGAAGCCTCTCATCTGGACTGGAATGGATGTTTTTCATTTTCTCAGTTAGATGAAAAAGTTAAGATATTTTAATAATCTTGTCCACTACCTCTTCAATAGATTTGTACCTCTTAAAACTATTAGAGTTCGAAGTAATAAGAAACCATGGTTTACAAGAGAAATTCTAAATCTAATAAAAAAAAAACGGCGTAGAGCATATAGGGAATGGATGATATCTCAGAGTAAAAACCACTGGGAAGCTTACCGCCTTTTGCGTAACCAAGCTACCCTGTGCATTCGGCATACCTAAACACAAAATTTAATAATAAATTGCCCCCTAAAACGCTTTGGAAAAATCTTCGCTCTTTGGGAATATCTAATAACGGTAAAATTCAATGTAATTTTGAACCAAATGAAATGAACCAACATTTTTTAGGCAGTAGTTCTGATGGTAATACTAATGATAGTATCGATAATATGTGTTTCAGTGTAGGCATTAGACCAAATATCAATGGCTTCGATTTCTCAGTGGTTACAGATGCTGAAGTGTTAAACGATATATTTGCTATTAAGTCGTATGCAGTAGGAATCGGTGGAATTAGCATACGATTTATCAAACTAATCCTTCCTGTTGTTATCTCTCCGCTTACTCACATTTAAAATTTTTCTGTAACTAGCAGTAGTTTTCCTAGTCAATGGAAAATAGCCAACGTTGTCCCGGTCTCAAAAACTAAGTCTCCGAGTTCCTGCAATGAGTTTAGATCGATAAGTCTGTTGCCTTCTTTATCGACGGTATATGAGAAGTTATTGGCAACGCAAATAACTGATCATATAACTACGAATAATTTGCTATAGACGTCCAGTCGGGATTCAGAAGAGGGCACAGCTGTGCGTCATCCGTGTTAAAGATTCTTGAAGATATACGTCCAGCCTATGACAATAATGAACTCACTGTGTTAGTACTACTGGATTTCTCCAAAGCTTTTGATACGGTTGATCTCAAAATACTTCTTTTCAAGCTCGAAGCCAGCTATAATTTCAGCCCTTTTGCAATCAAGTTAATGCGAAGCTATCTCCTCGAACGATTTCAACAGGTTCAATGCGATAACCAAGTCTCTAGTCTAAAACCAATCACATCTGGTCTTCCACAGGGATCGATCCTAGGACCATTATTGTTTACACTCTTCATCAATGACATAGTTACTTGTTGCCACAATGCCTCCATACATTTATATGCTGACGATACCCAATTATACATGTCTCGACCTATCGGTCTTTCCGAAGACTTATTTGCTAGACTGAATGAAGACTGAAGACGTATAGTAAACTGGGCTAACCTAAATAAACTATCTCTCAATGCAGCTAAATCTAAGGCGATTGCGTTAGCAGATGCATCAAATGACGTAATCAACTTTCCTGATATTATTCTCAATGGAGATAAAATCATTTTTCATAATGTGGTAACTAATTTAGATTATAAAATCAACTGTAAACTGACTTGTGTTGACCATATCAACCTTGTGGTGAGCGAGATATATAATACCTTGCGTAATTTATACAGAACTGCCTATTTGTTACCACGAGACGCTAAGATGAAACTGGTCAAAGCTCTAATAATACCTCAAGTCTCTTATGGTGAACTAATATACGGTAACCTGGACTCAATGTCACTCAACAAATTGCAGCTGGGCCTTTAACAATGTTGCCCGGTTTGTTTTTTCTAAAAAGAAATTTGATCACATATCTTCATATGCAGTGCAGATTTTCGGATGCTATATTTATAATTTCCTAAAAATGCGAAATATCTGTTTTTTTGCATAAGCTAATACACTCACAAAAGCAGCCGTACTTATTCAAAAAACTAAGTTTCTGCCAATCTACACGAACTTTGAATCTATTTAGTCCCGAATTTTAAGTACACAGCGTCATCCAGAATGTTCTTTGTCAGTACAATCCGTCTATGGAACTCACTCCCATACGCAACTAAAGCTATTAGGAAAGCAGGATGTTTTAAGCAGGCAGAAGATAATACTTCTCAACTCTTAACTTACCTTTTAATTATATATCTTTATCCTTGTCACAAAAATTTTGAACTGAGGATGTTTAATTGTTAAAGAATAAGTTTATTTTATTATCTTTTTAACTCTTGTATTTACGTTATATTATATTAGATTAACACAACAAAAATTGTTATATTAGATTATATTATATTATATTATATTATATTACTCTACCTTTAATTTTGACTAGTATCGCCTGTGGTCGAAATTCGACCAACTCTTATTTTTTTCAACTCAGTCTATGCATCCAGTGTTGGGGGTAGTGAAATAATGCGTTAACAGTTAAGCAGTGAGCGGAAATATAGCAAACTGGTCTAACTTACTTAAATTTTTCATTAAGACATTGTAATTTTTATTGTATTTTTATTTTTTAAAGTATAAAAAATATGTAAAATCAAAAGAAATTGACATAGAATTAAGGTGAAATTACTTGACATTAAATTGAAAAATAGGTTTTTCCACACCGCCCTGGAGGTCCCCGTTGGGGCGCTCCCGAAGTTAGTTTTGTGTGCTCGGTTCCCCAGCAGGCCTATATCTCCCATATACATATATCGCCCATTTACTTCAATAGTGTCATAATTCAAAAACACGAACTTTTAGTTAAAAACGAAGAAGTGTGCTTAAGGAATTTAGCCTATTTCACGCCACCCGTTGGGTATGCAATTGGCGCTTTACCGAGTTTAATTTTGTATAAATACATATGTAGTATGTACATAAGTGTGACACAAAACGAAAATTTCGAATAGAATAGAGGATAACTTCATAAAAAATAAAAATATAAAAAAATTATATAATGAGAAAGAAGGCAGAAATTACTAAAAAAAATTTAAATGAAAGAAAAAAATAAAGTATTTAAAGTGCGAAAAAATTAAGTGATGTGAATAAACAGTTCCATATAAAAACGCAATAAGTGCACTTGGACCTTTTCCGGGTTTTAATGTTATCATTGTGGAAATATGAAGATTCTAATATTCAGATATTTAATGTTGGGATTCCCATTGAGATCTATGCACGTAATTAATTTGTATTAAATTTGTAAACATTCATATTCATGAAATGGAGATGAATATATATGACCATATCTACCATAAAATATCGTCTGTGAACGATATAATGCTAAGATATAGCAAAGCAGAATAAATTAGAAAAAAAGAAAGAGAAACAAAAACATTGAAATTATTCACGCAAACATATTTACTAAAATAAAATTGATTTCATAATTTTAAGCGACATAAACAAATTATGGGATCTAAGCATCCGATTAATGGGCATATAATCAAACAAAGTTAGCCTAATAATAAATATAGTGGGTAATATACTGCCTATGCAATATTTCGACCTAAAATTGAAAACTTTTTTGGGTCGTTTTTTTTCGTTTAATATACAACGTGAAATTTTCCGATTCAATCAAGTTGCATTTAAATAATAATAAACTAAGTTGAAATAAAAGATAATATAATAAAATAAAATAAAATAAAAAAAATAAAAATAAATATCAAAATAAATTAGCATAAAAGACAATATACAAATTTTAATGTAATATCTTTGTACCAAATTTATTTATTTTTTGTTCACTATAAGACGTGCTATATCTAAAATGAGCATAAAATCTGGAAATGCAAAAAACATTTGGGTCAAATTTGCAATTAATTGTTATAAATAAATAAATTTAGTGAGTTTGAACGAAAGTTGACTCATTATTTATGATTTCATTTTTTTTAAAGCACCTAAAATGAAAAACAAAGAATCTGTTAAATAAAGACCTATGCTTTTACGTGTAAGTAAAATTTGTCCAAAAAATAGGCCGGTTAAGTTATTACTTCCCTTTAAAGTTTTTTTGTGCGCTAACAATTATTTTAGAACAATTTTTTAAGGATTTTGGTACAAACCAATATAGGTAATTGGAAACAATGGGAAACAATATTTTATTTCAACAGAAAATGAGCGAAACAGTAGTTCTCTCACCGTTTGGCGTGTTCAAATATATACATATGTAGAGATGAAACATTTGAGCCACGCAACAATTGAGAATTTGGAGCTATTTACTCAGGGACATTTGTGAACATAATGCGTCCTACAGATGACAATTTCGATAGTTGCACAGATTTTCGAATTTAAAAAAAATTTTTTCTATTAATTGTAAACAAATAGAGTAATATTTGTTAACAAAAATGGGCCTATGCACTGCGGCTGATCAATACGAATCGATTCATATAACTTTTATATGATTTTACGTATGCTAAGTATGCGAAACAGCCTGTCAATTTATTGTATGGAAATTTTGTTAACGTATTAATATATAGATAGTGGGTAATATACTGCCTATGCAATATTTCGACCTAAAATCGAAATCGTTTTTGGGTCGTTTTTTTTCTTTTAATATACAACGTGAAATTTTCCGATTCAAACAAGTTGCATATAAATAATAATAAACTAAGTTTGTAGAGTTTAAATTGTTAATTTCTACTCTCGGTCAAATGAAAATCGAAAACAGCTGGTTCTTTTCGTTATAATTACACTGGTCGACGGCCAAAATTTACCAGAGACGCCGTTATGAAATTCGTATGTAAAACCACCCCCTGATTTCGAAAAGCGAGTTCATTTTTGATTCTATGGTACCGTTTTTGAGATATTTGCAATTTACCGTTATTCGAAAAAACCAAAAAGATGGTTCCTTTAATTACCTATATCTCACGAACGGGTAAAGCAATTGCAAACAAGTTTACAGAATCGGAAAGGCGATAAAATTTGCTATAAATGCATAATACATAATTTTTGCTCAACCAGATAGTTTTCGAGATATTAGCTTATAATTTCAGATTTTTGTTTTTTTTTTATGAAAAAATATGAAAAAAATTACTCTTTGCGAGGGCAGCATTCCAAAACCACAACTTTTTTTCCAAATGTTTTTTCTTTACGTAAAGCTCTGTCTAATTAAAAAAAAGATAAGCTACCATCGAAGAAAATCGATGCAAAACTACGTAAGTTATAAGCGATCAAATAAAGATACCCAGGTTGGGCAATTTCAACGTATACCTCAAAACGTATGTATGGTATAAAGAAGAGTGAAATATCTAGCTATGCTTGTTCTATTTAGTTAAAAGTTCAATTTATGAATGTAATTTCCCATATTTTTAACTTTTTAAATTTATTTATGTTTATACTATATTCTAACAATCTTTATCTTAATTTGATTTTACTATGTATTCGAAATAATTATGTGTTCTACTTTGACGCTTAATCAGTTTAGCGTCGGTTTCTCTTATGAGAAACCAGCAGTAATCACCCATCATTGCCACGTCCCAGAATCCTTGATATCGATTCTCAATTAATTTCATTTGCTGATGAAACCTTTCGCCATGTTCGTCACTTTCGTCGCCAAGATTTGCCGGAAAAAAACTCAAATGTGAGTGCAGAAAGTAAATTTTTAAGGACATATTTACGCCTGGAAAGAAAATATTAGTTAGGTAAACAAGTTATAGAATTTTGGGAAACTAATTTTAATAAGCCTTTAAGCCATTTTCGCATAATTATTGATTAAGTCGTTCACTATCTGCTCGTAGTTAGGGCTTTTGTGTCTACCGAGAAAAGAAGCAACGACCTTTTCAAAGGATTCCCACGCTGCTGCCTCAACTGATGAGGGTAGTCTTTTGAATTGATTATTGTTGATCAACTTTTTTATTTGTGGTCCAACAAAAATACCTTCCTTTATCTTGGCTTGAGAAATATCTGGAAAAATTGTTTTCATATAGTCGAATGCTTCGCCTTCTTTGTCAAAACCCTTAACCAAGTTTTTAATGAGACCGAGCTTGATGTGTAAGGGTGGAATTATGATTTTCTCTTTCTTGACAAGAGGGGTGTATTTGATGTTATCCACACCAACGGTAAACTCGACTCTTTCCGGCCAATCCTTTCTGACGTAGTTGTCCTTACGAGCTCGGCTATCCCACTTGCAAAGGAAGCAGCAGTGCTTGGTGTAGCCACTTTGTAGACCGCATAGCATTGCAACGACTTTGAGATCCGAACATATTTTCCAATCATGCTCTTCATATTTGATAAATTTGAGTAGTTTTTGCGTTTCCTCGTAGGTTTCCTTTGTATTTACTGCATGTACGATCGGGATAGAAGGCTTTTTGTTACCAATATGCAATAATACAGCCTTCAAACTCATTTTATTGCTGTCTATGAATAATCGCCAGTCTTTTGAATCATATGTTTGACCAAACTCTTTGAATAAACCAGGAATGTCGTTGCAGTAGCATATACTGTCTTTCTTGGTATAGTGTTTGGAAAATTGTTCGTGACGATTTCTACAATATATCACCTTAACATCGGATGACACAAATTTAAATTGTTGCATACGAGAAGCGTGGATCTCGGCCTTTTCCTTGGATAGTTCCAAATCTCTTATCCAATCATTAAGTTGTGACAGAACGTTTCTCTCGTTTCCCATGCGAAATTCAGTACAACTTTATTCCCCGCACTCAGATATTACTGTTGACAATGGAACTGGATCCGCAACTGCCGTTGAATCTAGTACTGGTAATGTCACTGTAGGTACGCTGGCATAGGTTACTCTTCTTGATCTTCCAACGCCAAGTACTTTTGTTTGACAAATATAACACTCTATTGAATGGCAAGTAGGTTCTTTCCATATCATTGGTGTATCAAATTTTATTTGTTGTCCTGATTCCGACTGAATCAATTCTACTCGACACGATGTACACAAAGTGTTCGGTGTCCATGGTTTTTCAGCATTTTTAGGCTCAATGCCAAAATACTTGGAGTATAAAGTTTTCATATGATCTGAGAACACTCGTCGTCGCCTTATGATAGTATATTGGCCACACATGAAACAGAACATATTTGGATCGTTATTACAAACAAATACTCGCGTCCTTTTACTCATTTTATTTTTTTTAATAAATCACGGTTTTGAAATTTTACTTATGAACTGAACTATCTCCGGCAAGCCTTGCAGATGTTATGAAGTTTCAAGGCGCATTAACTCATATTTATACTCGGAACAAGAATAAAATTGAAAAAATCAAATCTTACCTAGACAGAAAGGTTCCTTTTTATACGAAGCCGGGAAAAGAAAATACTACCTGCTTTAGATGTAGGCTTTAAAAATTTTCTGTGTCTTATAATTTTGAAAATCTACCTGCATACTTACCCATAAGTGACGGAAATACATGTTTATAACTACATGCCTACAGCAGGTTTCGAACCCAATCACTCTTCCTTTCGACGCAACCTCTCTACCTACTATAATACAAATCGAGTATTAAAAGTACTATTTGACTTATTTAAAGAAAAAGTATTATCATTGTTATGGTGTTATTCGTTTATCCGGATAATATCCCATTTGCACTTTATACCTTCAATATATGTATGTATACATACATTGAAGTTGCGCAACCTGGGTATTTTTATTTGATCGCTTATAACTTACGTAGTTTTGCATCGATTTTCTTCGATGATAACTTATCTTTTTTCTAATTAAACAGAGCTTTACGTAAATAAAAAATATTTGGAAAAAAGTTGTGGTTTTGGAATGCTGCCCTCGCAAAAAGTAATTTTTTTCATATTTTTTCATAAAAAAAAAAAAAAATCTGAAATGATGAGCTAATATCTCGAAAACTATATGGTTGAGCAAAAAACAATGTATGATGACTTTTTTGCAATTGCTTTACCCTTTCGTTAGATATACGTAATTAAAGGGAGCCATCTTTTTGGTTTTTTAGAATAACGGTAAATTGCAAATATCTGAAAAACCGTACTATAGAATCAAAAATGAACTCAATTTTCGAAATCAGGGGGTGATTTTACATACGAATTTCATAACGGCGTTTCTGGTAAAGAGAAAAAGTTGAAATTCGTGGTCCAGTGTTATTTATTATTGTTCGCAAAAATGTCTATATGTTCACAAAAAAGGTATTTTTCCACAGCTAAAGTAAAACTATTCCTACAAAATCGTTTAGCGAACTTCGGAAAATGTCTTCTGCTTTGCAGTGGCCAACCATCGCTGTCCACACTACAATGCAGTCAATATTGTCTTTAATTCCAATTCTTGGAATTGGTACTTTGTACGGCGAGCTTAGCGCTTACCACGTACTCCGTACTTCATCCAGAATATAAAATTCCACTTATCAGAATTTGCACTTTGTACGGCGAGCTTAGCGCTTGCCACGTATTCCGCACCTCTACTGATAAGTGTTCTTACCGCCGATCGCAAAACGAAATGATTGAAAATTAAGAGTGCGCAGCCTTTTTATAGTCTGCGTCAGGGCAAAATTATTTTAAGGCAATCCTGTTAAGAAAAATGTTATACAATGCCAATGCAAAAGAAAGAAAGAGCAAACATAGTTCTTCAGTTATACTACTATTACCATAGAAACGAAAGTATTAAAGTGAAAGCAGTTGCCATACAGTTGTCTTATAAAATACTTCAAATATGTTATGCTACGTTATCTTGCTACGTTACAAGTTGAAATAAAAGATAATATAATAAAATAAAATAAGAAATATCAAAATAAATTAGCATAATAGACAATATACAAATTTTAATGTAATATCTTTGTAGCAAATTTATTTATTTTTTGTTCACTATAAGACGTGCTATATCTAAAATGAGCATAAAATCTGGAAATGCAAAAAACATTTGGGTCAAATATTCAATTAATTGTTATAAATAAATAACTTTAGTGAGTTTGAACAAAAGTTGACTCATTATTTCTGGTTTAATTTTTTTTAAAGCACCTAAAATGAAAAACAAAGAATCTGTTAAATAAAGACCTATGCTTTTACGTGTAAGTAAAATTTGTCCAAAAAAATAGGCCGGTTAAGTTATTACTTCTCTTTAAAGTTTTTTTGTGCGCTAACAATTATTTTAGAACAATTTTTTAAGGATTTTGTTACAAACCAATATAGGTAATTGGAAACAATATTTTATTTCAACAGAAAACGAGCGAAGCAGTAGTTCTCTCACCGTTTGGCGTGTACAAATATATACATATATAGAGATGAAATATTTGAGCAACGCAACAATTGAGAATTTGGAGCTATGTACTCAGGGGGTTTGTGAACATAATGCGTCCTACAGATGGCAATTTCGATAGTTGCACAGATTTTCGAATTTACAAAAAAATTTTCTATTAATTATAAACAAATAGAGTAATATTTGTTAACAAAAATAGGCCTATGCACTGCGGCTGATCAATACGAATCGATTCATATAACTTTTATATGATTTTACGTATGCTAAGTATGCGAAACAGCCTGTCAATTGATTGTATGGAAATTTTGTTAGCGTATTAATATATAGGTAGTGGGTAATATACTGCCTATGCAATATTTCGACCTAAAATCGAAAACGTTTTTGGGTCGTTTTTTTTCGTTTAATATACAACGTGAAATTTTCCGATTCAATCAAGTTGCATTTAAATAATAATAAAAAAAGTTGAAATTAAAGATAATATAATAAAATAAAATAAGAAATATCAAAATAAATTAGCATAAAAGACAATATACAGATTTTAATGTAATATCTTTGTAGCAAATTTATTTATTTTTTGTTCACTATAAGACGTGCTATATCTAAAATGAGCATAAAATCTGGAAATGCAAAAAACATTTGGGTTAAATTTGCAATTAATTGTTATAAATAAATAAATTTAGTGAGTTTGAACAAAAGTTGACTCATTATTTATGATTTAATTTTTTTTAAAGCACCTAAAATGAAAAACAAAGAATCTGTTAAATAAAGACCTATGCTTTTACGTGTAAGTAAAATTTGTCCAAAAAAATAGGCCGGTTAAGTTATTACTTCTCTTTAAAGTTTTTTTGGGCGCTAACAATTATTTTAGAACAATTTTTTAAGGATTTTGGTACAAACCAATATAGGTAATTGGAAACAATGGGAAACAATATTTTATTTCAACAGAAAATGAGCGAAGCAGTAGTTCTCTCACCGTTTGGCGTGTACAAATATATACATATGTAGAGATGAAACATTTGAGCCACGCAACAATTGAGAATTTGGAGCTATTTACTCAGGGAGGTTTGTGAACATAATGCGTCCTACAGATGGCAATTTCGATAGTTGCACAGATTTTCGAATTTACAAAAAATTGTTTCTATTAATTATAAACAAATAGAGTAATATTTGTTAACAAAAATAGGCCTATGCACTGCGGCTGATCAACACGAATCGATTCATATAACTTTTATATGATTTTACGTATGCTAAGTATGCGAAACAGCCTGTCAATTGATTGTATGGAAATTTTGTTAGCGTATTAATATATGGATAGTGGGTAGTATACTGCATATTCAATATTTCGACCTAAAATCGAAAACGTTTTTGGGTCGTTTTTTTTCGTTTAATATACAACGTGAAATTTTTCGATTCAATCAAGTTGCATTTAAATAATAATAAACTAAGTTGAAATAAAAGATAATATAATAAAATAAAATAAGAAATATCAAAATAAATTAGCATAAAAGACAATATACAAATTTTAATGTAATATCTTTGTAGCAAATTTATTTATTTTTTGTTCACTATAAGACGTGCTATATCTAAAATGAGCATAAAATCTGGAAATGCAAAAAATATTTGGGTCAGATTTGCAATTAATTATTATAAATAAATAAATTTAGTGAGTTTGAACAAAAGTTGACTCATTATTTCTGATTTCATTTTTTTTAAAGCACCTAAAATGAAAAACAAAGAATCTGTTAAATAAAGACCTATGCTTTTACGTGTAAGTAAAATTTGTCCAAAACAATAAGCCGGTTAAGTTATTACTTCTCTTTAAAGTTTTTTTGTGCGCTAACAATTATTTTAGAACAATTTTTTAAGGATTTTGTTACAAACCAATATAGGTATTTGGAAACAATGGGAAACAATATTTTATTTCAACAGAAAATGAGCGAAGCAGTAGTTCTCTCACCGTTTGGCGTGTACAAATATATACATATGTAGAGATGAAACATTTGAGCCACTCAACAATTGAGAATTTGGAGCTATTTACTCAGGGAGGTTTGTGAACATAATGCGTCCTACAGATGGCAATTTCGATAGTTGCACAGATTTTCGAATTTACAAAAAACTTTTTCTATTAATTATAAACAAATAGTGTAATATTTGTTAACAAAAATAGGCCTATGCACTGCGGCTGATCAATACGAATCGGTTCATATAACTTTTATATGATTTTACGTATGCTAAGTATGCGAAACAGCCTGTCAATTGATTGTATGGAAATTTTGTTAGCGTATTAATATATAGATAATGTGATACAATTGATGTACTGTCTAAAAGACTATGTCTTACTTGTACAAAAAACTCATATAAATGAAATTAAATATATATATATATATATGTATGTTAATACTTTTGCATATATATGTGCATGTAGATCGTTTTGTGGCACGCGTAAGTCGATTATTCGTGTGAAGATTGTGCGCTGTAAATAGTATCTAGTGAAAAAATTGAAAAGCAAAAAACCTCAAGCAATAAATAATAAAAACAAATTTAAACTATTTAAGTGAGTTTTTCTGTTAAATTACTTAGATTTACATATTATAATTCTTCTTATTTAGTGTGTGCATTGTGGAGTTCCAGCAAGCATAACGGTAAGTTCTGTGAACTACTGATATATTGTGATTTCATGTACATATATACCTACATATATTCGTAACATGAATTTGCGTGTAAAACTTGTACGTTAATTGTTTTTGATAAAAGTGCAGTATCAGCTTATAGTTAAAAACATATTCGTAATTTGTTCACTTAGTAATATTACTACTATTCCAATACAAAAAGGCAAATTAATATGAGTAGCAAAAAGGGGTTAAGCAAGCGAAATCTGCGAAACATCTTTAAAATCTTGAGTTATATTGAACAATATCACACATAAGAAAAATTTCCTAACTATGTATCATAGGAAAGGAAGAAACTTTTCTTCCCATTAAAACAGTTTTTTACCGTAACTCAAGATTTTAGGTATGTTTGCAAAATCTCCTACCCAAATTTATGTTCTACTCGACGAGACCTGCAAGAAAAACATCATTTCCCAGACATATATGGGGTATTCACGTGAGCCTAGTTATCAGCTTATATGCTTATGTGGTATATTTTTTACATTACTACCAAAAACAAAATATACTAGAGGCAAACAATTTTTATTAAGATAAGTTGATAAGCTGATGGCCGAATACCCCAATACACTTTTGTGTTTTGTGTAGAACTGTGTTATTTATTATATTTATATATATATGCAAATCAAGTCCTAATGTTTTTTTTTTTATTTACAGATGCTTTAAAAATTGATTGCACCAATGAGCGCCTATATAAACAATTTATACGACAAGCGTTCAAAACGCAGAATGGTCGCTTAGCGAAACGAAAATATGACAATAAAATTAAACAAATTAAAAACAAGGAAAATATTGAAAGTGCTAGTAGTACATAAGAAGTCACCAAATAACTTATACGAAAAATATGGACTTGGTATTTTAGTTTGTTTTTTATACATTTGACTTTTTTTTCTCAAAAAATATTTCAGTTTTTTTATTAATTATAAGTATATATATAGGTTAGGTTTGTGGATGCCACTTAAGTTTTTTGAAGCTTTTTTGTTGAAATATTTCATATAAATTTAATAATTTCTAAAATAATAATTTAAGAAATAATAAAAATGTTCCTTGATATGTGTTAAATTACTATTGTTGTACTAAAAAATAATTACTTTTCTTATTGTAATAATGCATTTATTAATAAATGAAATGAAATAAAAATAAATATTTTACAAGTGGTATAAATGAAAATACATAATTTACTTTGCTGTTACCATGCCTTTGAATTGTACACTAAGTTGTACAGTGATTCTGTTCCAAGAGAACTTCAGATTTGTGTATCTTTATGTGGGTGACCTATCTACAATGCCGATTACAATTGCATAAATGTAATGTGCAATGTGTTCACTATACTTTACCACTTCGATTACAAGTATACGAATTTATATGGTGGCTGTATTACAAAGTTCTTTACCCTTTAGAAATCGTGTATCGTTATGTGGGTGACCTCTCTACAATGCCGATTACAATTTCAGAAAAGTATGCCTTAGAGTAATAAACATCCGAAGATTGTTCGGATATCGTTTACTTACTCCATTACCAGTAATGATGTAAGTAATCAGTTCTGTCCACAAAGCGGTCATGCTTATGGAAAAGTAATATTGGTTGTAATTGATTCTGTATAGCATACTGAATTCGAAGTGTTGAAGAAGTATTGGATTACGTAATGCACACTTTCGCCGCTGGGTTAACACATACTCGTCTCTCCGACGACGCCAGAAGTTTCGTCTTACATTCGATATAAGCTGCCACAACTGGTGGAGATTTCCCCGGAACCCTTGACCCTCAGGTTCCGGGATATATTTTAGCGGTTCACCCAAGATAAAGTGTCCTGGCGCTAGAGCTTCGAGGCCAACCGCACTTGTTGAAACTTTACATAATGAACGGGAGATTACGCAAGCTTTCAGTTCTACTTGATCCGTTCTATACCGGTTTCCCAGTATCCGCCCATGTTGGGCGCGTTCGGTGTATTGATGCGTTATTCTATGTGTCGATCAGCGCAAAAAGTCTGAAACGTATCGTATTCCAAACACTTAACGTACATGCAGGGCCGTAGATCCGCCGACATCAAAACAAATTTTTGCCGCATCAACTAAATAATTTGTGGACTAAGAGCTGACAATAAAATTAACACAGAATATTTACTATTTATACTACTTTATTGTAACGTCTTTTAACAGCCGCAAATTGTTTCAAATAATTTTTTCTAGTTATTTGGTCCTGAAACTCGCTCTTGAGATGAACACGATCTATGAAAGTTTTTGATTCTTGAAAGGACGCTGAAGGAATATTCTGCACTAGCTACAGTGACAGGTATAGTGCAAAAGATACGTAAAGCAACACAAATGTTGGGGAAAATTGTATACAGATTTTGAATATAGATGGTATTTAGCAATGCCAATGGTGACAGACCTTTATCAAATTTTGCTTCGTAAATGTGTTTCAAGTGAATTATTTCGCATTCTAAGCTTTGAGAAATGTCCGACTTGTATTTTTCGACAAATTTTGCTGCGCTCGCCCGAACCGTAGTTTCATCCAGTCTTCAAATTGTCACAAAAAGGAAAACGTCTAGCTCAAATTTCCCATAGCTGCAAATCGTTCAGTAATGCCAGTGATCACCGAATCAACGATCACCAGGAATGCATTGTTTTTAAAATCAGACTGAATCATCCGTAATCATCTCATTTAAATTATCTTCAGAACGTCTTTTGGGTTTTCTCTTTCCAAATCTCCGGAAACTTTGGCGAGATGTTCAATTGAAAGCAACTGTTTTGCATTCGTTTAAAATTGTTTCCCATTGGTTCCTGATTAACTTCAAATCAGCTAATAAGGTATCTAGATGTCGGACTTCAACATCTATGGTGGCGTCTCTAGCTTGGAGGACCACGTTTCTTTCATTAGTGGTAGCCAGTATTTTGAACCAAATTGAGGACAGCAAGATACATTCGAACTTGTTGCTGTACTTGAGAATGCCGGTAACATCGCCGTATGGTTGTGCAGGCAAATTCGGCTTTTGGCTGAAAGACTATGAAGAGAGCTCGGTAAATTTTTTTTGAGGATGTCCCATCGTTGTGGAGTGCTGCTGAAAATAGTAAAACATTTTTGTACAACTCCGAAGAAAGTAATTGCAGCCGTACAACATTCTGCAGCATCAACACCACACAAATTGAGACTGTGGGTTGCACAAGGCGAGTAATCTGCATTCGAGTTTTTGTCGAGAATGTGACGTAGTGCTCCGTTGCAAGCTCCTTTCATATTGGCGCCGTTATCAAACCCTTGTGCGCGACAATCTTGAATCAAGTATGGCAAGTTAAATCAGCGATTTTCTGACCAGTTGTTTGGTTACAATTCACGAAAGTCAAAAACCGTTCTTAAATTGTATAATTTGTTGCTTTCGAATTGAAATGGAGTTAGCGCAAAATGAGCGTAGTCAACGTAACTAGCATCAGACATAGGATCAACAATAATAGCAAAATACTTGGCTTTCTTGCCTTGATCTAATATAGTTTCCCTCACGTGATTTGCACAAATTTCAATAAACTCGTTCTGAATGTCTGGGGAAAGATAGTGAACTTGTAAACGTTTGTCCTGCTGTTGTGAAATCCTAACTTTCTCCAAATGATCTCCAAGTATCGGATCATATTGGCTTATGAGATCGTAGATGCCCAAAAAATGTCCATCGTTTCGTTCACCAAGATATATACTTTGGCCTTTGAAAGCTAGGCCTCTTTCACCCAAAAATAAAATAATGTCAAAAATTCTATATAAAATTTCTTTCCACTTTTGAGTTTCAGTGATTAGCTGGTCATTGATAATTGTATCAATTGTAGCTTCCGTTTGAATAAGTAAGTAAGTAAGTAAGATCGCTATTGAATATAACATTTAATGTGATCTTGTGTATTTTCGTGTGATGGCAGTTTATCGTATAGCTTCTTCCATACCTGGAATTTCGAATATCCGCCAGGACAGCAAATTTTAGGTCGATTTAAAGTATTGGTGCTTAACAGACGACATGGTAGGCAATAAAAAGCATTGCTACTGACACTCCACACTAACCAATCACGCTCCACTTTCTCTCCATTTGGCAAGATTCTGTTTAACAACGAGGTAGGAAATGCCTCATCATGACAATCACGTGGAAAAATAACAGGAGACTTTTGATGACCTCGACGAATTCGTTCGTTGACTTCTTCAGATCGCAAAAACTCATTATTCACGGTACCGATATCGAAGTCGTTTAAATAATCTGGACTTTGATACAGATTTGGTGGTATTATTGGAAGACTTTTTGAAGATTAACCTTCATCAGTGTCACCACGAAATCTTTACAATTTCGGATTCATGTAAACATACATTTTGGTTTGATGTTTTTATTGTCTCCTCAGGCTCAGGCAAAAAATCATTATCAATATTCGTTGCTTTTGAAATTCGGCCTAAAATATGCACATGGAAAAACTAAAGACTCTCCTGAATTAAAAATTAAATGTCTTAGTACCTCTAAATCGCGGGCCCCCTGAGAAACACATTTTTGTTTGATGTTTTTATTGTCTCCTCAGGCCCAGGTAAATAATCATTATCAATATTCGTTGCTTTTGTAATTCGGCTTAAAATTTGCACATGGAACAACTAAAGACTCTCCTGAATTAAAAAAAAATGTCTTAGTACCTCTAAATCGCGGGCCCGCTGAGAAACCCCGGGCCCGGGGGAGATCAAAAAAACCAATTTCTGGTGTCCATTTGCAAAATTTTGCAAATGTCATATTTTTGAAATATTTTATGGAAAGTACATATGTTATTGATATGTTAAGGAAAAAATTATGGTTTTTAACCCATTACGACGTGATAAATATTCGCGTCATTTTATAGCACATAGCTGCTTTCAAACATGATTCAAATTTGCTTTTGGAGGTAGGGAAATATATGAAATTTTTTACACAATACTGTCCTTAGGAGTAGATGGAACGTGAAAAAGTTGAAAGCTCGATTAGTTATCTATCCTTTGAACTCGCGATATTTTCTGTGGACGTTATACCCAGAGCAGGTCTGCAAAGCAGATCTTACTGTGAGTTTTGTCTCTTGAATCGCTGCAATGCGTATTTTATGCCGCTTCATGAAATCAACTAGCTCCGTGATCTTCCGAGTTAACCCATTACAATTTAACTGCAGAAGTCTGAAGTGCAAAGGGGGTAAGTATCGGATGACTACGCCTGAGTTGAGGGAGGCCAGAACGCAAATGCTGTTGTTGCCCTGGGACTGGACGTCCCTGGGTAAGCATTGGGGAACCCGGTGTAGTTGGATTTGCGGCAAGGAGCCACAAAACATTTACGAGGACGTCGGGTTTCGGGGTCTATCCCAGAACATCCTGTCCGATGCAACCATCCCTTGCACGTGACACACTGAAAAGAGTGTGACCGTCCCAAAGATTATTTTCCAGTAACCGCAGCACACCTTCCCGGATCAGGGGAATATGGCGCACTCCCGCTGCAAGGATCTGCTGGGAGGATGACAATTTGTGGGAGGGACGCAACAAATTAAATGGCGTTACCCTGAAATGACAGCCATTGGTCAGGAAAAATCCCGAGTCACTCCGGTACATTGGTTATAATTGGTCAGCAGGTTTCATTAATTTTTCAGCATTAGAAAAAATGTTATGGAAATTTTAAAATTTGCATGGTCGGGTGTGGGATGTTAGCACTCCATCGGTGGATTTTCGAATCGAAAGGTATGCCAAATAATTGGACACTAATTGGTCACCGGGTCCCACTAATTGATCAGCCATTTTCCTGTCTAGACACCCTGTATACATAGATTTTCCAAAAAAAAAGTATGTCAATTAATTGGTCATAATTGGTGAGCAGGTTTCGTTAATTGGTCAGCCATAGGAACTTTTTAATTAATTTTTTAAGTTTTTCTTGTTATCGACTAGGATACTAGCACCCCATCGGCGGATTTTCAAATCGAAAAGTATGCCAAATAAATGGCCACTAATTGGCCATATCTGGTCAATAGGTTTTGTTAATTGATCAGCCATAGAAAATGTTTTTTGGCCATTTAAACTTTTCCAAGGTAAAAACAATTTTCCTGTCTAGCCCCCTGTATATTTTAATTATTCAGAAAAAAATATGCCAATTAATTGTTCACTAATTGGTCAGCAGGGTTCGTTAATTCGTCAGCCATAGGAACTTTTTAATTAATTTTTTAAAATTTTCTTCTTATCGAAAGTGTTATCGGCTAGGATGTTAGCACGGCATCGGTGGATTTTCAAATCGAAAAGTATGCCATATATTTGGCCACTAATTGGTCATAATTGGTCAGCGTGGTCATTTATTGGTCAGCCATAGGAACTTTTTAATAAATTTTTTAAATTTTTCTTGTTATCGAAAGTGTTGTCGGCTAGCATGTTAGCACAACATCAATGGATTTTCACTTCGAAAATTATCCCAAATAATTGGCCACTAACTGGTCATAATTGGTCAGCGGGTCCCACTAATTGGTCAGCCGTAGAAAATTGTTTATGGCCATTCAAAGTTTTCCAATGTAAAAACAATTTTCCTACCTAGACACCCTGTATACATAGATTTTCCAAAAAAAAAAAATTATTCCAATTAATTGATCATAATTCGTCAGCATGTCCCACTAATTTGTCACCCATAGAAAATTGTTTATAGCCTTTAAAGTTTTCCAAGATAAAAACAATTTTCCTGTCTAGACACCCTGTATACCCTGTTGTCATGGTTCATGCCGTTGACGTGTTTGGACGTGTTTTGTTAGCTTCGTATAAATATTTATATTAATGCACAAAAAAGTTTTTCCTATTGGTTTTAATTTAACAAAGTAATTTTGTGTTAATAAACCACATCAAACAAAACAAAATAAAAGGAAAGATAGTGACTTTATTAACTTTTTTACAAGTGGCGGGAGGGAAGGCAAAATGCCGCCCTCTGAGTGTAAAGAATGCATGGTGAAAATGTTACAAATAGACGATTCTATTCCATGTTCAGGAGGCTGTGGCAGCTTTTTCTGCATTAAATGTAGTAATATGAAAAGACAGGAAATCAAATTGCTGAGTGAAAACGCAAATATTAAGTGGTTTTGTAATCAGTGCACATTATGTGATACAAATCCGAAATTTATTGAAATCAAACATTTGATAGAAAATTGCGATCAAAACAAAATCGGAAAGAGAGAAATGAAAGACATAATTGAAGAAGCCTTGTTTAATAAGATTCAACATCTGAAAACTAGTCTGATTACAGATTTCAACTCATTGCTTGAGCATAATGTGGAAATTAAAATTTGCCAAATGAAGAAAGATATATTAACAGAGCTATCGAAAACATTAGAAAATAATAACGAAAAAATAAACACCACTCTACAAAATGCCAATAGCAAAAACAATAACAATAAAGTTACATATGCTGAAGCTGTAGCACAAAAGGAAAATAGAATTGTTATTAAACCAAAAGATAAAGCAAAGAAAAAAAACATACAAAAGAAGCATTAAAAACAGTGATAGAGCCAACCGAATGTGACGGGAGTGAAAGAAATAAACAACGGAGGGATTGTAGTTCAATGCAAGAATAAAGAGTCATGCAAACTACTGCAGAAGAAAATAGCGGAACAAATTGGAAAGAGTTCGAGTGATTGGTTTAACAGAGAGACTAAGCAGTGAGCGCTTAGTAGAATGCATTACGAAACAGAATAGTATATGTGAGGGTAAAGAGTTTAAAGTTGTAAAAATTTTTGAGAACTATAGTCGTAGAGAAGAATGTTTTAATGCACTTGTTGAAACAGATGCAGAGACGTTTGAAAATATTTTGCACCAAAAGAGAATAAATATAGAGTGGGACTCTTGCATTACCATTGAGTACGTAAGAGTATTTAGATGCTTTAAATGTTTAGGTTTTAATCATAAGGCTGTTGAATGCATTAACAAAAAAGCATGTAGTAAATGTGCAGGAAATCATGACTTAAAAGATTGCTCATCAAGTATTTTTAAGTGTGTAAATTGTTGTGAGCTTGTACATAAAAAACTATTAGAAGCGGATATACACCATACTGCCTTTAGTGAGGAATGCACCGCATATAAAAGATATATTGAAAGTAAATCTAGAACTAGAAAGTAGCAATCAAGAAATCAATATCCTATTTGCCTTTATCTTAATATTAATAGTATTTTAGGCAATAAAGAGGAACTCGAAAGACTTATTGAAATAAAAAATCCAGCTATAATATTATGTGCTGAGACATGTACCACTAATGAAATTTCAAATTCAGAGTTAAATATACATACTTACAAACTAGTGCGATGCGATTCACATAGTAGACATACTGGCGGTGTGCTGATTTACGTACATAATTCAATTGAATAGAACATTAAATTCAACAAAGCAATAGATAAAAATCTTTTTATTAAATTGAAGCTTCAACCCAAAATGGCAAATTGGAGTGATTTATCACTCTCCTAGTACAAGTGATGCCGATTTTATTAACTATTTGCGCAACGTCCTAGGTAGTACTTGCGAACTGTCAGATAGCAATATTCTTGTAGGTGATTTTAATATCAATTTGAATAATAGCTCAACTTATAGCATTCAACTAATTGATCTATTTAAATCATATTCAATGAATCAAAAAGTTGATTTTGATACCCGTATAACTGAGACATCTAAAACTAAAATTGATTTACTCTTTTCGAATACTGACGATATAGTATGTGAAAAGTTAGATGAACACCAAATATCAGATCATGAAACCATCCAATTTAAAATTAAAAGCAGTCCTAAGTCAAAAATGAGAAGCCTTAAAAAAATTACTTCTTGGGAGTATTATAACACGGAAGCACTGATTAATCAATTGCGCTTGTGCGATTTTAGCAACTTTAATAGAATTGATTTAGAGTCCAAAGTAGGGCTGGTTAATAGCAATGTTTTAAATGCCATGCGAAACTTAACGTATGAAAAGATAGTACACTTAAAGTTAATTAATAAATGGTATGACAAAGAGTTAGCCAACATGAATAAATATAAATTAGAACTTTATAAACTAGCTGAAATATCCGGAGAATGGAATGAGTATAGAAACATAAAAAAAGAATATAAGAAGCTGGTAAAAATTAAAAAAATTTGGCATATGGAGCATAACATACAGATTAATAGTAAAGATAGTAAAGCGATGTGGAAATATTTGAAATTCGCAATAAGTAGGGTTAATGAAGACTCTTCTTTCAAGAAAATTTTGATAAACGGTACAGCATATATGGATGAATCTGAAATTGCTAACAATCTAAATAAATATTTTGTTGATAGCATTGAGGATATTTGCAACAATATAGAAGAATTTTATACAGAAGTAAATTTTCCTATTCAGTTAAATGGGATTTTCAAATTTGTAAAAGTTAGTACCGACGATGTCATCAAAATTGTCATGACGTTTAAATCTAAGCGAGGTGGTAAAAAGCTGTTATCAGATGGTGTTCTTAAAGACATGATATTATATCTGGGATACTTCTATGCGCAAATCATAAATGAAAGTTTAAGTAGTGGCATTGTTACGAGGATTTGGAAAACTTCTACCATTGTGCCAATCGAAAAAGTTAATAACACAATAAAAGCAGAGGAGTTACGTCCGATAAATACATTGGCCAGTGATGAAAATGTTTTAGAACTTGTGGTAAAAAACCAGTTGGTTCAATACTTGGAAGAAAAAAATATATTCATACCTCAACAATCAGGATTTAGAAAAAAACATTCCTGTGAAACAGCTTTTAATATGGTTTTAGCTGATTGGAAAGAAGAACTTAATAATAAAAAGGCGATAATAGCAGAGCCTTCGAAACTATAGATAAAAAAATATTATGAAGAAAATTGGAAGAAATTGGTATTAGAGATGTTGAACTGGATTGGTTTAAAGATTTCTTAACAAATCGCAAACAAAGAACAGTAATTGGTTCGATAATATCAGACGAAGTGGATGTTAAGATTGGCCTACCCCAAGGCTCTGTTCTTGAACCAATTTTATTCAACATTTATATTAATGATATAAATTCTGTTTTGAAATTCAGCTCCATAAAACTTTTTGCTGATGATGCTCTAATTTCTATAAATGGCAAAAGTTAAAATGATATAAGAATCAAGTTACAAAGTGACTTAAACGAACTTTATATCTGTGTACAAACAAACTTAAAATTAATATAGACAAGTAAGGAAGGCTAATTTCGGGTGTAACCGAACATTACATACTCAGTTGAGAGCTGTGGAGACAAAGTAAGGGAAAATCACCATGTTGTAAAAAGAACCTAGGGTAACCCTGGAATGTGTTTTTATGACATGTGTATCAAATGGAAGGTATTAAAGAGTATTTTAAGAGGAAGTGGACCATATTTCTATAGATGGACCATAAAGGTGGACCAGGCCTGACTCTAGAATTTGTTTGTACGATATGGGTATCAAATGAAATGTGTTAATGATAATTTTAAAAGGGAGTGGGCCTAAGTTCTATAGGTGGACGCCTTTTCGAGATATCGCCATAAAGGTGGACCAGGGGTGACTCTAGAATATATTTTGTACGATATGGGTATCAAATGAAAGGTATTAATGAGTATTTTAAAAGGACGTAGGCCTAAGTTCTATAGATGGACGCCGTTTCGAGATATCGCCATAAAGGTGGACCAGGGGTGACTCTAGAATTTATTTTGTAAGATATGGGTATCAAACGAAAGGTATTAATGAGTATTTTAAAAGGGCGTGGGCCTAAGTTCTATAGATGGACCCCGTTTCGAGATATCGCCATAAAGATGGATCAGGGGTGACTCTAGAATTTGTTTGTACGATATGAGTATCAAATGAAAGGTGTTAATGAGTATTTTAAGAGGGCGTGGGCCTTAGTTCTATATGTGGACGCCTTTTCGAGATATCGCCATAGAGGTGGACCAGGGGTGACTCTAGAATTTGTTTGTACTATATGGGTATCAAATGAAAGGTGTTAATGAGTATTTTGAAAGGGAGTGGGCCTTAGTTCTATAGGTGGACGCCTTTTCGGAATATCGTTATAAAAGTGGACCAGGGTTGACTTTAGAATGCGTTTGTACAATATGGGTATCAAACGAAAGGTGTTAATAAGTGTTTTAAAACGGAGTGGGTCTTAGTTCTATAGGTGTACGCATTTTCGGGATATCGTTATAACAGTGGACCAGGGGTGACTCTAGAATGCGTTTGTACAATATGGGTATCAAATGAAAGGTGTTAATGTGTATTTTAAAAGGGCGTGGGCCTTAGTTCTATAGGTGGACGCCTTTTCGAGATATAGCCATAAAGGTGGACCAGGGGTGACTCTAGAATTTGTTTGTATGATATGGGTATCAAATGAAAGGTGTTAATGAGTATTTTAAAAGGGCGTGGTCCTTAGTTCTATAGGTGGACGCCTTTTCGAAATATCGCCATAAAGGTGGACCAGGGGTGACTCTAGAATTTGTTTGTACTATATGGGTATGAAATGAAAGGTGTTAATAAGTGTCTTAAAAGGGAGTGGGCCTTAGTTCTATAGGTGGACGCCTTTTCGGAATATCGTTATAAAAGTGGACCAGGGGTGACTCTAGAATGTGTTTGTATAATATGGGTATCAAATGAAAGGTGTTAATGAGTATTTTAAAAGGGCGTGGGCCTTAGTTCTATAGGTGGACTCCTTTTCGAGATATCGCCATAAAGGTGGACCAGGGGTGACTCTAGAATTTGTTTGTACGATATGGGTATCAAATGAAAGGTGTTAATGAGTATTTTAAAAGGGCGTGCGCCTTAGTTCTATAGGTGGACGCCTTTTCGAGATATAGCCATAAAGGTGGACCAGGGGTGACTCTAGAATTTGTTTGTATGATATGGGGATCAAATGAAAGGTGTTAATGAGTATTTTAAAAGGGCGTGGTCCTTAGTTCTATAGGTGGACGCCTTTTCGAAATATCGCCATAAAGGTGGACCAGGGGTGACTCTAGAATGCGTTTGTACAATATGGGTATCAAATGAAAGGTGTTAATGTGTATTTTAAAAGGGCGTGGGCCTTAGTTATATAGGTGGACGCCTTTTCGAGATATAGCCATAAAGGTGGACCAGGGGTGACTCTAGAATTTGTTTCTATGATATGGGTATCAAATGAAAGGTGTTAATGAGTATTTTAAAAGGGCGTGGTCCTTAGTTCTATAGGTGGACGCCTTTTCGAAATATCGCCATAAAGGTGGACCAGGGGTGACTCTAGAATTTGTTTGTACTATATGGGTATGAAATGAAAGGTGTGAATGAGTATTTTCAAAGGGAGTGAGCCTTAGTTCTATAGGTGGGCGCCTTTTCGGAATATCGTTATAAAAGTGGACCAGGGTTGACTCTAGAATGCGTTTGTACAATGTGGGTATCAAACGAAAGGTGTTAATAAGTGTCTTAAAAGGGAGTGGGCCTTAGTTCTATAGGTGGACGCCTTTTCGGAATATCGTTATAAAAGTGGACCAGGGGTGACTCTAGAATGCGTTTGTATAATATGGGTATCAAATGAAAGGTGTTAATGAGTATTTTAAAAGGGCGTGGGCCTTAGTTCTATAGGTGGACTCCTTTTCGAGATATCGCCATAAAGGTGGACCAGGGGTGACTCTAGAATTTGTTTGTACGATATGGGTATCAAATGAAAGGTGTTAATGAGTATTTTAAAAGGGCGTGCGCCTTAGTTCTATAGGTGGACGCCTTTTCGAAATATCGCCATAAAGGTGGACCAGGGGTGACTCTAGAATTTGTTTGTACGATATGGGTATCAAATGAAAGGTGTTAATGAGTATTTTAAAAAGGAGTGGGCCTTAGTTCTATATGTGGACGCCTTTTCGAGATATCGCCATAAACGTGGACCAGGGGTGACTCTAGAATGTGTTTGTAAGATATGGGTATCAAATTAAAGGTATTAATGAGGGTTTTAAAAGGGAGTGGCTCTTAGTTGTATATGTGAAGGCGTTTTCGAGATATCGACCAAAATGGGGACCAGGGTGATCCAGAACATCATCTGTGGGTACCGCTAATTTATTTATATATGTAATACTACGAACAGTATTCCTTCTAAGTTTCCAAGGGCTTTTGATTTCGCCCTGCAAAACTTTTTCATTTTCTTCTACTTAATATGGTAGGTGTCACACCCATTTTACCAAGTTTTTTTCTAAAGTTATATTTTGCATCAATAGACCAATACAATTACCATGTTTCATCCCTTTTTTCGTATTTGGTATATAATTATGGCATTTTTTTTCATTTTTCGTAATTTTCGATATCGAAAAAGTGGGCGTGGTCATAGTCGGCCATTTTTTACACCAATACAAAGTGAGTTCAGATAAGTACGTCAACTGAGTTTAGTAAAGATATATCGATTTTTGCTCAAATTATCGTGTTAATGGCCGAGCGGAAGGACAGACGGTCGACTGTGTATAAAAACTGGGCGTGGCTTCAACCGATTTCGCCCTTTTTCACAGAAAACAGTTATCGTCCTAGAATCTAAGCCTCTACCAAATTTCACAAGGATTGGTACATTTTTGTTCGAGTTATGGCATTAAAAGTGTCCTAGACAAATTAAATGAAAAAGGGCGGAGCCACGCCCATTTTGAAATTTTATTTTATTTTTGTATTTTGTTGCACCATATCATTACTGGAGTTGAATGTTGACTTAATTTACTTATATACTGTAAAGATATAAACTTTTCTTTTAAAATTTGAATTTTAAAAAAAAAAAAAATTTTTAAAAGTGGGCGTGGTCGTTCTCCGATTTTGCTAATTTTTATTAAACAGGCATATAGTAATAAGTGTAACGTTCCTGCCAAATTTCATCATGATATCTTCAACGACTGCCAAATTACAGCTTGCAAAACTTCTAAATTACCTTCTTTTAAAAGTGGGCGGTGCCACGCCCATTGTCCAAAATTTTACTAGTTTTCTATTCTGCGTCATAAGTTCAACTCACCTACCAAGTTTCATCGCTTTATCCGTATTTGGGAATTATCTCACTTTTTCGATTTTTCGAAAATTTCGAAAAATCTAAAAAGTGGGCGTGGTTATTGTCCGATATCGTTCATTTTAAATAGCGATCTGAGATGAGTGCCCAGGAACCTACATACCAAATTTCATCAAGATACCTCCAAATTTACTCAAGTTATCGTGTTAACGGACAGACGGACGGACGGACGGACGGACATGGCTCACTCGAATTTTTTTTCGATACTGATGATTTTGATATATGGAAGTCTATATCTATCTCGATTCCTTTCTACCTGTACAACCAACCGTTATCCAATCAAAGTTAATATACTCTGTGAGCTCTGCTCAACTGAGTATAATAATATAGAAAAAACTAAATACATGCTTATTTCAAGAAAAAACATTGCTAATTTTGAAACTATTACAATAAATAATATTGAAATAGAAAAGTAAATACGATTAAATATTTGGGTGTTCAGATTGATTGCAAATTAAAATTTGATGCCCATGTTGACTATTCAGTAAGTAAAATAGCAAAAAAAATTATGGTTTTTTCAAAGAACTTGTAAAAACTTAAGTAATTATTACAAAGTAAAGGTTGATAGATCCATAGTTGAGCCTTACTTTATTTATTGCCCAACAATATTTTTTATTATGAAAGATTCGCAAATTGATAAAGAGCAAAAAATGCAAAATAAAGCAATGCGCTTTATTTTAAGCAAACGTTATGATACTCCTATAAAAGACATGCTTCTAAGTTTAAATTGGATGAGCGTTAAACAACAAATATTCTTCAACACAATGAAATTTATTTATAATATAAAGCACGGAATTTTGCCAGAGTATCTCAGAACAGGTATTACATTTAATTACGAGGTCCATGATATAAATACAAGGCAGAGAAATAATTTTAAATTTCCAAATTATAAAACAGAATCGGAACAAAATAGTTTTTTTTACAAAGGGTTGAAATACTTCAACGAACTACCTGAATATATAAAAAATTGTGATACAAACTTATTTAGCAGACGGTTGTATGACTACACCAAATCTAGGCCGATTAAATGATATATTTGTTGAGATTTAAATGCATTAGTGATACATGTGTCATAATTAAATTTTTTTTTTTAATTTAAAAATTTAGATTAAGTACACATTGTTAATTAATGCAATCACATTTTTAAGTTTTGAACTAGGCTCTTAGAGTCGTAGTAAATAAATAAATATATAAATATATATATATCATTTTGGGACCTCTACGGGACAATTTCTGGATGATTTTAGGGATCCCGTTTGGGTAATTTGGGGACTTGTTTGGGACTAATTCGGCATGATTTTGGGACCCTTCCGGCATCATTTCTGTATGATTTTCGCGATCCATCCGGGATCCCGCCAGGGCCATTTCGGGACTTTTCGGGATAGTTTTCAGGATCCAGCTGGGATCCCGTCGGTTCGGTATCCTTCCGGGATCATTTCTGGATCCCGTCAGGGTCATTTCGGGACAATTTCGAGACTGTTCCGGGATCATTTCGGGATCCTTCCGGGATAATTTCTGGATTGTTTTCGGTTTCCCGTCAGGGTAATTTCGGGCCTTTTTCAGGACTATTTCGGAGTCAATTACGGACCCTTCAGAGATTAATTCTGGATGGTTTTCGGGATCAGTCCGGGATCCCGTCAGGATTATTACGGTGCTTTTTCGGGATCATTTTCGGACCCTTCTCTGATCATTTCTGTATAGTTTACTGGATCCGTCCGGGATCCCGTCTTGGTTATTTTGGGACCTTTTCGGGAATATTCCGAGATCATTAGGTTATCCTTCCTGGATCATTGCTGGATGGTTTTAGGGACTCCGTCAGGGTTATTTGGGGAGCTTTCCGAAATCATTTCTGGATGACTTTCGGGATCCCGTCAGGGTAATTTCGGGAGTTTTTCGTGATTATTTAGGGACCCTTTAAGAATCATTTCTGCATGGTTTTTGGATCCGTCTTGGATCCCGTCAGGATCATTTCGGGACTTCGTTTGGACTATTTCGGGAAAATTTCTGGATGATTTTCGGGATTCATCCGGGATCCCGTCAGGATAATTTCGTGTACGTGTTTTCGTTTTGTACGTGTTCCTGTCATTTAGCAGCTCTTTCATTTTCTGGATAGCTTCGCGATCATTGGGGGACCCGGTTGTATAACTACACCAAATCTAGGCCGATTAAATGATATAGTCGTTGAGATTTAAATGCATTAGTGATAGATGTGTCATAATTAAAATTTTTTCTTTAATTTAAAAATTTTGATTAAGTACACATGTTAATTAATGCAATCATATTTTTATGTTTTGAACTAGGCTCTTAGAGTCGTAATAAATAAATAAATATATATATATATATACATAGATTTTCCAAAAAAAATTATGCCAATTTATTTGTCTCTGGTTGGTTATAATTGGTCAGCAGGTTTCGTTAATTGATCAGCCATTGAAAATGTTTTATGGCCATTTAAAATTTTCCAAGGTAAAAATAATTTTCCTGTCTAGACACCCTGTATATTTAAATTTTCCAGAAAAAAATATGCCAATTAATTAGCCACTAAATGGTCATAATTGGTCAGCAAGGTTCGTTAATTGGTTAGCCATAGGAACTTTTTAATTAATTTTTTTTTAATTTTCTTGACCGATAAGAAGGCTAGCATGTTACCACTGCATCGGTGGATTTTCAATTCGAAAAGTATGCCATATATATGGCCAATAATTGGTCATTATTGGTCAGCGGGTCCCACTAATTGGTCAGCCACAGAAAATTTTTAATGACCATTTAAAGTTTTCCAAGGTAAAAACAATTTACCTGTCTAGACACCCTGTGTACATAGATTTTCCAAAAAAAAATATGCCAATTAATTGGTCACTAATTGGTCAGCAGGTTTCGATAATTGCTCAGCCATAGGAACTTTTTAATTAATTTTTTAAGTTTTTCTTGTTATCGAAAGGGTTATCGGCTAGGATGTTAGCACCCCATCGGTGGATTTTCGAATCGAAAAGTATGCCAAATAATCGTTTACTAATTGGTCATAATTGGTCAGTGGGTCCTACTAATTGGTCAGCCATAGACAATTTTGTAGGGCCATTTAAAATTTTCCCAGGTAGAAACAATTTTCCCATCTAAACACTCTGTATATATAAAATTTCCAAAAAAAATATGCCAATTAATTGGTCACTAATTGGTCATAATTGGTCAGCAGGTTTCGTTAACTGGTCAGCCATAGGAACCTTTTAATTAATTTTTAATTTTCTTTGTTATCGAAAGTGTTATCGGCTAGGATGATATCAGCTCATCGGTGGATTTTCGAATCGAAAAGTATGCCAAACAATTGGTTACTAATTGGTCATAATTGGCCAGTAGGTCCTACTAATTGGTAGCCATAGACAATTTAAAATTTTCCCAGGTAGAAAAAATTTTCCCATCTAGACACGCTGTATATATAAAATTTCCAAAAAAATTATGCCAAATAATTGGCCACAAATTTGGAATAATTGGTCAGCAGGTTTCGTTAATTGGTCAGCCATAGGAACTTTTTAATTAAGTTTTGAAGCTTTTCTTGTTATCGAAAGTGTTATCGGCTAGGATGTTAGCATCCCATCGGTGGATTTTCAAATCGAAAAGTATGCCAAATAATTAAGAGCAGGTTGCTATTTTTAATAAGATATGTACCACACAATGCTAATGCACTTAATACTTTGTCTGAAAATGTTATAGTTTTTCTTAAGTTAAGGTCTAAAATTGAGTAAAATGTGTTCGATTTTGTGAAGAGCAGGTGGAACTTTATTACCTTCACTGGGTGCTTTTAAGCTACCTCCGTTTAAGATGACATTAAAGACTTCCCTCTAAAATATATGCTCTCTCTGGACATTGGTACCAGGTCGCGTTTTTCGTTCTGACAGAAATTTGACCCGGGCTTGGGATCTTCCGTATTTTGCCGAATGGGTAACATTTTAAATTTCTCCTATACTCTGTGACGTATTTTTGGATGGGGTGACAGTTATGTAGCTTTATGGATATTTTAATGTTTTTTTTGAGCTGTATATGAAAACATTTCGGGAAACAGCGAAGTCGAACGTCCTAATTGATATCGTAAATTGCTGTGTACATTTATTTTTATGAGCAATTTATGTACTTTCTTTCATCGCCAAATACATGGGAAAAAGCGGTAGATACTATAGATCTCGAATTTGTATTTTTCATTTTTATATAGAAGGTGGGCGCGGTAATCAGCCTTTTGAAAAGGCAAGGTGTTACAAATAAACTCACTACATCTTCGACCGTGTTTGAAGTCGATACAAAGATTTTTAAAAGATTCGGGCGGCCTTAGTAAGCCACGCGCTTTTTTTCAAGATAGATAGTTTTAAGTCACCCTTGCGAAGTTTCTTATATTAAATTATCACGGAATTATATTTCATTTTGAAAAAATTGTTTTTTTACAGTAGTATTAGTTGCGGTCAAACACATTTATCTAAATGATGACCCCACAGAAAAATAGATTTTTTATTATATTTAGATTTACATTTTTTTTGGGTTGAGCCTACTGATTTTTTCGGTTGGCTTAAGTTGGATATAAAAAAAAATCGCTAGTCACTACAGGGCGTGGTGAGGTTTTCTTGCGCCCGGGCAACATATTTTTTAATAATTCCCATCGTAACGTTCCACGTGAGAAAAAAGATATATGATTTCAATTATTTCACAACCTGCCGCATGTGCGTGATATATGGATGCATTTTTTAGTATAGAAAACTTTTTCCAGAAATCAATTTTTTCCAGAAATCAGTTATAATAAAAATATAAATTATCTAGGAAGTTCTGCTTTGCGGACCATTTGGCGCCCCTGTGAGTAGCGCTCGTGGCAAGATGCCGCTCCCCTTGCCCCCCTCACTACGCCACTGCGTTACTACCACCGATAAAGTTGATAGTGACTACCGAAAAAATCAGAAACATCGATTTCCTTACTTACATATTGTTTGGAGGGGGTCCTCTAACCTGGCTGTGCTGGCTGCTGTGGATACGGCGATGGCTGGACACGACGGTGTCGACGATGTGGTGGTGGTGTTATGGCGCTTTGATGATGGTGGCGGTGGTTGTATCTGGCGGCGGTGGCGATGGCAATAGACCGTATTCTGGTGGAGCTTTATAAATAATACGGTATGAATTCCCACTGATTTATCTGGCTTACGTTAGGCTTATCTTGAAGCACAAGTTAGAACAGTTCTATTAATGCACATGAAACCTTTTATTTAATTCTGCACGTTTTGGGTGAAACGAGGTTTCGACAGAATTTCGCTTAGAGCGTCGCGATTTCGACTTAGATATGCCGAAGAAAATTGCACAAATTTAATAGTTCACAGCTTTGTTTAATGTAAATTGTATTTCTTCTTAATTTCTTTATAAAAAGGGTTTAACACAGAGAAAAAGTCACGACCGCGATGAGTAAAGAATTCGAATAATTAAAAATGTCAACAATGAAAAAGTATATACATACTCACAACTGTCAACCCATTGTTGGGGTAGCCAGAGTGGTGAAGTATACGCAAGTGTAATACTGCGCACAATTTTAGGAGTGACAATCCATGATGAGTATTAAATAATGACTATACATATCTCGATGTATAAATAATTCAGTATGCATATTTGCATATACGTAACTTATTTGGTACGTGCTTATAGGTATGAGGTACATATGCAAAGCAAAAAATTGTTTTTCAGTTAAATAAATAAAAAAAAAAATGTTGTCTTTAGCTTTAGCATTAAAATACGTGTATTTGGAATATGATATGAAAAAGGTTACATTAATAACTCAAGCGCATGCGTCGGCATTTCATCTAAAACTTCATCAACGGTAAAAATTTGATCACGGTGGATACTTAGTGATGCACAGCCATTCAATCGATTTTCACTCATCGTGTTTCTCAAATAGTTTTTAATCAGCTTAAGAGTTGAATAAGATCTCTTGTTCCTTGCCGTTGTTACTGGAAGCGTACACAAGATTTTCAACAACATGTGAACATTGGGAAAAGCCACAGAATCGCATTCCTGTAATATTAATCATAGATAAATTGATAAAAAAAACCGAATTACCTCCTTCAGGAATAAGTAGAATTCATGCTTTTTGAGCCTATGCATAAGATCTAACGTATACGTATATAAAATTTAAAAGAAAGAAACTGATCGAATAGAAAAAAATTTTAATTAAAAAAGTCATATCTACACGGAAAAAACACTAATGTGTTTTTTACATTTTAAAATGTGAAAAACACATTATTTTTTCATTTATCAAATAATTTGAATTTAACATTTTTGAAATGTGTTTTTGACATGAAAAAAATGTAAATATTACATTATAATAATGTGTTTTCCACAAGGAAAATACTATCAAATTTGCATTATATTTCAAAATAGGAAATGTGTACTTCAAAAAAAATGCTGTAAATTTAACATTATTTAAATGTAAAATTTACATCAAAAAGATGCTAGATTAGCAGGAAAGACAATGTAAACTTTGCACTGTTTTCTATGTAAATTTCACATTCAAAATAAAATTGAGGTTTACATGAAAAAATTAACTGAATGTTAAATTTTTTTAAATGTAAAAAACACACTAGTCTTTTTCCGCGTAGCTCCGGACTGTGTTGTTAATGTACAAACTTACCTCCAACAAATCGTGAGCATTTCAGCTTTTTTCTGATTTTTGGGCATAAAGAGATTTCAGAAGGCGTTGTCAAAGTTTTATTTCAGACATGCCAATATTTTCATTACCATGACAATGGAAAACTTTTGCATATCGAGAAATTTAATTTTTTGCTTGAACGTCGCTGACATCATTTGAAAGCAATGCGTCAAAAGACATCAGAGGTTCTTTGTGGTTCAAAAATCGTAATTCCAAATTCAGAATTGCTGAATATAGAAATGGGATAAAAATTTGTATACGGTAGTGATCTTCTGCAGAATCTGCAGATACTTCTAATGAACCCCAGTCTTTCTTTCCCCTTAAGGCAATATTTTGACGCTCACAGAACATTACAACTTTTATTATAGGAGTAAATTTTTTCCGATTTTCTGTTATTTTTTTACCAAGACCTTCATCCAATTGTTGTGTGATTGGCACTGTAACGTGTTTTGTAATGCTCACACGTTCGTTGTGATTTAAAATTGCGTTATGGTAATATTGCAAACCTGAATGATTTTTACGCTAAAAAACGCGCAATACTTTCAAAAAGCACCATTTTGGTCAGTTGAGTATGCAATCCAATTCCATCTGCTCAACTACAAATTTTGAAACTTCAATTTCCCTTTTCCATTCCTAGGAAAAGGAAAGCTTGGTGTCGGTGTACTAATTCGATTGAATAATTCCAATCTATTGGAATCATTTAAATTTTTCAATAAGTTAATAACATCATCAGGGTCGTCGGGAGAAGGTAATTTGGAAACATTTGAAACAGAAGGATTGGATTTGCATTTCGAAGCCGCATCCAAATCCATATCTATAACAATGAAATAGGTTAGGTAGGAATTAAAAAAAAAGGCAGTGCGATTCATAAACACGTTAAAATAAATAAAACTTAATTACATCAATCATAATAAGTATTGCACTCTAAATAATGAATGAAAAACGATGTGCCTACTCACTTGAGTCCTGCCGCGGACGTTTTTCCGGTGGCGATTGTAACCATTTTCATAAACTCATTTTAAGTCAAGTTGAACTTTAAAATTAAATTAAACTTGTAGTTTTTTTTATTAGATAACCACAACTCGAAAGATCAAAATTTATTCGGATCGTCTCTTATTTCACAAAATTACTTCAAAGCTATTTAGATTGACTTATTTAATAAATTTGTGAAAATCATAGAGCATAATTCAAGAGAATCGTCTAAATTATATTGAAACCAGCAATACGGACATATGTATGTACATATTTGCATGCTGCTGAATTCAAATGATACAGTGACAAAATTAAACCGAAAACACTCGCTCGCATATACATACGTACTATACACGTGCATTGGTACACAACATCGTGCAAGTTGGTCATGATTTCGTTTTTGAGTAAGGTTGAGTGCGTGTTTTCATTTATGTTGTATTTGTAGATGTTGTGCTCTACATTCGTAGGTTGTGTGTAGTTGAGTTGTATCAACTTACAATACTACATACAAGTTGCACAATACAAAGTAGTATTTCATTTCAAACAGATGTAGTGAGTATTTGTGGAATACTATTTTTGTCTGACTGCAGTAAAATAGAATAAAAAGACAAATTTATTTGTTTTTGGGATGGAAAAATTTTGTATTTTTACCAGAAAAGGTGAATAGTAAAAAATAATAATAATAATAAAAAATTTTATTCATTTTAACATAACATAAAAATAAATAAAAATTTTACATTACTCGATTTCATAAATTGCTTTGATTCACATTAGATTGGTACATGTTTCGAATATTAAAAGAGGAACATAAATCACATTTTGTTATTAATTAATAAATTTTTAGGAAATTGTCCGTCCATATATCGCTTGTTAGCGCATATCCAGTCTCAGCTACCGCTGTTACATCGGTTTTTAAAATTGAAAAATGTATTTTAAACCTTTGCTCAACATTTCTATAAATTGTAGTGGGGTGCGGCAAGAGGTTTTCCACATTTACATTAGATCCATGTTTATGTCCAACCTCGAGTATGAATTTGGTAAATTCTTTAAGGCCACGATCCTGAGCCAGCGCATAAGGGCGAATGTCACCCGTCACCCATTCTGCCAAAACTTCTGTGCATCTTTTCTTGGTATCTCCATTCACCTCAACTTGTATTACTCCTTCTTCATTTTGTGCTCCAACGAAGCACTTGTGCTTCGACATATTTGACAGCGCATACTTTGAGTATTTGTAAACGCTATTGCATATTTTGCATGCAATAAAATTTGGGATTTCATTATTTCCATCGTCAATAATATGGCCGAAATAATCCCAAACTTTGCTTCTTCCTCGCTTTATATTTATTTTATAAACACCTGACAGGATTTTAGCTTTAATGTCATTGTTATTCATTTTTCACAAATATAATATAAAATTTCACAGAAATTTTACCACAAACACTTTACTTTTCCACAAAACAATTTGCCACGCGTTGCAACGATCAAGCACACTATAAGTACAATAAGTATTTGCATATATGAGAGAGAGAAATGAATGCATGTTGTGTAGTTCCCAATACAACATAGTAGAACGAACATGCTATGTTGTGTGTAGAGTGGACAAACCAGAACAACACAACATCTACAACCATCTGTTTGACAACAGCACAACATTTACTTTACAACTTCTTCGTTTGCACAACATATACAATGTATTTATCAATTATACTACATTGTACAATACTTTGTAGTGTAATAATGCACGTCACTAATACGTACATATGTATCAGAGAACTGCAAAAATCACAATTTTCGTGATTTAATCAAACACTAAAACTTGCATTCACATTCAATCATGCGAATAAACTCATAATTAAATAAACTCAGCATATGTCTTTACTAGACTCCGTTAGCATGATTGCGATCGAATGACCGAACAGGTTTTGCGTACGATTGTATTGATCAAACGAAGGCAAGCGGAGAATAAAATCAAAGCACGAGAATTAGTATCGTTTAGTTCGGCAAACAAACAGAATCGTAAGCAATGTTTATATGTAGCTTGTCGCCGGCAGAAGAATCATGCAAATATTCAGACGCATGGAGTTTTCATATTTGCCTTTTCATTCCGATGAATGTAATCGCTGTTGAGGAAAACGGCAAACGCCTGAATTGATAATATTTACGTATGCAATAAGTTGGTTGATTTTAAATCAATTTCGATTATGTTCGTTTAAGCAAGTTGGATCATTGCACACGGTCATGTTGCCGAATGTAATCGAACGTTGTTGTGTTCGATTTTTGCTGTTCTCTGATATGTATGTAGATGGTCGTTAGGCAAATTTACAAGGAAACTTCTTTATGAAATTATAGTAAAAGTTAGCATGTACATTTGTATATTTAATAAATTGCAGAATTATTATGAAACAGAATATGATTAAAATATATAAGTGTTCATTTCTAACATACATATGCTTGCATATTAAAAATATAATATCACCAACAAAGTAAATACGTAGAAGAATTATAAAGAAATTTATTAACATCAAATATTTGAATTGTAACGACCTAAAAAATCAAATGATCCTGCGACAAGGGGAGGTTTAAAACCCCCAACCCCCCTTCCCCCGTCGCTACGCCCCTGATGCAAAGATATATATATATAATTCAAATTCGGTTTAAAATTCAATATTCTTAAGATTAATCATATAACATAATTCATAAACATAGGGATCGTCTATGGTCGTTAAGACATCGTCCCCGCCTTAGGCGCGTTCAGTGGCTAGAGCCTCTTGTAGCTCTTGAAGCGTATGTAACACATCTCTTACTAAAAGGTCTGACACCTTTCCCCGAAAGGTGGCAGTCTGCAGTCCTTGAGCGGTGCACCGAAAGGTGCGTCAAGCGGTAGTAGATGCTGGCAGTGGTGCGTCGGTATCTGGGCGAGAACGGGGTCGCACGGGGAGGTTGTACTGCTTGGCGATCAGGCCGGGGTGCCTGTGATTGACGTGGAGTGCTCGGGGTTGCATCCCGTCGATGCAGCAGGAAGTAGTGTCTTAAGCCGCAGGTTCGGCAGCGGTCATGCGAGCTGCATTCGTCTGTGGCATGCGATAGCGCCAAATAATTTAAACAAAACTTATGCCCCCTCACGAGTATCCATATTTGTGACGGCTTCGTTTTCTTAAATACACTGCAATTTCGAAGGGCGTGGTTGCGTGTACATATGCGGTATCGTCTATAGTCGATTTGCAGCGGCTGCCTGCGCGCGACAACTTCCGACCGCAAATAATGTCGGGGTGCCGGTTGCGGAGCGCAATTTATGACAATCTGAAATGACAGTTGTACAAATATTTTAGGGGAGAGAACTGCTAAATGAAGGGGTCTCAGATTGCTTGAGTCTACGAAGTATGATATGGTTGCGACGGGAATACGGTAGGAGTGGAAGAGGTAGTTCAGTGGTAACTTGGTGGGTTTTCCATGCTTGCCCCATCTAGGTTTTCGTTGTGAGGGAGGAAACATAGTTTTACGGTTTGTGTGCGAACGTCGACAAAGCGTATATGACCGTCTGGCCCTGGGTATAATTTTTCAATGCGTTCTAGACGCCACTCTTTCGGGGGGAGTAAGTCATCGTGAATACAAACGCATTCACCGACTTTGGGCTCAGTTTGTGGATTTTTCCACTTTTGCCTCTGGAAATTTTTTAGGTAATCTTCTTTCCATCTTTTGCTAAACTGGTGATGGATGCTTTTGACCCCCTCCCAGCAGTTCATAAGGGACAAATCCGCATGATCCACTTCCGGGATGGCGAGGAGATATAGCCTCTAAGGAAGTGGCCGGGGTTAGAGCAGTGAATTCAGAGGGGTCTTGGGATAGAGGCGAAATCGGGCGAGAGTTTAAGGCGGCTTCTATCCTCACTAAGAGAGTGGCGAATTCCTCAAAAGTGAAGTTATGAGTTCTTGCAGTCCTTTTAAAATGAAATTTGAAAGTTTTTACTGCGGCCTCCCACAGACCACCCATATGGGGAGCACCGGGGGGAATAAACTGCCAATTAATACCTTGAGGGGAGAATTTCTGTATGACTTCTCGTGAGGCAGCTTCCAGAAAGTCGACAAATTCCGTTTCGTTGCCCTTTTAGCTCCCCTAAACGTTTTGCCATTGTCGCTCATCATTTTCGCTGGGTATCCGCGGCGTCCGTCGAAGCGAGCGAACACAGCGAGAAAAGCGTTAGTGGTTAGGACTGAGCACAGCTTAAGCTTTTGTAGAAAAACAGAAAAAAACGGCCAAATAACCTTTTAGTAGGGCGTGAGACTTTAGCATACAGGCTTTTATGTGAAAAGGCCCCGCAAAGTCAACACCGGTGATAGTAAAAGGCGGAGCATAAGTGCATCGTTCCGCCGGCAACACTGCCATGATTTGCGAGCGCATCTGATGCCCATGGAGGGTGCATGGTTTCTATTGGTGTATACATTTCTTTTTAAAGGGTTTCAGACGGGGTATATAGACTTCCTGCCTTAGGCATTGTTGCAAGGGACGTGCCTCGGAGTGGAGAAATAGCTCATGCAGGAACTTAATATAGAGAGTCGCGAATCGCCATTTTTCAGGGATGATGATAGCGTGTCCTTCATTTTAGGTCTATAGGTCTTTAGGTGTTGGTAGCACAGAAACATTATTTGTGTAAACAATTAAGTGGCAACACTTACACGAGCTGATCGGCACTTCCGACTTTTTCCTATGACTCGAGCGACGTACCGATCACTGTTTTTATAGTTAAAATATTATTGTGTAAATTAATTCAATAAATGAAGTATTCTAACGTTAAAAGGCTAATTTCCTTTATTAACATTGAGGGTACAATAGCGGCGACGAGGTGGTGAAAGTTTTTCTCTTTATACACACCAAAAAAAAAAAAATGCTGTAAAATGGATGCACAGTAAATGGAAATGTTTTTTAACCAACTGCAAAAGCAGCTAGAGCAAGACAATTCGGCTATGCAAGCTCTTATCACACAGCTTTTTACGTCGACCGTTTGAAGCCAACTTAGAGAAAATTTGTCTAATAAATATATTGAAAAGGGAAGGTGTTGGTATCACAGAAACATTATTTGTGTAAACAATTAAGTGGCAACGCTTACACGAGCTGATCGGCACTTCCGGCTTTTTCCTATGACTCGAACGACGTACTAATCACTGTTTTTATAGTTAAAATATTATTGTGTAAATGAATTCAATAAATGAAGTATTCTAACGTTAAAAGACTGATTTCCTTTATTAACATTGAGGTTACAATAGTGTGCCTCCTGTTCGCTGACTCAGGTTGCGGATGAACTTTAGGACATATGCCATTACCCAAAGGGTCCGTGAAAAAAGAGGAGAATCGGTCCAAAAAATCAGGTTCATCTTCAGTGGCGAGTAAAGCTTCGACTCGGCGTACCTCCGATGGGTTGGTATTTCGTACAATGCATTTTGGGCAGGCTTCCGGGGGAAAAATCAGCCACTCAAGGCCATTCCACCATAACGGAGCACTAGCCAAGTCAATGGGTTTTTTTTTTGCCCTCTAGTACCCATGTCCACCGGGTTATCGCGAGTGTCTCCATGCAGCATTTCCGACGAGATCCATTATTTCAGCGGTGCGGTTAGATACAAAGGTCTTCCAAGTATGGGGGGTTTTTCCAGCCATGCTAGAACTATTTCCTAGTCATACCACATTGTTACCTTTGTAATAGAGAGGTTGAGGTTTGCTTGGGCAACAGCGACTAGACGTGCCAAAAGAAGAGCCGCGCATAGTTCTAGCTTTGGCAGGCTGGAAGTGCGAAGGGGTGCAACTTTACCCTTGAAAACCAAAGGATGATCCGAGGTGTTGGTATTGTGAGTGGTCCCGAACATATATATTGGCGCAGTATGCCTTTTCCGACGCGTCACAGAATCCATGCAGTTCTACTTGCTGGTTGGGATAAGTTATAGTTGAACCATCGGGCTATCTTAGTGTTCGAGATACCGTACAAATTGTTCGTGAATTGAGTCCACTTTATGAGACGGAGGGGTTTAACTTCCTCGTCCCAGACGGTTCTGTCTGTCCACAACTTTTGGGGGAGAATCTTAGCCTGAATCATTATCAGCGTAAGACACCCTGCGCGGTCAAAAAGTTTAGCGACAGAGGAGAGGATCTGACGCTGGGATTCAAGGGGTTGTGTAGCGCAATATATAGCTTCTCCAACCCAATTGTCAACCTCACCTTCGAGCGGCGAATCCCGTTTCACTAACAGACGAGACTCTGGCTCCTCATGGAACTTGGGGGTGGGGAGGGAGGGATGGCCTGAAGGTTTAATGTGGCCATATAAATCGTTCCCGAGATGGTCGGGCCAGCACCTTAATGGTGCTGTGTTACCGTAGCGTATCGGATCTGTATCCGACAAAGGACCATCACATCGATAACACTCCCCAAAGCCTTCGGAGAGTAACCTAATCGCTACAACAACAACAACAACAACAGGATCTGACGCTTTGTCCTAGCAGGCGACAGGGGTATAGAGTCGACTGTATATGGGAAGGTGTCGGTGAGGGCGTTGCATTGAATACCGAGAGTTTTGGCGTCAGTCTTTTTCTCGAATTCTAAGAGATTTGTGTCGAGCAAGTCCTCTTTATCGATATCCTTCAGAATACTAGGGTGGGTAGCCGTCATTTTCCGTAATGGGAATCCTGCTGAACCGAGCGCTTGGATGACTTGGGAAAGAGACTGTTCAGCCGAGAGAATATGGCTGTATACTTTTGCACTAGTACAGCACTGTATTTATAAAAAAGAGCTGGACGAGTTATTATTTATTTTGAACTAATATATTTATTATTTAAATTCACTATAATATTTTTTAGGGCCTATATATTAAGCTGGGTCGATTTATTAACCTATATCGCGCCATCGATTTTTCGATAGGTTTTGGGCTCAGGAAAAAAAGTTCCACTAAGCATATCCAAAAAAATTATTTTCGAGATTGCAAAATTTTAGTTTTTTGACTTTTTTCTTTGATTTTTAAGGTATTTTTCATGACCTACTTAAAAAATTTTCATTTGATTTTAAAATTTTCATGTATACCCTGTCCGACCCAAAAAACTAAAAACTTTGGCGATAACAGTTTTTTGCAAAAAAAAAAAATATATTTATATGTTTTGGGTTTTGAGGTGTGTTTTGGTGAAAAAATTTATTTTTTCGCCATTTTTTAAGGGTTTCTTCAGAAACGTGCAAAAGTGTTGCCGATGAAAACGAATTTGTCTCATAGTTCCTATCACACTTAAAATTGTGCGATAAAAACTTTGGCATTACCAGTTTAAAAAAAAATTTTTTTTTTTGTTCTTTGGGACTTGTTTTGGTCGAAATCGATTTTTTTCATTTTCAAGGCTCCAAATAATTTTTATGTATATGTTTCCGTTTGACCCACCAATAAATTCCGATTAGCGAACACGGTCGGCCGAGCACGGTGCTTGTGGTTGGGCAGTTGTAGATAAACTAATGAGAGTAGTGAGCGCGGTGGTGGTTGCAGGTACAGCTGGGCTGTGCTGCTTGCGCTTGGCCGCACTGGCCGGATGTTGCCAGACGGAGGGGGACGGACTTAGTCCAAAAATTGGATCATGTCGGCGTCGGACTCGGTGTAGGAGAGTGTGGTGGCCGAGTGCGCATTTCCGGCAGCTAGATTTTGAGTCACATTCCCCGGTGCTGTGCGACACTGCCAGACAGTTTACCAGTGGCTCCTCGCGCACTCGTAGCGCTCCTCAGGCTTCATTGCGAGGAACGCCCGGCACTGCCTTGTCGCTGCCCACAAAGCCGGCATTTCTGGATCTCCGTAGATCTTCGGGTCCTGTAAAGACAAGAGAATAAAAATACGTATTTCTCAAGAAATGGGTTAGAAAAATACGATGGTGAGGGTAGCTTATTTATATTTCCAGATTGATAGGCGCATGAAGCAGAGGGTGCAAGAGGTAGGGTTAGCACTGTTAGACAGTTGGTAGCACGCACAGTTTGGCAATATTTCGGGTTATTAGTCAATTTTGGGTTTTGAGTTCCACAACTCGAACATGGTTATCCGATCCAGGGTGTAAAGTGGTTACCCTCCCAAACGCCATTCGTTCGGGGGTAGTAAATCATACTTTACCACGACTAAATTTCCAACTTAAATATTGCGTTGAGGGCATTTCCATTTGTACTGCTTGTGCAGCTCCTTGAGGTAGTCGTTCTTCCATCGTGTGCTGAACTGATGGTGAAGCAATTTGAGTTTCTGCCAGATGCTCTGCAGTTGGCTCCGGTAATGACAAGAGTGGCGCACCGAGTAGGAAATGCCCTGGGTTAGGACTAGGGGATCCATTGGATGTTCGGACATAGAGGAGAGCGGTCGGGAGTTGAGGACCGCCTGTATGTGTACTAAGAGGGAGAGAGAGAGAGAGTAGTGAGCTCTTCGAAGGAGAACTTCTGGTTTCCTGCTACCTTCGTAAAGTGTATCTTGAAACTTTTCACGGCCGCTTCCCATAGACCACCCATGTGTGGAGCGTATGGTGGGATGAATTTCCATGAGAATCCGTTAGTTGCATGTTTCTCTGCGACGTGTGTAGCGACTTCCTTGAGGAATGTGGTGAACTCTCTTTGTAATCCGCGTTGTGCGCCAACGAACGTCTTTCCGTTGTCAGAAAATATCTGATGGGGTAGGCCACGGCGGCCAGTGAATCGGGCAAAGGCCGCGTTGAAGGCGTTCGTGGTGAGATGAGAGCACACTTCTAATGAACAGCCCTTGTGGAAAAACAGACGAACACACGAAGGGGAGAAGCCTTTACCATAAATGGTCCAGCAAATTCGACTCCTGTTGTGTGGAAAGGTAGGGAATATGTTGGCCTCTCGGCTGCCATTATCTGCGTTTTCATCTGCTGTTTGTAGATGGTTAAGGTTTTGCAGTGGATGATGAGCTTTTTGACATTTTGCTTCAAACGTGGAATGTAGTGCTGTTGCTCTACCATTCAGATCATATCGGCGTGCAGCAGGTTCGAATGGAAGAAGTCCAACAGAAGAGAACAAAATCGAGAGTTTTCGGGTATGATAATTGGGTGCTGATCATTAAAGCTACATGTGGCATAGGCTAATCTTCCGGAAACTCGCATGATTCCTGAGTTTTCTAATATAGGGTTTAAGGTCAGAAGGGTGTTCTCTTTGGGTAAGGGTCCAGCCGTTTGAGGCAGCTCTATCGTATCTCCGTAATAATTCCGTTTAGTTTGAATGTGATTTTGATTTTGGCATCATTCTCTTCGACGTGAGTGAGGTTGAGTGTGGCTGGAACTTTCAGTTTCCTTGCTTATCGGATAAACCGCAGCATATAGGCTACGACTCTAAGCGCTCGAGAAAACGACGAATAACGGCCGAGTGTATCTCTCTTCTTCCTGCAGGGTGTGGAATACCTCCACATGTCGTTGTTCGGGGGGAGTTGGGTGGTGAGATATATCCTTTGGCTACGAAGTTGATGGATTGATAAGCCAATTAGGTCCTTCCCACCATAATGGATATTCTACTAAGTCCTGAGGCCTGCAGCCTCGAGTGCCCAAATCCGCTGGGTTATGGGGTGGTTTTCCTAACTATGCCAGTACGATGGCAGAATCGCACCAGAAAAGGAGTTCGTGTTGGGGTAGATTCAGCTCACAAAAATTTATGTATTAGCTGTTTTTTGAAAACAAAAAAATCTGTGGGTTTTGTAAAGGGTCTGTACCTTTTTGTACCTGTGGGTAAGCAAATGCAAAATTTCTGCCGTTAAGGCTTTCTGATGATGGTTATATAACCAGGGTTCAGATCTTTAGATCGGAGGGGTATATAAATTTGGTGTCCGTACTTTAGACGGAGGGAATATATATATAGGGGTATATATATTGGGTGACAAGAGTACTTATGGTATTATGTGTGTTACTTGTTACTTGGGTTGTTTGGTATTTTCCTTGATGTAGCGCTTTCCTCGTCTTTGTTGTAATGGTGATTCTGTTTTGATGTGGTTTAATGTATGTATAAGTGTTTGTTTCTCAATTGTTATTTTTAAATTTTTTATTTTTTTTTCCAAATGAGTTTTTACTTTTTCTTTTCCTCAAAATCTATTTCCTTTTATTTAAGTTTTCCCCTTTTTTCAACTTTTCTTTCTCTATTTTTTTTTTTTTTGTTTTGTTGTTTTATTTTTGTAGGTAATTTGGCGAACTTGCACTATTGTTTTTTCACATTTTTTTATTATTGATATTAGAGAAAAGTTATAGGGTTTACAAACGGCGATGGTTACTAGGACATGTTTCGGAATTTCACTTCTTCATCAGCTAGCTTTTCGGGAGCTGAACATTGAACTCGAATCTCCAACATTCATACCAGTGCTAAGGCAGATGCCTTTATAGGGTTATCTACTTTAGTTATATATACTTTGTTTTTATAAATTATTTTTAAATCATTTTATTTGGTATAATATTTCAAAATGAAAATATTGGAAGTTATCAAGTGTTGCCTTTTTTATAATTCATTTTATTCACCATGCAGGCAGATACAATTCTGTATTCTGTTTTAACCTAATGGTGTTGAACTTTTCAGGCGCGCTTTTAAAAGCTTATTAACATTTGTTTGGATTTACAGTATCCAATGTTAACATTTGTACCGATGTAATCATATGTAGGTAATTTAGCGAGACTTGCTTTATTGCTTTTACACAATGGTTTTGTTATTGATATTAGAGAAAAATTGTAAGGTATACGGCAATGGTTACTAGGACATGTTTCAGAATTTCACTTCTTCATCAGCTAGCTTCTCGGGAGCTGAGCATTGAACTGGAATCTCCAACATTCATACCAGTGTTAAGGCAGTTGCCTTTAGCTACTCATCCATTTGCTTAGAATTTATTCAATCGAACATAAATTGAAATTCAAAATTGCCCTGTGTTATATTTCACAAGTCTAGCGCTGTTTTAAATAGATTTTATATATTTGTAGTAGACTCTTAGATTAGGCTACTTTTGCCAATTCAAAGTAATGCTTCAAAATAAAATGCGGTACAACTGGTAAATTTTTTTTTAAATTAAATTGTTTTTCTTCTTTTTACACACCTTATTAAATTTTTTTGGATTTCTAAAATTTTATTTCTTCACACACCGGTAAATTTTATTTTTTTGTATGTTGTATGTTTGTATGTATCTTTGTTCAAATTTTTATATTTATTTATTTTCCTACTACTCTAACGTGTAGCACTTTATTTCTTTTTTGTGTACACACGTGTGTATGTTTCTACTTGTTTTTTATAAAACTTTTTATTCCTTTTTTATTTTTTATAAATTAAGTATTTTTATTTATTATATTTTTTTTCACACCTTAATGTTTTGTTTTTTGTGCATAAAACTTAATTTTTTGTTATGTTGTTATTACGTTTTGTTCTCTAAAATAAATTTTAATTTGTTTTTATCACACCTTAATGTGTTTTATTTATTTATGTATTTATGTATGTGTACGAACCGAGCGCGTATTTTTTTATGTACATTTTTTTTTTTTTTTTGGGTCGCTGGTTGCCTTTTTTCAGCACAATAGGACCATGTATACTTTTGCACTAGCAAGCACTGTATTTATAACAAAGAGCGGGACGAGTTATTATTTATTTTGAATTAATATGTTTATTATTTAAATTCACTATAATATTTTTAGGGTATATATTTATATATGAAATTACAAATTCCGCGATAGCGGGCGGGAAAACTCCGATTAGCGAACACGGTCGGACGAGCACCGTGCTTGTGTTTGGGCAGTTTTAGATAAACTAATGGGAGTAGTGAGCGCGATGGTGATTGCAGGCAGGGCTGTGCTGCTTGCGCTTGGCCGCACTGGCCGGGTGTTGCCAGACGGAGGGGGACGGACTTAGTCCGAAAATTGGATCATGTCTTCAACACGGGCTATCAGAGAGAATGTCCTCTACATATGCTTCTTTGGTCAAGACAGGGACAGCTTTGGGGAAAGTTTCTTCTTCATCTTTGGCCAGTTTGTGCAGGGTACGTATGGCAAGGTAGGGAGGACAGTTCACTCCAAATGTTTTCAGGCGATAATCTTTTATAGGGTCGCTCGGAGACGAGCGAAAGACGATCCTCTGACAGTCTCTGTTGTCTTCGTGCATTACGATTTGACAGTAAATTTTTTCTACGTCTCCGTTGAAAACAAACTGGTATGTCCTCCATTTGAGAATAAGGAGCATCAGGTCCGGTTGGAGGGTAGGCCCGGTATAGAGAACATCATTAAGAGAATATCCTGATGCCGATTTTTTGGAGGCGTTAAATACGACCCTTACTTTCGTGGCTTTTTTCTCGTGTTTTAAAACCACATGATGGGGAGATAAAACGAGGCGCATTTGCCTTCGTTGAATTTTTCATGGGAGCCCGTTTCTTCCATATGATCGAGGGGGATGTATTCTTCTAATACGCTATTATATAGTTTTTTTATCCCTAAAAATTGGCTGAGGGCCGAGGGGCGTGAATTTGATAAGGGGATTGCGTTAGGAAAGCTAGGCTTCAAGGGGAGCCTGACCACATAACGTCCATTATCCGCGCGCATAGTTGTGCATGTCTAATAATTTTCACAAAATTCATCTTCAGGAGTTTTGTCCTTGTAGCTGGGTATTTCTTCCAATTCCCAAAACTTCCGTAATAGGGAGCTTAGCTCGTTATTAATTACCTCTGACAATTTTATGGAGTAGTAGGATACTTCAACAGGCGTCTTGCCGCTGATGAGCCATCCAAATATCGTGTTTTGAGCTAACAGATGGGGTGAGAGCTTTTCGACGCCTTCCTTAATTATCTGAGGGATTACATCACTACCTAGAAGAAGGTCTATTTTGGTTGGAGACTGACAATTCGAATCCGCGAGGTTAAGGTGTGCCCATTTCGTTTGAAGTTCGTTGGTAAGTTGAAAGTTGAGGAGCATTTTCGCCAGGTAATACTATTGCTTCCACATTTATTTTTGTCTGCATATCGGCGGAAACTAGGATCTGGAACCCAGTTTATTTGAGGTTTGAACTACTTTCCCTCCCATGCTAGAGATTTAAAATTCAGAGTGTTTATAAGGGAGTCTGATCCCGTCTTGGGCTCATGTGGAAATAAAGCTTCTTTCAGATCCCTAATCTACGAGAGCTCTAAGTTTAAAAATCTGCCCTCTATGTTCTACCGGGACGATAGCCGTGGGAAAAATTATTTTGCAATCGGTTTCTGCGCAGAACGATTGGATTTGGTTTTTCTGCGAGCAGAAAGGTCCTTCATCCAAAAGATCTGCTTGATCCGGTGTTTTATTGGATGGGTTAATAGGGTTTGTCGTTGTGGTTTGGGAGGTTGTCCTTTGCGCTCGGGAGGGGTGTCTCCTCGGCGTGGGTGAAGTGTCTTCATGAAGCACTGAGTTGTGCCGATCTCGACATTGATTGCAGGTTTGAGTGCTTGGACAATCTTTCAACATGTATGACTGGGGGAGGTAATTGAAACACATATTGTTTTCTTTGACACATTTTTTGGGGTCAGAGGTAGACAATTTCTTAAATATAAAACAATTTATTAAGGAATGAGAGAAGATTTTGCACATTGAGCATTTATACATTCTTCGATGCTCTGTTATGTGAGACTGAGTCTGAGCGGTCGATCTATTTTGGAACGAATGTGACTGTTGAGGTTTAAATGGCGGCTTAGTTTGAGGAGTGAATTTACTTTTACTTGGGCGCCATTGATCAACTCGTTCTACCACTTCGTATCGAGTTGTGAGGAACTGGGCTATTTGGGTCCAGTTGGGAAGTTCTCTTTTTGAGGTCAGAGATTGCTCGCCTCTACGGAGACTTGTTGCGTGGCGAGAATTTGTAGGCAATTATTTACCGACGATTGCAACTTCTGTATGTCTTTACTGTTTTCCGTGGTAATAGTTTTTAAATTCATCAGGGCCCGTATTTGGTTATCTAAGATAACTCGTCTGTTCTCGTATCCAGACTTTAGGGCTTCCCACGCTAAGGCAAACTTGTCATCAGTCAAGGGAAATTTGTTGACTATTTGAGCCGCCCTTCCTTGCGTTTTGTATCTGAGGTGATACAATTTTTGCGCTTGGGAGAGTTTGGGGTGGTTAACGTAGACCGCTGTGAACCTTTCACGAAATGAGGGCCATTTCTCATAACCACCAAAAATATTTCGGTATCGCAGGGAGGGATTTTTAACGAAATACCGGAGTTGTCAGATGGACCTGTTGTGACGGTAGGGGGCGCGGGGGTTTTCGCTTGTTTTATCAACTGAAGATTGTCCTCAATCTAAGCTTTTGTTTTTTCATAAGTTATGAGGCAGGTCATGTATTTGCTATGGGCAAATTTTGCAAATTCTCCAAAAAATCCAAAAATTTCTCGATATTTGAGTTTTTTACGTTAAGGGAAGACTCGGTATTATCTTGGAGGATCGTTGACTTAAACCGAGCACAATAGTCCATGAAAATATCCGTGTCGGTAATGAAATTTTTAGGGGCAGACGAGAACTTAAATTTTTTAACTCCTTGACTATTGGAGCCACTTTGTCTCTTTTCATGGTCACTAAGTTTTACTTTTGTTTTCTAATTCTCTTACCGTTAAGAATTAACGAAATTTAACTTAGAGAGAAGAACTTTTTTTTTGAGGAGAGAGTATTTGCTTTTAACTATGTGTGAGGGAGTTCCGTTTAAATCTTCACGTTAAATAGCAAACGAGAATAATTTTCAAAACGTGTTTGACCACTGTGCCGCGTTTGCACTATATTTAAAAAAATTAATGTGTATATATGCGGGTGTGTTAAATATACGTGGGAAAAATACAAATATATATATATCGAGCCATAACCGCAGTAAGGGCTTAACCGACATAAACAAATCATTCAGTAGACGCTTTTTTTGTATTTATTGTGATTACTTTAGATAGTAACGTGAAAGTTGGTGTGTATATAAGACTATATAATTGACGTATACTGATGTGGGGTTTTTTTACATTTCTTTAATAATAATGGCGCATTCGCCGCTACGCCCTTTTTGCTTTCCAAAAAAAAAGATTTCATTACTTGAAAGTGTCGGTTAAGCCAAAATTAAAATATTAAAAATACACATTTGAAAACATTAATAACAGTGGTTGGTGATCCAGATCAATGTTTTTATTCAGATTTCAAGACGGAATTCATATTTATTTAGATTTAGAGATGCAGACTGATTAAAAAATATTTTAAATTTACAACTTGTGAGGACCAAATAAAACACCATTAATTTGGCCCACACAAAAACACCCCACAACATATTCAACACAGCTTTAACACAACAGCCAGTCACAAAAGGCCCTTGCAACACGACAAACCAACAAGTCTCAGCAACACGACTAGCAATCACAACACTTAATATCAACACAACAAACTAACAAGTCTCAGCAACACAACGAGCGTTCGCAACATTTAATAGCAACACGGTAACCATGGCAACGCAACCATTTGAGCTAGCAACACCAAACACAACAGCTATAAAAAGAGCGGCACAGCAGTACAGCAGGAGTTAGCACGGAGCTGTGGTCGTGACCGGAGCTACCAGTGGAGCGCATCTCTAAGGTATCGGTTGTACCATCCGGAGAGATCGTTTCATAGGAGTGAGTCGGTTATACCACCAAATACCGCTTGAGACTTCGTAAGCAACGGCCCTACCACAGCAACGCGCACCCGCGGACAGGTAACGTCCGTCCGCCTGCGCCGACTGCGCCACAGTAGAGTCACGATAACCTATGACGCTGGCCGCAACAGTGCTACGCAACCGCACTACGCTAACATACGACGCTGGCCGCAACAACGCTACGCAAACACACTACGCTGGCTGCAACGGCACTACACAAACATACCACGTGGGCCACAGCAGAGTCACGCTAACCTACGACGCTGGCCGCAACAGCGCTACGCAAGCATACTACGTCGAATGCAGCAGAGTTACGCAAATACACGACGTCAATCATACTAGAGTTACACACACGCACGCAGACGCACCGACATAAGACGCAGCAGAGACAGCGCAGTCGCTAGCCGTACGAGAGACACGCCGACGCATGGTGTCACAGAAATACATTTACATACACCCAGGCAACGACAAGCAAGGCGTCCTAACGGGATGATCCTAACGGGACACGAGGACCGTTAGCCCACCACTAACCATAGAGCAAGCACAAAGCGAAGTGAAGAATACAAATACATCTTTCTTTTATTACATTATTTTCATTATAGTCATAAAATATATAGAGTTACAGAAATAAAGTTTTTTTTTATTTTTTTTTATATTTTTTTATTTTTTTTTTATATGAAAACGATTTGCAAGGTGTCCCGAATTACAAACTTATTGTAAGTGAACCTTGGCCACGGCGAGTATACCCCAAGCACTTATTGAAGAAGCACCGGGGCAGGAAAAAAGCTGCGTTACAATTGGCGCGCGAGCTGGGACCCCGCAAATCGTCCAACGTCAGAAGGAACATTCCTGACTAGAAACCTAACCGTAAAATGGTCGACCAGATTGATACCACGTGGTTAGACAGCATTTCAAAGGAACAGCTGATATCAATCACACAGGAATTGGGTATTGAGCAGACTGGTACCACACGAGAAATCCGAAAGCGCATAGCAGCACTGGCTTCGAGAGCAAACGTGGACTCGGAAATACGCGAAAAATTTCTATCCCTAGAAGCCGCTTATAAGGAAACTACAGACACGAGTGATTTAAATGAGGTTAAGACACCGATTCCATCGAACGGAGGGGGCACCATGAACATCGCCGATAGACCAGCACAGCAAGACAGTTCGCGTTCCCTCCCAGGAGTACAGCACCCCCACAATAATACTTATGAAGGTGGACGGGACCCGTTAGCGTTCATCGAACGGCTGGAGGAGTTAGCCGAAGTGTACGCGCTAAACGTGGATCTCCTACCAAAAACCATGCCCGAGCTACTAGGGGGCCCCGCGCTGCAGTGGTATCGCAATAACAATGCACACTGGGAAAGGTGGACAAGCTTCAAAAAGGATTTTTTACGTTTATTCCTACCAGTCAGGTATTTCGAGCGTCTCGAGGACGACATACGCCAACGGAGGCAGCATAACAAGGAGAAGTATAAGGACTACGTGCTAGCGATACAGAGCTTGATGAGACACGCAGGATACACCAGCGAACAGCGGTTCGAACGAATCTTCCGTAACATCCACCCTGATTACCAACTTTACATCCGTCGGAGGGACTTCACCAATCTCGCGGAACTCTTAACCCTTGCCGAGGAATACGAGAGCATACGTGAGGACTATCGAAGACCATCAGACGGGCACCACCGCGAAGTTACGCGACACATCGCAAGTGACACGACCCTGATATTACCACCTAAACCTGCACCACCACCACCACCACCGAACATACCGCACCACACGCCTCCCGGCAATCAGGGGTTCGACCCCAACAACGTATGCAGGAGGTGCGGCGAACAAGGACACTACGCCAATAGATGCCGAAACCCACGGACAATTTTTTGCTGGGAGTGTGGCCGAAGTGATATACGCACAATCGAATGCTGCCATCGACGACAGGGAGAAGACAGAGGGCTTCACGAAGAACAAGGCGCAGTGAGCCCAAAAAACCCAGCGCCAAATCGGCAGTGGTAATGTACCAAGAGCATGAGCGGCTTTACGCCATAGCCAGGCTCGGCGCGGAATCAGCCGAGGCGGTCGTCGATACAGGGGCATCGAGAAGCATCGTTTCGAGCAGCCTTGCAGAAAGTGTGGTAAGATCTGAAAACGGAGAAATGGTGAGAGTGGCCATCAAAATAACGATGGCAAACGGGACTAGCACCACAATTTTCGACGCCATAAGGACTGAGGTACGCCTCGGAGAAGCGTGACTCCACACAGTTTTACACGTTATGCCCGGGGTGATCGACGACATCATACTGGGCCTGGATACGCTAGGAAGCATGGGAACCACCATATCATGTGGAGAAGGCCACCTCGTGCTAACCAGACCCCTTGCTCAGCACACACCGCATCCTGGAGCCACGTCAGGAACTATTCAGAGTATAACACCAACGAGTACGAGGAACGCCAGGTACGACAGCCCTGGAACTAGTCAGAGTATAACACCAGCGAGAACGAGTAACGCCAGGTACGACACCACTGGAACTATTCAGAGTATTACACCAACGAGAATGAGTACGAGGAACGCCAGGTACGACACCCCTGAGACTATTCAGAGTATAATACCAGCGAGAACGAGTAACGCCAGGTACGACACCCCTGGGACTATTCAGAGTATAACCCCAGCGAGTACGACACCCCTGGAGCCACGTCAGGAACCATTCAGAGGGTAACACCACCGAAAAGTAGTAACCACAAGCACAACAACATTGATGATAGGATCAACGGGGCCTACGATGAGGATGAGGCGGAGCGAGTGCGCGGTTTTCTGGCAAAAGAGCTCCGGAAATTCAAGAGCATGAGTGGGGTGACGACAATAGCCGAGCACAAGATTATCCTGACAGACGACCGCCGTATCAAGCAACGTTACTTCCCACGCAACCCAGCTATGCAGACCATCATCAACAACGAAGTCGACGAGTTACTCCAGAAAGGATGCATCGAGCCGTCCCGTAGCCCACACAGCGCACCGATCGTGCTAGCCAAGAAGAAAAACGGGAAGTGGAGGTTATGCGTGGACTATCGGCAGCTCAACGCCCGATCCGTACCCGATGCATACCCCCTACCCAGAATACAACATATACTGGACAAGCTACGACGAGCGAAGTACATCAGCAGCTTGGACTTGAAAAATGGCTACTGGCAAATACCCCTGGAGCCCCAGAGCCGTCCCTACACAGCTTTCACGGTACCGGGACGTGGGTTATTCCAGTGGCGCGTTATGCCGTTCGGCCTACACTCCGCACCTGCAACATTTCAAAGAGCACTAGATCAGATTATTGGACCGGAGATAGAACCCTACGCTTTCGCATACCTCGATGATATAATCGTCATAGGATCCACCTTGGAGGAGCACATTCGCTACTTGAAAGAAGTAATACTACGACTGCAGCGCGCCAACCTCAGAATAAATCCCGAGAAATGCGAATTTTTCAAGAAGGAAATCCGGTACCTAGGACACGTAGTAAGCGACAGGGGAATTCACACCGACCCCGAGAAAGTTGCAGCCATCAAAGACCTGAAACCACCAAGGAACGCGAAAGAGGTGCGTCAATACCTCGGTATAGCATCTTGGTACCGACGGTTCGTACCCGACTTCGCCACGTTCAGCCAGCCACTCACAACCCTGCTGAAAAAGGGCAAACACTGGAAGTCAGAGGTAGACAATTTCTTAAATATAAAACAATTTATTAAGGAATGAGAGAAGATTTTGCACATTGACCATTTATACATTCTTCGATGCTCTGTTATGTGAGACTGAGTATGAGCGGTCGATCTATTTTGGAACGAATGTGACTGTTGAGGTTTAAATGGCGGCTTAGTTTGAGGAGTGAATTTACTTTTACTTGGGCGCCATTGATCAACTCGTTCTACCACTTCGTATCGAGTTGTGAGGAACTGGGCTATTTGGGTCCAGTTGGGAAGTTCTCTTTTTGAGGTCAGAGATTGCTCGCCTCTACGGAGACTTGTTGCGTGGCGAGAATTTGTAGGCAATCATTTACCGACGATTGCAACTTCTGTATGTCCTTACTGTTTTCCGTGGTAATAGTTTTTAAATTCATCAGGGCCCGTATTTGGTTATCTAAGAGAACTCGTCTGTTCTCGTATCCAGACTTTAGGGCTTCCCACGCTAAGGCAAACTTGTCATCAGTCAAGGGAAATTTGTTGACTATTTGAGCCGCCCTTCCTTGCGTTTTGTATCTGAGGTGATACAATTTTTGCGCTTGGGAGAGTTTAGGGTGGTTAACGTAGACCGCTGTGAACCTTTCACGAAATGAGGGCCATTTCTCATAACCACCAAAAATATTTCGGTATCGCAGGGAGGGATTTTTAACGAAATACCGGAGTTGTCAGATGGACCTGTTGTGACGGTAGGGGGCGCGGGGGTTTTCGCTTGTTTTATCAACTGAAGATTGTCCTCAATCTAAGCTTTTGTTTTTTCATAAGTTATGAGGCAGGTCATGTATTTGCTATGGGCAGATTTTGCAAATTCTCCAAAAAATCCAAAAATTTCTCGATATTTGAGTTTTTTACGTTAAGGGAAGACTCGGTATTATCTTGGAGGATCGTTGACTTAAACCGAGCACAATAGTCCATGAAAATATCCGTGTCGGTAATGAAATTTTTAGGGGCAGACGAGAACTTAAATATTTTAACTCCTTGACTATTGGAGCCACTTTGTCTCTTTTCATGGTCACTAAGTTTTACTTTTGTTTTCTAATTCTCTTACCGTTAAGAATTAACGAAATTTAACTTAGAGAGAAGAACTTTTTTTTGAGGAGAGAGTATTTGCTTTTAACTATGTGTGAGGGAGTTACGTTTAAATCTTCACGTTAAATAGCAAGCGAGAATAATTTTCAAAACGTGTTTGACCACTGTGCCGCGTTTGCACTATATTTAAAAAAAATAATGTGTATATATGCGGGTGTGTTAAATATACGTGGGAAAAATACAAATATATATATATCGAGCCATAACCGCAGTAAGGGCTTAACCGACATAAACAAATCATTCAGTAGACGTTTTTTTGTATTTATTGTGATTACTTTAGATAGTAACGTGAAAGTTGGTGTGTATATAAGACTATATAATTGACGTATACTGATGTGGGATTTTTTTTACATTTCTTTAATAATAATGGCGCATTCGCCGCTACGCCCTTTTTGCTTTCCAAAAAAAAAGATTTCATTACTTGAAAGTGTCGGTTAAGCCAAAATTAAAATATTAAAAATACACATTTGAAAACATTAATAACAGTGGTTGGTGATCCAGATCAATGTTTTTATTCCGATTTCAAGACGGAATTCATATTTATTTAGATTTAGAGATGCAGACTGATTAAAAAATATTTTAAATTTACAACTTGTGAGGACCAAATAAAACACCATTAATTTGGCCCACACAAAAACACCCCACAACATATTCAACACAGCTTTAACACAACAGCCAGTCACAAAAGGCCCTTGCAACACGACAAACCAACAAGTCTCAGCAACACGACTAGCAATCACAACACTTAATAGCAACACAACAAACTAACAAGTCTCAGCAACACACGCTACGCAAACACACTACGCTGGCTGCAACGGCACTACACAAACATACCACGTGGGCCACAGCAGAGTCACGATAACCTACGACGCTGGCCGCAACAGCGCTACGCAAGCATACTACGTCGACCGCAGCAGAGTTACGCAAATACACGACGTCAATCATACTAGAGTTACACACACGCACGCAGACGCACCGACATAAGCCGCAGCAGAGACAGCGCAGTCGCTAACCGTACGAGAGACACGCCGACGCAGGGTGTCACAGAAATACATTTACATACACCCAGGCAACGACAAGCAAGGCGTCCTAACGGGATGATCCTAACGGGACACGAGGACCGTTAGCCCACCACTAACCATAGAGCAAGCACAAAGCGAAGTGAAGAATACAAATACATCTTTCTTTTATTACATTATTTTCATTATAGTCATAAAATATATAGAGTTACAGAAATAACGTTTTTTTTTATTTTTTTTTATATTTTTTTAATTTTTTTTTTTTATATGAAAACGATTTGCAAGGTGTCCCGAATTACAAACTTATTGTAAGTGAACCTTGGACACGGCGAGTATACCCCAAGCACTTATTGAAGAAGCACCGGGGCAGGAAAAAAGCTGCGTTACAATTGGCGCACGAGCTGGGACCCCGCAAATCGTCCAACGTCAGAAGGAACATTCCTGACTAGAAACCTAACCGTAAAATGGCCGACCAGATTGATACCACGTGGTTAGACAGCATTTCAAAGGAACAGCTGATATCAATCACACAGGAATTGGGTATTGAGCAGACTGGTACCACACGAGAAATCCGAAAGCGCATAGCAGCACTGGCTTCGAGAGCAAACGTGGACTCGGAAATACGCGAAAAATGTCTATCCCTAGAAGCCGCTTATAAGGAAACTACAGACACGAGTGATTTAAATGAGGTTAAGACACCGATTCCATCGAACGGAGGGGGCACCATGAACATCGCCGATAGACCAGCACAGCAAGACAGTTCGCGTTCCCTCCCAGGAGTACAGCACCCCCACAATAATACTTATCGTCAGGAAAAGCTGTACGATCCAACGGTACCACTCAGGCACCGACCGTTATATTCGCACCCATCATCGACCAGGTAAGAAAGTGGTCGGTAAAATATGAAGGTGGACGGGACCCGTTAGCGTTCATCGAACGGCTGGAGGAGTTAGCCGAAGTGTACGCGCTAAACGTGGATCTCCTACCAAAAACCATGCCCGAGCTACTAGGGGGCCCCGCGCTGCAGTGGTATCGCAATAACAATGCACACTGGGAAAGGTGGACAAGCTTCAAAAAGGATTTTTTACGTTTATTCCTACCAGTCAGGTATTTCGAGCGTCTCGAGGACGACATACGCCAACGGAGGCAGCATAACAAGGAGAAGTATAAGGACTACGTGCTAGCGATACAGAGCTTGATGAGACACGCAGGATACACCAGCGAACAGCGGTTCGAACGAATCTTCCGTAACATCCACCCCGATTACCAACTTTACATCCGTCGGAGGGACTTCACCAATCTCGCGGAACTCTTAACCCTTGCCGAGGAATACGAGAGCATACGTGAGGACTATCGAAGACCATCAGACGGGCACCACCGCGAAGTTACGCGACACATCGCAAGTGACACGACCCTGATATCACCACCTAAACCTGCACCACCACCACCACCACCACCACCGAACATACCGCACCACACGCCTCCCGGCAATCAGGGGTTCGACCCCAACAACGTATGCAGGAGGTGCGGCGAACAAGGACACTACGCCAATAGATGCCGAAACCCACGGACAATTTTTTGCTGGGAGTGTGGCCGAAGTGATATACGCACAATCGAATGCTGCCATCGACGACAGGGAGACGACAGAGGGCTTCACGAAGAACAAGGCGCAGTGAGCCCAAAAAACCCAGCGCCAAATCGGCAGTGGTAATGTACAAAGAGCATGAGCGGCTTTACGCCATAGCCAGGCTCGGCGCGGAATCAGCCGAGGCGGTCGTCGATACAGGGGCATCGAGAAGCATCGTTTCGAGCAGCCTTGCAGAAAGTGTGGTAAGATCTGGAAACGGAGAAATGGTGAGAGTGGCCATCAAAATAACGATGGCAAACGGGACTAGCACCACAATCTTCGACGCCATAAGGACTGAGGTACGCCTCGGAGAAGCGTGACTCCACACAGTTTTACACGTTATGCCCGGGGTGATCGACGACATCATACTGGGCCTGGATACGCTAGGAAGCATGGGAACCACCATATCATGTGGAGAAGGCCACCTCGTGCTAACCAGACCCCTTGCTCAGCACACACCGCATCCTGGAGCCACGTCAGGAACTATTCAGAGTATAAAACCAACGAGTACGAGGAACGCCAGGTACGACAGCCCTGGAACTAGTCAGAGTATAACACCAGCGAGAACGAGTAACGCCAGGTACGACACCACTGGAACTATTCAGAGTATTACACCAACGAGAATGAGTACGAGGAACCCCAGGTACGACACCCCTGAGACTATTCAGAGTATAATACCAGCGAGAACGAGTAACGCCAGGTACGACACCCCTGAGACTATTCAGAGTATAACCCCAGCGAGTACGACACCCCTGGAGCCACGTCAGGAACCATTCAGAGGGTAACACCACCGAAAAGTAGTAACCACAAGCACAACAACATTGATGATAGGATGAACGGGGCCTACGATGAGGATGAGGCGGAGCGAGTGCGCGGTTTTCTGGCAAAAGAGCTCCGGAAATTCAAAAGCATGAGTGGGGTGACGACAATAGCCGAGCACAAGATTATCCTGACAGACGACCGCCGTATCAAGCAACGTTACTTCCCACGCAACCCAGCTATGCAGACCATCATCAACAACGAAGTCGACGAGTTACTCCAGAAAGGATGCATCGAGCCGTCCCGTAGCCCACTTCGTGCTAGCCAAGAAGAAAAACGCGAAGTGGAGGTTATGCGTGGACTATCGGCAGCTCAACGCCCGATCCGTACCCGATGCATACCCCCTACCCAGAATACAACATATACTGGACAAGCTACGACGAGCGAAGTACATCAGCAGCTTGGACTTGAAAAATGGCTACTGGCAAATACCCCTGGAGCCCCAGAGCCGTCCCTACACAGCTTTCACGGTACCGGGACGTGGGTTATTCCAGTGGCGCGTTATGCCGTTCGGCCTACACTCCGCACCTGCAACATTTCAAAGAGCACTAGATCAGATTATTGGACCGGAGATAGAACCCTACGCTTTCGCATACCTCGATGACATAATCGTCATAGGATCCACCTTGGAGGAGCACATTCGCTACTTGAAAGAAGTAATACTACGACTGCAGCGCGCCAACCTCAGAATAAATCCCGAGAAATGCGAATTTTTCAAGAAGGAAATCCGGTACCTAGGACACGTAGTAAGCGACAGGGGAATTCACACCGACCCCGAGAAAGTTGCAGCCATCAAAGACCTGAAACCACCAAGGAACGCGAAAGAGGTGCGTCAATACCTCGGTATAGCATCTTGGTACCGACGGTTCGTACCCGACTTCGCCACGTTCAGCCAGCCACTCACAACCCTGCTGAAAAAGGGCAAACACTGGAAGTGGGGGCCGAACAACAGGAGGCCTTCGAGGCCTTAAAACAAAAGCTCACGGATGCACCGATACTTGCCTGCCCGGACTTCACCAAGACCTTCACCTTACAAACGGACGCAAGCAATTTCGGGCTGGGCGCCGTATTGACACAGGACTTGGAAGGTGGAGAACGCGTGATCGCCTACGCCAGCAGGAAACTCAACAAGGCGGAAACCAACTACCGAGCAGGAATGCCTCGCGATAGTCTGGGGAATACGCAAGATGAGGTCCTACTTGGAAGGATACCGATTCAATGTAATTACGGACCATATGTCTCTAAAGTGGCTAAACTCCATAGAAAGCCCCTCAGGCCGCATAGCACGATGGAACTTGGAACTTCAGCAACACACTTTCGATATCGAGTACAGGAAAGGGAAGCTGAACTTGGTAGCGGAGCACTATCACGACAGCCACTGGAGACCCTACGACTGGCAACGACAACAGAGCCACAATGCAAGTGGTGGCACAAGCGCGTCGGCGAAGTAAGCACCAACCCGGAAAAATACGCCGACTACATAATACAAGATGGACAACTGTACCGCCATATTCCCTGCCGGTCACACGGTCAAGAAGCGGTCCCTTGGAAATTGTGTGTACCCACACCACTGCGACAACGAGTATTAGAAGAAAACCACGACATCCCAAGCGCTGGGCACATGGGCATCCGCCGGACGGTAGCGCGGATTGCCAACCGGTATTACTGGCCCGGCGTGTTTCGGGACATCAGTCGATATGTACGACAGTGCGATTCTTGCCAGAAATACAAGGAAGCACAGCAAAAGCCAGCTGGAAAGATGCTCACACAGGTGGCCCAAGAACCATTCGCCACGGTATGCGTCGATTTCGTCGGACCACTCCCACGATCCACACACGGGAACACGATGATATTAATATTTTACGACCGCTTCAGCAAATGGGTGGAATTGGTCCCCATGAGTCGTGCTACAGCAGAGGGCCTTCGCGGCGCGTTCAGAGAACGCATCCTCGCAAGGTTTGGTGCTCCCAAGATACTGATATCGGACAACGGCGTTCAGTTCAACAGCACAACTTGGCAGCGTTACCTCAGGGAAATGGGGATACGACAACAATTCACGGCGCCCTACACACCGCAAGAAAACCCAACGGAAAGGGCGAACAGAATAGTCAAGAGGATCATAGCGCAACTCACCAGATCACAGCACAACAGATGGGACGACTTTTTCCCAGAGATCGAGTTGGCCATCAACACCGGTGTGACCGCGTCCACCGGATACAGTCCAGCTTTCCTCGTACAAGGACGGGAGTCGCGACTACCAGGGGCATTGTTTGACGAAGTCTACCTGGGGACGGGCACAGCCTCCACCACTGCAGAAGAAAAATGCGACAGAAAGCAAGAGGCATTCAGAATAGTGAGGCAGAACATGGAACGAGCGGCGGCAGACCAAGCACGGCATTACAATCTACGACGGAGAAAATGGACCCCCGTAGTCGGCGAACTAGTGCTCGCAAAGGAACACTATCTCTCCAAGGCCGGGGAAAATTTTGCGGCAAAGTTGGCCCCCAAATATGACTGACCCTACCAAATCCTAGGATATGTGTCCCCAGTGATACTTAAAATACGAAAACCCAACGGAGGAAAGGAGAAAACGGTCAACATCGCAGAGTTAAAGGCATATCATGCAGCAGACATCATGGCGGGAAATTAAAATAAATTTAGGGAGAACAATTTTTAAATTATTAATTATTATCAAGGATAAGCAAGCACCGGTCATTCTATCGCAAACCACCGAGGTGACAACAACGTTTTCTTTTGCTACGAATTTTTTTTTCATAAACCAAAAATCTACAATGCAGAGCTATAACGCTACACTAACCAACAGCGTCAAGCGTATGCGCCAGCGCTACGAGGAGGAGGAAGCAAAACGCCCTAGGGCCGTACTACTGGAAGGAGCTACTGGCGCCGACGTCAGCAACATGCATGCAACTATAAGCGCAAACACGTACGCTGACGTCCCACGCATCATTACACCATTAAACACTACAGGCGGCGACGTCAACAACATGCGTGCAACTACACGCGCAAACACGTACGCTGACGTCGCACGCATCACTAAACCACCACAAATTACGGGCACCGACGCCAACACCACGAACACCGAATCAGCCGCGGCCAAAGCCCCCGGTGCGACCGAAACATCACAGCTAACAGCCGAACTTGGTAGGATAGACGTGGAGGCAGGGCAGTTGCCGGCAGCCATCGAGCTCTCCTCGAGTGAGGGCACAGCTCCACCGGAAAAGCCACAGTCGCCGAAAATCATCGAGCTCTCCTTGGATGAGGACACAGCCCCACCGGCGAGAGAAACGCCTAAGATAATATTCCCGGCAGGACCAGGCGGCATACCCCTCTATACGACTGACCTCGACACCCTCAAGGGATCGAAATGGTTGACCGACACCATCATTGACGCTTGGACAAAGAGACTGGAAGAGCAACACGGGCAACAAAATACGACTCTCAGCCCGTTCGTGATCTGGCAGCTCACCCACAAGAGGAACACGGAGGAATACTACCAACGCATACGCCGATGGGTCCGGAATGTCGACCTGTTTGGCAAGAGTGTGATCCTAGCACCCCACAACACAGCTAAACACTGGTACCTACCCGGTCTGGCAAAAGCAGCAGTCACCCACCACGTCGCCGACACGGAATGCTCACGCGGCGAGTTCGCTTCCTCTAAAAATACTATCGTGGCAATAGCTCGCGGCGATAGATCGGCGAATCTGAATTCGTAGGCGAGTCACTTATCATCGAAGAAATGCATTCGAGAAACCTAATTCCGCGATATCGTCTAGAATTCGAGGTGAGTCCGAGAAAATGCATTCGGGAAAACCTAAGTCCGCGATATCGCCTCGGATTCACTATTTCTAGTGAAAATGGACTAAATCCGTTTAGGACCAGCCCCACTTTTCTAGGAAAGGGTTTTAAAGGGATCTCGAATGAATATATATAATGGAAAATTGTTTGGCGGAAAATAGCTTTATGGCAATCCTATTATACTTTTGAAGTGTTATTAAAGCAAGAAATTGAAATAATTAAAAAAATTTATAATGGGCGTGATACTACCGCTATTCTTGCAAGCATTTTCTTAAGTTTTTGGAACCATAACTCGAAGGAAAATCGACCTATCGTGATAAAATTCGGCACATATATTTTCTCATAACGAATCTTTCTCATAAAAGTGGTCAAATTCAGTTAATAACCTCGAGTTGAGTATAATATGTCCGGTTACACCCGAACTTAGACTCCCTTACTTGTTTATACTTACGTTCGTGGGTAACTGCAGCTTTACTAGTTGACGCTGTCGCAGTCCCCTCTTCTTGCCGGCGAGCGCTTTCGCTGTTCGGCTTTATATTCCGAATGAGAAACCGGTACATTTTCTTAATTTGTTTTTTGTTTGTTCGATCACTGATTTCTTAAATAAAATACAACACTATTCTACATATCTTCAAATATTTAATTTTATTCATCACTACTGTTTAGGCCACCAGCCTAAATATTCGCTACCACCCTAATGTACACTTTTGGCAATTTTAGTATTTACCGGTAACGGCCCACCCCTGCCGAGCGCTAACTTTAAAGGGGAAAACTCGACGAAAGTTAGCTATCGGCAGGTGGTGCGGACCTTTTTCGTTTTTTAAACTTTCTTTTCTATTTTGGAACGTCAACGAGCCAGCAGCTATCTCACAGGTGAGTTATCATATTACGTATCCTTTCGTAGGTTGTGCATATAATTTACGCTATAATCGCATTTTGCTATTGTGATTCTTCTTAATAATTGCGATTTTAACATTAGAATTTGCACTTGGCAATTGTCTGGCAATCAGCCACCAATATTTCTATTTTTGAATTATAATTTATCCAACAATTTGCGGTCGTCATATTACTAACATTTGCCGTGCACGAATGTGTAATTAACAATTTTAATAACATTGAATTCGAATTAGTTTGTGAAGCAATCCCCCCTTTGATAATAAATAAAGCTGAGAATTTATATTGTTTATAACGTGAATACATTTGTTATTACTCGCCCTAATTCTTTGCTTTGCTTTCTTTTTATTTGCGACGCACACGCCCGACTTCCCCGGGACCACACTGCCCCGCAAAACATTGGTCCTTACGCGCCGAGGAAATTAATATTCAGACGCATACTCCAGAGAAAACAGCACTTTTTTTAAAAAATTTTTGCCAATTTTCATAGTTTGGATAAAGCGAACAAAGTCGAAAGAGGTTATTTATTATATCCAACAACATAAAAACCAGCGAAAACACAAAACAAGCGAGCACACATACAGCCACAAATCATCACATACAGTCTATTGACGTCGAGATCACATCATCATACAGTCCATTAACACTCATACAGTCCACTAATATCATCGTCACGATATCACATACAATCTTATCATCATCATACTCATCAGTCAAAGTCCATCATCAAACACATACATTAGCATCACATCTTACAGTCATACACATCATATCATCATCACAATTTGTCATCACTCTACAGTCCATCACATCAACACATCGCTGCCCATCGATCAACTAAAAACACAAGGTACGTGGTTGCTTGGTTGCACAAAACATTTTTTTAGTTGCGTGATTTACGCACGGAAAGTGCATTCCGTGTTAGACAAAAAAGGCAAAGCAAGTGAAATTGTTAGAATTCGTGGTTATAAACAAACCAATCGCCTTTTGACGATCGGGTAATTCCCCCCACCAGTGGTAAGGGTTACTCGACACCGCTCAAGGCAGACAGTCAGTGAATTTTTTTTAGTTTTTTTTTCACAATCATCACTGCACTGTGTTGTACCCCCTCATCGTCACATACATTGACAAACTTCCTAGTCAGGAACCATAATTTCACTTGGTTGATAGCCTTAGCTTGTCTATCACGGAATTCACTTTGGTAATCAGTTTGCGAGCTGAAATATTACCAAAAACCAAAAAGTATCACTACGTTGGGTGGCTAGTGGCTCATCACAATTGGTCACAAACACAATTTTATACTGATCGTTTTTATATTATATAGCTGTATGTTTTCAGCGTTTTTATAATAAATAATTAAAAGTGCAGTTGTCCACATTAAGTTGGATACACACATTTATTTTCTTATTTATATTGGGAAAGATACCCTGGTTGGCTACTCGGCGATACTCATCAACGTTCACATAACACCCTTTCGTATACACATTTAATCCTCGTCAGGATTTCTATCTGTGTTTCACATTAAATCCTCATTGGGATTTTTTATCTGTGGTTCACATTTTACACTATATCCACATTGGGATTACCATCTGCGTTTTTAATTTTTTTTAAACACGCTAAGTTTCAAAATATTTCTATCTGTGTCTAACACACCTGTTAAGACACATTAAATATTTGCAGACGATTCTCTTCTCTGCATTGCATATCACTGTAGACACATTAAATCCTTTCAGGACTTCTATCCGTGCTTAATATCACTTAGCACCGACTAGAACCTCAGGATTTCTATCTGTGCTGCATATCACTACATTTATATCATTTTATACACACTAAATCCTCGTCACGATTTCTATTTGTGTTTATTTCCATATCACTGCATACACATTAAATCCTCGTCAGGATTTCTATCTGTGCTGCATATCACTACATTTATATCATTTTATACACACTAAATCCTCGTCAGGATTTCTATTTGTGTTTATTTCCATATCACTGCATACACATTAAATCCTCGTCAGGATTTCTATCTGTGGCTTGCACAATCCTCGTGAGGATTTCTATAAGTGGTTCATATCATAATTTACATTTGATTAAATTTTTGCTTAGCACTATTCACATAAGATTGCTATCTGTGTTAACACATTCAATCAGAATTCGTGTGTTCCTAAAGCTTTTACTTATACAGCGCAATCACAGCAAAAACGAAAACACTCTTATAATTTTTTGTTGTGGTTGCATTTACACCAAAGCCACTAAGTCGTTTACCTCCGAGCTCGACACCTTCAAAGAGACAAAATATTCAAATTAATAAAATCAATGGAGACTTATATTAGATTGGCTGATTCCATAGTGGAGTTTGAACAAGAGTTCAACTCCACCCCGGCCGAATCCCGGAACAAGCACACCCTTGCACTACTGCAAGAGGAGCTAAGGGCACTATGGAAGAAGACCAAGTCCACATATGAAAGTCTTCTCAGCAATTCTGAACTGTCCAAAGACGAGCTCAGCTCATTAAGAAAGAAAAATAAAAGTTGCTTTGCATGCTACCTGCAATGCATGTCTGCTGTGGCGGCTGAAGCCGAAGCTATCACCCCACAGCCGGCGAAAGATGAAGCAAAGGAGGAAGACTCCTCGCGCCGTGGACATAAAATGCGGCTGCCGCCTTGTGACACCGATGTATTTAAAGGCGACTACCTTTCCTGGCCAGCCTTTAGAGATATGTTCACTGCGATATACATCCACAATACTGATCTGAAAGATGTCGAGAAATTATACTATTTGAAGCAAAAAACGCAAGGGGAGGCAAAAGAAATAGTGGGCAGGTGCTCGTTAACAAACGAGGGTTTTGCAACCGCCTGGAAAAACTTAAGCGACAGGTACGAAAATAAACGTATCCTAGTAAACACCCAACTTAAACTCTTATTTAATCTGACGGCAGTCGAACAGGAGTGTGGAACCTCAATCAAAAAATTGCAACGTGAGATCAACAATTGCATTTCTGCGCTACAATGTCATAATATTGACATCACCAATTGGGATGCAATCATAACTTACTTATGCTCCACAAAACTCCCTGAATCTACATTGGCTCTTTGGGAACAGACCGTAGAACGGAAGACAGATATCCCGAAATGGGAGGATATGGACAAATTCCTGTCCAATCGCTTCCAGACATTAGAGACGGTTTCCGATCTTAGGGGTAACAAAACTACAAAAGCACCCAAAAGTCAAAATTCGAATTCTAGGGAAAATTCTACAAAACTTGGGGTTTACCAAGCAAGCGTACCAAAGTCGGCATGTAAGATGTGCAACAGTACGGAGCACAAATTACGAAATTGCCAAAAATTCCGTAGGTTGTCCACGTCAGGAAAAATAGAATTTATCAAAAACAATAGTTATTGTCTGAATTGTCTGTCGGGTGGACACACCGTGACACGATGCACTAGCCAATTTAATTGCAGCACGTGCCATGCAAGGCACAACACCTTGCTCCATCTTCCGACAGCACAATCAAAGACAACACCTCAAAGGTGGACTCAAAACGCCACCGACAATTCACCTTCAACCTCACAGCAGGCTAGGGCAAGGATGGAGTCTGAAAAAAGACAAGATAATACTAATAACGTCTCTTCGTGTCATGCTAACACCACTAAAGGGGTGTTATTAGGAACAGCACGGGTTAATATAATCCACAACGGAGTGAAATTTTCCGCCAGAGCGCTTATAGACTCTGGGTCCGAATGCTCTTTCATAACTGAAAGACTAAAGAAGCGAATAAACCTTCCGTCCAAACGTTTGCATGTGCAGGTGTCAGGAATAAGTAATACACCATCTGCACAGGTAAAGGAATCATGCTCGATTAACTTAGGTTCGCTTACAGACCCCTTAGTAAGCATCAATACAGTGGCCCTAGTCCTGCCTCGATTAACAGGGGACCTTCCGACGTGCCAAGTGAGCGCAACGACTCAGCAAGCGTTCCCTGATTTGACTCTGGCAGATAAGAGGTTCTTCGTTAATGAACCAGTCGACCTCATACTTGGAGGCGATATTTATCCCCAGATCATACTAAACGGTATACGGAAGAACGTTCTAAATACGCTTCTCGCCCAAGAAACCGTCTTCGGGTGGATTTTAACCGGTCGTGCAGATGCACCTCACCCAACCAATACACGAGTATCATTTTTCAATGAAATTAGCCTAGACAAGCAGCTAGCCGCTTTCTGGGAACTTGAAACCGTACCTACAAAAAAGGCCCTGACCGAAGATAATGCCTATTGCGAGGCACTATATAAAAACACAACGGAAAGGAATTCAGATGGAAGATACACCGTCGCCCTTCCATTCAAACAAGACTTCCCAAAAACGCTCTGTTTGGGCCCATCTCTTAAGAGCGTGTGCTCTCAGTTCTATCGGAACGAGACACGCCTAGCCAAGACACCGGCCCTACAGACGGAATACAATAGGGTACTGACAGAATACGTCACGTTAGGGCATATGTCTAAGGTGCACACCGTAGTACCACCACAATCAACTGATTGCTATTTCTTACCGCATCATGCGGTGATCAAAGAAGAAAGCACAACGACTAAAGTAAGGGTCGTATTCAACGCGTCGTGCCCGACATCCAATGGCATAAGCCTGAACGATGTTCTACACACCGGCCCAGTACTTCAATCCGACTTAACAATACTGCTCCTCCGATGGAGATTCTACAAGTACGTCTTCAATAGCGACATTGAGAAGATGTACAGGCAAATTTGGGTAAAGGAAAATCAAACCCAATATCAAAGAATAGTTTTTCGACTCAAAGCAGAGGACCCTGTCAGCGTGTTTGAGCTCAACACGGTAACCTTTGGGGTAAACTGTGCCCCCTATCTAGCGATCAGAACCCTACATCAACTTGCTGATGACGTCGAGGCGTCTCTGCCAACTGCAGCGCATATCTTGCGAAACAGTATGTACGTCGATGACGTCCTTGCAGGGGGGCATAGCATCGAGGCAGCAATCGCGGCCCGCGATGAAATCACAGCTGCATTAAAGTCAGCAGGATTCCCTCTGCGAAAGTGGACATCTAACTGCAGTAGGATACTACAGGGCATACCCAAACCTCACAGGCTTACGGAAGACTTTCTGGAATTCGAGAACGCGAGCATGGTAAAAACCCTAGGAATCCGTTGGAACGCGCATTCCGACCATTTTTATTTCACAGCGAAACCAATCGAAAACCAGGATATCTTAACAAAGAGGGCGATTCTATCTGCCATCGCCAAACTCTTCGACCCGTTAGGCTGGCTTGCTCCAGTTATCATCGTAGCTAAGATACTAATGCAGAACATCTGGCTGGAGGGGACGGATTGGGATGAACCGGTATCCGCAATTACTTTAGATCGGTGGCGAACCTTTATGCAGGAGTACCCCGCCATTAACCAGATTCGTATACCTCGATGGGTGCACTTCACACCAACCAACGATATCGAAATTCACGGCTTCTGTGACGCGTCCGAAAAAGCCTACGCGGCTACGGTTTACGCGCGAGCTAAGATCCACGATAGGATCTACGTTAGTCTACTCATGGCAAAAACGAGGGTGGCACCAGTAAAAACAATTTCATTACCACGATTGGAGCTATGCGGTGCCGTCTTGCTGGCAGAAACTTTGGAAGCTGTGATGGAGAACCTGAACTTAGGCACATTCAACATGCACCTATGGACAGACTCGACCATCGTCCTAGCATGGATTCGAAAACCCCCGTGTTCCTGGTCAACATTTGTAGCTCACAGGGTGACAAAAATCGTGGAGAAGGTAGGAACGAAAGCATGGCATCATGTCGAGTCCGCATCAAATCCAGCGGACTTAGCCAGCAGAGGGCTTCCAGCCACGGACCTAGTCGACAACTGTTTGTGGTGGCAGGGACCCTCGTGGCTGCAAGAAGGCAAAGCGAGATGGCCATCTCAAGGCGAACAGGAGTACCACACAGACATCGAAGAAAAACGAGTACAAGTGCATGTAGCAACGAACATCAACAACAGCGAGGATATTCTTGATCGGTTTTCCGATCTATCAAGAGCGTTGCGGGTAATCTCCTACATTATACGATTCTCGAATAGAACACGTCCAAAAACTAAAATGTCCTTTAAGGCAGAGTCTCACCAGATCTCGCCCGACGAAATCAAGGCTACGACTAGCCGCCTCATAAGGATATCCCAAACCAACCACTATGCCGAAGAAATAAGCTCTTTGAGAACTAGGAAACCCATCGCGACCAAAAGCGAGATTCTCTCTCTAAACCCCTTTATCGACGAAGATAATGTCCTTCGGGTGGGGGGCCGCTTCAACGCATCCAGGGACGTTCCCGTCGACGAGCGTCACCCGATAATCCTCCCTTACGCCTGCCGACTCACCCGTCTCCTGGTCCAGTTTGTCCACACCATTTCCATACATGGCGGAAACCAACTAATGCTGCGGCTCCTACGCACGCAGTATTGGATACCTCGGGTCAAAAACATGATCCGATCCATCATACACAACTGCAAGGCCTGTACGCTATTCCGCAAACGTTCCCCGACGCAACTCATGGGAACCCTCCCTGCGGAACGCACTACCTTTAGCAGGGCATTTACCAACACCGGGGTGGATTTCGCAGGACCATTTGACATAAAGTCTTACAGCGGACGAGGATGCCGCATGTCTAAGGGTTACGTCTGCCTATTCGTCTGCTTTGCGACTAAGGCGATCCACTTAGAGGGGGCTAGCGACCTCAGCACCGCCGCATTTCTAGCAGCATTTAGTCGGTTTGTCTCCAGACGAGGATGCCCGAAAAACCTCTATTCCGACAACGGAACGAACTTTGTCGGGGCGTCGAGGGCTCTCCGCTCAGAGGTCAAGGCATTCCTCGTTGATGCGCGCAACCAAACCCTCTCTAAATATGCCCACCAAACCCTTACATGGCATTTCATACCAGCAGCTGCTCCTCATATGGGCGGACTGTGGGAAGCGGAAGTCAAGAGTTTCAAAACTCATTTCAAAAAGATCGCATTGGATCATAAATTTACTCTAGAGGAGTTTAGCACCCTCCTGTGTAGGATTGAATCCTGTCTCAACTCCCGACCCCTAAGCCCATCTTCCAATGACCCGTCCAACTTGGAGCCACTCACCCCCGGGCACCTCCTAGTCGGGGGCCACCTACTAGCGCCACCCGAGATTGACGTCAGCGAGAATCGCGCTTCACTCGTCAATCGATGGGAAAAACTTAAGGCGCTGCATCAAACCTTCTGCAAGCGGTGGAAAACGGAGTACCTCACCGAACTGCAGAAGCGCGTTAAGTGGAAGCATCCACAATCGAATCTCAAACAGGGGGACTTAGTCGTCATTAAAGAGGACAATCTGCCCCCCAACGAATGGAGACTAGGTCGGATAGCCAACCTCCATTATGGCCCCGATAACCGAGTTCGAGTCGTCGAACTGGATACGGCAAGGGGACAAATCACCAGACCAATCACGAAATTGGTCCTACTACCACCCTCCAGTGAGGGTGAGGGAGACTTGTAACTCACACTCGTTATAACAAACCCCCTTAACCCCGCTCTCGTTCATCCCGAACGAAGCCAACAAACCACTTAAACCCGCTCTCGTTCACCCCGAACGAGGCCAACAGAACCCTACCGCAGATCCACTATCTGCCACCGAATATCAGCCCCAGGCTGCACTACTAATACAATTCAATATTAATGCGTTAAAGCCGAACAAACATTTCGTTACTGTTTTTTTTTGGAAATAACTTCAAGTTTATACAGAAACGAAGTGAACACGTTTTCAATATTAACAATCATCCTAATCTTCTTCAATAATCATTTCGCAAGCGTCGAGACCGAATACTTGCCCATGATTTAGTTTTTTAAATAAAAATCAAATGTAAGCGTAGGGAGCCCTATATCTTTGAGCTTAAATGTGATTATGCTTAAATAATCATTTCTGATTCATATCTCAGACCAAACCCAAATAAAATCTTCAATGAGAAGTAAAACTTCAACACGTAGAAGCTTCATTAATCAGTCAGAAGGCTGAATGGAAAATGGTTAAAGGACTATTGATCACCTAAAATAAACATATCTGATTCAAGGATGATCCCAAAAATTATTGAAAAACTATACTCAGTTTTCATCAGCAAAGGTAATAATATTTGATTATTCATTATTGGCTTCGATGAACTTCCGAATTTAATCAACGCGATGCTGAGCCGGTTGGCATAGTGAAGTTTTTTTTTTTCTTTCTTCTCAGTTCTCCATTAACAACGTTAACGGATTTTACGTACAAATACGAGGTATTAAATTGGGATTAGGAGGCCGTAAACGATATCCTTTCTTCACACAAAGACTACATGGTTAACGCAAAGTACCAGTGTTCATTCGAGGCGATGACCAACCCCACAATAGCAACTCAACACAATTCACCCTTTTTTTTGCCACCGTAACTGCCCTAACGTTGAGGTATCAGCATTGAAGAAACGGTAGGAGGGACAACCCATAGGTCACTATATATACCTTTATTAAACCCCAAACCGGTGACACCTAGACAGCACAATTTTTATTTACCTCCGGATCCAATGCTGGGGTTATACTTTCGCGTCGGGAAAGCACATGCAATTGTGTGTCCACATCTCAGCCATCAACCCTGATGCCAATATCGTATTCGCCCCGGGCACATCATGATTGAGCAGCACACTCCATGCTATGTACCGTATGCCAATCACCTCTCACTGAAATAAGCAGTCAAAAAGAAAAAATATGTCCCAACAGCTGCGAACAAATCATTTGAAAAAAAATTAAAATTTACCTTGAAACTATTCAAAATGTCTCGAAAAGATTTGCAACCCAAGCTCTGCATGCATATCCTTGCAATTTCTTATTGGTGCCAGCAATCCTGACATAGGCTCCTGATTTGCGACAGCTCGTTGGCTCTCTGCTGGGAGTGTCAAGTGGTGAGCGTGCTTCCTTGTTACATATTTTCTTGTAGTCTACTGATCCATTCCAGAGCACGACGTTCACCCATATCATCTTTGTGTTTGGGCGCTGGTCTACCTCAACCACCAAAAGCTTGGCAGGCCAGCTGACCCGAATGGCAATTATGCACAGCTGAGAAATAATGAGTTTTACACGATCCTGATCTGCGTCTTAGCTGCGGCTGCCGCAGCGCTGCCATTTATTGCGCTTAATTTATTTTCTTTGAAAAACTTTACTTATACTATTGAGAAAACAACAAAAAAAAAAATGTTTGCTGTTAAATATTTAGTTTAGTTATTAAGCTACTAAAAACTACAGTCTCACCATGGTTTACATCGAAGGTATATCGAAAAATGAGCGTTTATGTCAATTATGTTCAAACGACATTTAGCATATGGATCATCTTGCACATTACCAGGCGGCGCATGATTACTCGTCATACGATGTGTCTTAAGTGCCGTACCACTTATGTAAGAATCACCACACACGTTACATTTATAAGGCTTTTCCCCGGTGTGGCGCCGCATATGAATGCGCAAATCATTGGATTGTGTAAAAGATTTTTCGCATTCTGAACAAATGTACGGTCGTAGTCCTGTATGTATTCGCATGTGCCTTGATAATTTATTTGGTCATATAAATGGCTTTCCACATATGGGGCAAACAGCCGGTCGTTCACCGGTATGCTGTCTCTTATGAACAACTAAATCCTGTCGACGAGGAAATCCTTCTTCGCATTCACCTATAAGGCTTTTCTCCTGTATGACGTCGTATGTGTATTATTATGCTAGCTTGAGCAAAGCTACGTCCACAATATGGGCAAATCTCACGCTTATAAGTTTTATATTTTGTGAGTTTTTATCGTGTTCTAGATCACCATCACCGGAATGCATTGCACGAACGTGACGTTCAAGTGCAAATTGACGTGCAAAAGTACGTGGACATAGTTCGCATACTATTGGCTTTTCCTCGGTTGGCTTGGGCGCCACCGCAGCGATATGCTCAGCAGATACATTGGTGTGCGCAGTTTTTTATATGCGTTTCCAATGTCATATTTCTGGCAAATACCCGCTGGCAGTGTGGGCATTTCCGCCAGTGAGATGTCACAAGTGTTCCCAATCGTGATCCGATCGATAACCCTTGACTTCCTTTTATACTGTTGCTTACATTTTCATCTGCTGATATAGTGCTTCTTGCTTTAACCTGATCTACTTTCTCAGATTGTTGAGCAAGGCTACAATTATTCGCATTCGCGTCAGGCGAGCTTTCAATAGCCTGTGCTAGATCCTTATCATCCTCATTATCGGCCAATAAGCACACACCATCAATAGCTTCGCAACTATCATCCTCTATATATGGAATTATAAATACTCCGGTGCTTGGCCTTTCTTCCTTGGACTGTGTATTTTGATATTGGCCAATAAAAGATTCCGAACGTTGTATTGTACCAATGAAATCATACGAGTGCAAAAGTTTATGTGTACAATCACTGCAAATACGAGTCGGCAGCAACTGCTCAGGGTGTTTTACTTGAAGTCAACATTTGGATATCATTGGCACGCAAACTTTGTATACACACACCACCCTTTCTCCGCTAACCCCATCGAGTATTTGCTGCTCGGTTTGTCACTGACAACATTGTCGCCCATGGCTGTCGGATTGGTGTGACCATTTTCCTCCAAATAATACTCGATTGCGCTTTGCAAACGTTGTGGAGTCTCCATTGTGGTAATTTTTCGGAGATTACTATCTTATTGCTTGTAAACCTATTACAGTACTTAGTAAAACAAAATAATTCATAAATGGATTGGCCTTAAATGTTCGTTTACGATCCCCTTCTAATTGCGCAGTACTAATAGTATTATCAGTTAGTATTCGTATCAAGTCCAAGAAGATACGCTTCGATTTTAGCATATCAATTTTGTTTAAAACCAAAAGAAAAAAATAGGTAAATGGTGGTATTCCCTCAGAGTTTCCAAGACTGTGGAATGTCAAACGGTACGTGTTCACGAATTGGACACATTATGCACACAGGCAATAACATCTGCATGTTGAATTGCATGTCTGCAAGCCGTGTTAAAGTTTTGTTTTTTGCTCATCATAAAATCTTGGACTCAATGTACGATCACGATATATGTATGCTTAATATGTTGTGATGTATACTTTGTCTGCGGCCAACTCAGATTAGAATGTCAGTTTTATATTTCTACTATATGTAAATGGACGGCAATCTGAAACGAGAAGAGAAAAAGATGGTGTTAGTCGAGCTAGCCAGTAAATAAGAAAAAATCCACGTTTCCTGGAAATTCATTCTAACATGTGTGTATACTCACTCCCATGAATGAATGACATTTTTGAATGAACGAAACAAGGTTGCCACTCGATGACATTTGCTTTTGTCTTCTCTTACGCCGTAAACACATTGCGCGCGACCCCATGCATTACAAGTCGGATCCGCGGGATCCAAAATAAAAACTTTATTTTGGTTCCGATAAATGAAAGGTTTGTTTTATTTTTACAAATTGGTGCATAAAGACACACTCAAAACCAACTTTCTTGTGAAAAAAAGGGGTGAACCACTCGAGACCGAAATAATTCTCCCGGTTATTTGCATTGATTTCATTGTTAAAAAGGTTAGTGCAAAATTAAAATGTAAAACATAAACAGAAACATGTCCCACTCAATAGTGGTCTCGCTTTCATGACAGAAATTGCTTTTTTTGTGTATTGAAGTTTCGACAGACTTTCGTCAGTCCCCTTTTTGCTTGAAATCCCAGCAGGAATAAAGTAGTGCCATCTATGCTTTCGATGTTACAAACAAGGGAGAAATTAAACTTTTTAGAACAGACTTTAAATTTAATGTCGCGTCAGGACTCAGACGCAAGCTGTCCCTAAATACTCTCATGACATGACCATTATGTATCAACACATTGCAATGGGCAGCACCGCACAGCGGTCTCATTCCAACGATTGGAAGAATGAACAGCTGACAGTTCTACAAATTGCCACACTCGTTAGTGTAGGCTATTCCCGCCAGGGTTGTGTTGGAATCAACAAACACACCACAATTTGTGATTCTCACACAACATGGCCCAAATCAACACAAAGAGTGTTCCCAGACAGCGAGTAAAGGCCTCTTTACATTTGTCGCACATTTATATGCAAGACGTCATTTGACTAGTCATTTTACAGGGATTCATAGGTTATATTCACAGCCACATTTGTATCGGCGTGGGTGAGTTTTGTGACGAAATTTTTGTAGGTCAACTACAAGGAGCCGTGAAAATACACGGGTAACTCGTGATACCATCTGCGACACAAATGTGGCGTGTATTACCGCATATTGCCTGTATTAGGCAAACACTAAAGAATATAGTTTGCTTTCAATCTATATTCAACAATTTGTTAATTTTTACTTATATTTTTCCCTCACCATTGGTGACTGCTTTCAACATCAGAATGTCGTTATGATGACAACACTAAAGATACCTTTAGGCGTATCTCGATCAAATTATATGAAATATAACAGTGGTTTCAACCACTACAAACACATCATTACATCGACATAATAACTTCATAAGATTATTCGTTCCACACAACCCTTTATCCCGAGTACGCCAACCACAAGCTCAGCCAATTGAGCTCCTTGTCTCCGCTCATAAGCCACCCAACCTAAGGGCATCTACGAATGTTCTACTAACAATTTGATATTCCAGAATGACCGGATTGTCCCACAAACGCGCAAAGACGGAGGCACGCGGCACCACATTCAGCGTCCCCTGTCGGCTATGTCAAAAGCCACACAGCATAAGGCTCTGCCCGATTTACCGGGGCATGACGAACATGGATCGACTAAAGACGATCATAGATTTCAGATATTGCACAAATTGCCTATCGCCATTCCACCAACGGAAGACATGTCCCAGCGAAGATCGCTGTCATCGGTGCAACGAGCAGCACCACACGTCAACACACCTCGACGACGTTCCACCACCGTCCCACGAGAGTGATGGCGAAGAGAGCTCCGACGGAGCCCTATCCATCCACGTCACGGAACAAACCCTGTGGTGGGAAGCGGACGTCGCCGAGGAAGAGATCGAACGACGGGAAGATCCTACTGCGACACTAGCCACGACACCATAAGGCGGTTCAGGACCACAACGTTTCCGACCGCTCCTACGACACGAGAAGCCTACAAACGTACAACGCGGGGATGGCGGGGAGACACGTCCTTTCCCCCCATCGCACCGTTCTACCGGGGGGCGCCGTGGCGACGCGGAACCGCGTCCGTCCCGCTCGTCACGACGCTCAATTGGTAGGGCGGCCCCGTATAATGCGCGTAACCAAGTAACCACGCTCGCGCGCCAACCAACAACGCCCACCGGCTTCAGAACAGGACGCCTCCGGGAGACGCCTCTAGCAACGACCATCACACGTGCATTCGTAGCCATAGCTCCAACGGCGGTCGTTCGGATAGCAGCAGGAGGGAAGCTCCACGCAGTACGCGCCCTTATCGATCCGTGCGCTCCGAATTCAATCATAGATGCGAATCTCGCAAAGGACCTCGGGTTAGAGCGTACCGGCACGTCCTATCATGTGAAGTGCACGCTTGTTCTGCGAGGGAAATACGGGGTAAAGGGAGCCGTGACAACCCAGGCCACAGTGGTGGCGCGATATTCACGGCTTAGTCCGACAGCAACGCTGGATCCATCGGTAGCCACGCCATTCCAATTCATGAAGCTGGCGGATCCAGCTTTCCACCGGTCTACACCTGTCCGGCTCACACTAGGTGCCGACGTCTACGCCAGCCTAATGGTTAGCGGCACACCACCGTCGACCGTCGGCGGGCTGCTGACTCAAGCCACCATCTTCGGGTTGGTAGTGTCGGGAGCCCACCAGCAATAATCAGGCATCTGTCCATTCAATAAGTAAAGTGCACTAAAACCAAGCAACCCCACGTACATGACCACTAACGTTTTTCTCTTTTCATCCACAGTTCAGCGAGGCTGCATTACTGCGAGCATGGATGTCCGCCGGAGAGCGTACTGACGATCCGCCTATACATACATACCATATTTTTTAATTTTAGTTAAGTTTATCCCGCCTTGGGAAGGTTGCTGGCGCACTCACCCAATTTCAAATTGCTCGCCGCAAGGGGGCCGGCATGTTTAGGCCACCAGCCTAAATATTCGCTACCACCCTAATGTACACTTTTGGCAATTTTAGTATTTACCGGTAACGGCCCACCCCTGCCGAGCGCTAACTTTAAAGGGGAAAACTCGACGAAAGTTAGCTATCGGCAGGTGGTGCGGACCTTTTTCGTTTTTTAAACTTTCTTTTCTATTTTGGAACGTCAACGAGCCAGCAGCTATCTCACAGGTGAGTTATCATATTACGTATCCTTTCGTAGGTTGTGCATATAATTTACGCTATAATCGCATTTTGCTATTGTGATTCTTCTTAATAATTGCGATTTTAACATTAGAATTTGCACTTGGCAATTGTCTGGCAATCAGCCACCAATATTTCTATTTTTGAATTATAATTTATCCAACAATTTGCGGTCGTCATATTACTAACATTTGCCGTGCACGAATGTGTAATTAACAATTTTAATAACATTGAATTCGAATTAGTTTGTGAAGCAATCCCCCCTTTGATAATAAATAAAGCTGAGAATTTATATTGTTTATAACGTGAATACATTTGTTATTACTCGCCCTAATTCTTTGCTTTGCTTTCTTTTTATTTGCGACGCACACGCCCGACTTCCCCGGGACCACACTGCCCCGCAAAACAACTACTTTAAGTAGTACAATGGCAAATATATCACTCGATATTAATTATAAATCAAAACTGACTCCTGTGTTGCTACTAGCTCCTAGTTAGTTGAAGAAACTTCTGCTATTTATTTACTTGCCGAGCTCGTATTGTTTTTTTTGTGTATATAACTACGTGTGTGTGTAGTTGCTTTGCATTCCCGCTGTCGCTCAGTGTTTCGTCTAGAACAAGCTAGCTGGACAAAATTATTTTATGAGATTTTCTGTTTTATATGCAGTCATTTATTACAACTACGTCATTTTTTTCAGCAATATGTTCTTTTTTTCCCAAAATTTTACTTCATATGCATACATTTCCTTATTTCATATACAGTAACTCATGTGAATAAGTGACATAGATCCAAAAAAATTTAAAGGGCTTAATAATATTACTTTATTGTACTTAAATTGAATGGACTACAAATCTCAATACTCTAAAAAATTCCGAAAAAAAAATTAAAATTTTTTATGAAAATTCGTCGAATTTTTCAAACATTTTTTAAATATAATTTAGTTTTTGTTATAGATCGTGACAAATTTTCTTATGGGAAATTAGTTAAAATAAATTTGCGAAAGCGAAAATTGTAAGAATTGTCCAAAAAGGGGTGTCTACTTATTTATGTGAGTGACTGTACACTTGTACATACATATTTTGTATTTATTTGAGTATTTATCCTCGCACTACAATTTTTACAAAATTATTTTATAGTACCAGTCAGGAATGTAAAAGTGAATTACAATAATAATAATAACAATGTAAATAATTAAATTAATTATGTGAAAATTACTTATTACAAAAACTTAAAAGTAAAGTATCATACAAAGTAGAAAAGACAATAGATTTTAATTAAATAAAACCTGATCCAACAAAAAGTTATAGGGTAGGTTATCTTTTATAATTATGTTATTATTCGCTATCATCACTTTCATTCGATGAGTCACTTGTGGAATAGTCATGAGTATCAGCAACACTACTGTGAAAGCTTGAAACAACAGGGGTATTTATTGACTCCTCAACATTATCGGGGGACAGTAAATTTAAGACTTCTGAAGTCAGACTTTTAAATTTTTTCTTGGGTATCTCCCTAAAACTGTTAACTAAAGGATCCGATGTTATAAGCAACATATTCATAAGATCTCTATTCGTGGCTTCACGTGACTGCTTTTATGTGTTATCATCCCTGAATCGTCTCAAATCTTTGTTACGGGCTTCCTGTGCTTCCTCAGAAAGTTGACCAATAGGTAAAATTGCTGATTTTATAATATCAGTACTATGCACTAAGATTTTATGAACCGTAACAGGCATATTAAGCCATGGATAGAGATCTATGTATAGTTTTTTAGTCTCGACCCCAAATTTTTCAAATCTTTGGATATTTATATTGTACCCAGATGCTAATGCGCGAAAGAGAGTGTCGAATCTTTTGATGAGCGTTACATCCAATCCCGTAATCTCAGCACTAGCCTCAGAATTTTCGAAAAACCTACGAGCAGTGTTGCCGTCATTGGTATTGCCGAAACCTGGTTTTGGTTTATCTACTATCAATCCAAGTACACTTTTAAATTTATTTTGGATTTCGTTGGAACGTAGCTTTACACTCTCTTTATCTGCCTCATTCCTAAGCTGCCATTTTTTTACTTCGAGGCGATAACTTATGTGAAGCAAGCATTCAAAACATCTTATCCATGCATGGAGAGTAGACAAACCAAAACCAATATCATCTCGGTTAGGTGTAAAGTCCCGTAACTCATTATTCATATCTTTTGGAGTGGCACCACAAATATAACACTTTTGTGCGGAAGAAGTTTCAGTCAAAGCATTGCAAACTTTTCCGTCAATCATTGTTAGAAGCATATTGTGATTTACGTAAACTTCGTATTCTTCGAGCATGTACTTTGTTGGCAACGACGCATTTATCTCCTCTAAAAGTTTGTTCGTTTCAAAAACAATAAAATCATTTGTTTCTTTAGAAAAAATAAATTTAATTGGACGACAATACATGGTAGAAGAAGGTCGAGGATTCTGCCAAACAATGTTACCTTTTTCATCCTGTAATTGAAGAGGCACGAAAGAAAATATAAACAAAAACTCATCAGTGTCAGAACTGCATGTAAACTTTTGCTTATATGTGCTATGGCCAGAGCTTCCATCGCAACTCCACTTGCTGATTAAAGTATACGTCAAGTTTGTAGGTAATAAACTAACAAAAACTTCTTGATTTGCTAAAGCTAAACGCTCAACAGTTTTATCTAATACGGGCTGGACTTAAATTTCCGGACGTGTTTGACCCACATCAATTTCATTTGGCTAGCATTCTGCCTTAGCTTTTCTTAGACTATAAAATGATGGATAAACCTTATGGCCTGCCTTGATGCTCCACTTCCGTGCCGTTTTGTACCCATGAGTCGTCGACTTGCTATCTACGTTGTTCAAGCATTTTGCATCTGGCTCACATATCATCTTTTTGCCGGATATTTGAGTGGTTTCCTGTGACTTTTTATAATGTTAGCAACATGTCTGTTACCGGACATACGCGTTGATACTTCTGCCGCATAAAGTAACTCACCAGGACTTCTAGATTGCAAGAGGTCATCCACTCGACGCCGTTTGGTTTTTTACTGCAGCTAACAAAGTTCTTCTTTCGTCCTCCGGGCCGGGTTACCTGAAGAAGTGGTTGGTCTGATGGCAACTTTGAATCCACCGTTATTGTAAATGTGAAGTCTGGACTCGAAAGCCACTCCGAGTTTTTATTCAAAAATCGCTCCTTATGTCTTGTAGTATCGCGTGGAATTCACCCCATTTCAAACATGCTTAACATAACAAACGCTCGTTCATTGACCCAGGTAACTACCATAAGTTCGTTCGCTTTCACTAAGTCACCTAATGCATTAATGCGTCATACCGAACTGCTCAAGCGGGAATTATATTGAAAATATGTAGGTCAATAATTTGCTGACAAGCATTCCTCACTATTGAGTCATGCACCTTTAGTATGTAAATATTAATGTAAGTATGTATATATGCATAGGTTAAGAACTTCTGTATAAATAGTAATGAATTTCGTCAATAAAGAACAATTGCCACAATTGCAACAATTGCGATCCAACGCTCCTCATCAGCGTTCGGCTCTTAATCATTTTTGGTTCAATTTTATTCTACAGTATTCCAGAAGTGTTCCACTTTTGATCCAGCTTCAACGAATATGCCGATATTTGTAAGCTTAAACTTTTTATCGAATACTCGGCTGCTTCGCTTAAATCGTACTTAAGTAAAACAAAACTCAATAATTCTTTATATCTGGTTTCCTTCGAATGTTGAACCCAAATGTCAAAAAACTCCGTTCTTGGTACGGTTATAACTAAAGCCTCGTTTTCATTATGGCATATATGTCGTCAAATGTTGCCAAAATAATGAAAACGGGCTGCCAAATAGTGTCAGTTGAGTTTGCAGTCAGGTTTGACAGCTCACTGTCAGACAAAATGCCATCCAAGTGAAAACGACCAAATTTCAGTTTGCCACCGCTGTTGGAAACGTTTGACATACAAAAAAGATTTGCCAACATGCTGGCAAATCTCTCATTAAACGAGCAATTCTTGTTTGTTTGTATAGCCGAACGATCTCGGGAACGGCTCAACCGATTTAAATGAAATTTGGCACAGAGATAATGTATCACCTTCTAAGACTTTCTACTTAGGTGTTGCCACTCAGAATGTCTCACAAGGTTGCCACCTATTCGAAATTAAAAAAAAAAGTTGCATGACTTATACCGATATGGGTATCAAATGAAAGGTATTTCACCCCGCATTACAATAGGGACATTTTTGAGTAGGGTTGCCATATAGGGTTGCCACCTATGCGATATTTAAAAAAATTGCATGAGATATGCCGATATGGGTATCAAACGAAAGGTATTTCACTCCGCATTACAGTAGGGACATTTTTGAGTAGGTTTGCCATTTAGGGTTGCCACCTATTCGAAATTAAAAAAAAATTGCATGAGATACGCCGATATGGGTATCAAACGAAAGGTATTTCACTCCGCATTACAATAGGGACATTTTTGAGTAGGGTTGCCATTTAGGGTTGCCACCTATTCGATATTTAAAAAAATTGCATGAGATATGCCGATATGGGTATCAAACGAAAGGTATTTCACTCCGCATTACAATAGGGTCATTTTTGAGTAGGGTTGCCATTTAGGGTTGCCACCTATTCGAAATTAAAAAAAATTGCATGAGATATGCCGATATGGGTATCAAACGAAAGGTATTTCACTCCGCATTACAATAGGGACATTTTTGAGTAGGGTTGCCATCTAGGGTTGCCACCTATTCGAAATTTAAAAAAATTGCTTGAGATATGCCGATATGGGTATCAAACGAAAGGTATTTCACTCCGCATTACAGCAGGAACATTTTTGAGTAGGGCTGCCATTTAGGGTTGCCACGTATTCGAAATTACAAAAAAAATTGCATGATATATGCCGATATGGGCATCAAACGAAAGGTATTTCACACCGCATTACAATAGGGACATTTTTGAGTAGGGTTGCCATTTAGGGTTGCCACCTATTCGAAATTTAAAAAAATTGCATAAGATATGCCGATATGGGTATCAAACGAAAGGTATTTCACTCCGCATTAAAATAGGGTAATTTTTTAGTAGGGTTGCCATTTAGGGTTGCCACCTATTCGAAATTAAAAAAAAATTGCATGAGATATGCCGATATGGGTATCAAACGAAAGGTATTTCACTCCGCATTACAATAGGAACATTTTTTAGTAGGGTTGCCATTTAGGGTTTCCACCTATTCGAAATAAAAAAAAAAATTGCATGAGATATGCCGATATGGGTATCAAACGAAAGGTATTTCACTCCGCATTACAATACGAGCATTTTTGAGTAGGGTTGCAATTTAGGGTTGCCAACTATTCGAAATTTAAAAAAATTGCATGAGATATGCCGATATGGGTATCAAACGAAAGGTGTTGATGAGTTTTTTAAAAAGGCGTTGGCCTCAGTTCTATAGGTGGACGCCTTTTCGAGATATCGCCATAAAGGTAGACCAGGGGTGACTCTAGAATTTGTTTGTACGATATGGGTATCAAATGAAAGGTGTTAATGAGTATTTTAAAAGGGCGTGGGCCTTAGTTCTATAGGTGGACGGCTTTTCGAGATATCGCCATAAAGGTGGACCAGGGGTGACTCTAGAATTTGTTTGTACGATATGGGTATCAAATGAAAGGTGTTAATGAGTATTTTAAAAGGGAGTGGGCCTTAGTTCTATAGGTGGACGCCTTTTCGAGATATCGCCATAAAGGTGGACCAGGGGTGACTCTAGAATGCGTTTATACAATATGGGTATCAAAGAAAGGTGTTAATGAGTATTTTAAAAGGGAGTGGGCCTTAGTTCTATGGGTGGACGCCTTTTCGAAATATCGATATAAAGGTGGACCAGGGGTGACTCTAGAATTTGTTTGTACGATATGGGTATCAAACGAAAGGTGATAATGAGTATTTTAAAAGGGAGTGGGCCTTAGTTCTATAGGTGGACGCCTTTTCGATATATCGCCATAAAGGTGGACCAGGGGTGACTCTATAATGTGTTTGTACAATATGGGTGTCAAATTAAAGGTATTAATAAGAATTTTAAAAGGGAGTTGTAGTAATTGTATATGTGAAGGCGTTTTCGAGATTTCGACCAAAATGTGGACCAGGGTGACCCAGAACATCATCTGTCGGGTACCGCTAATTTATTTATATATGTAATACCACGAACAGTATTCCTGCCATGATCTCAAGGGCTTTCGATTTCGCCCTGCAGAACTTTTTCATTTTCTTCTACTTAATATGGTAGGTGTCACACTCATTTTACAAAGTTTTTTTCTAAAGTTATATTTTGCGTCAATAAACCAATGCAATTACCATGGTTCATCCTTTTTTCGTATTTGGTATAGAATTATGGCATTTTTTTTATTTTTCGTAATTTTCGAAATCGAAAAAGTGGGCGTGGTCATACTCGGATTTCGGCCATTTTTATACCAATACAAAGTGTGTTCAGATAACTATGTGAACTGAGTTTAGTAATGATATATCGATTTTTGCTCAAGTTATCGTGTTAACGGCCGAGCGGACGGGCAGACGATCTACTGTGTATAAAAACTGGGCGTGGCTTCAACCGATTTCGCCCTTTTAAACAGAAAACAGTTATCGTCCTAGAATCTAAGCGCCTACCAAATTTCACAAGGATTGGTAAATATTTGTTCGACTTATGGCATTAGACAAATCAAATGAAAAAGGGCGGAGCCACGCCCATTTTGAAATTTTCTTTTGTTGTTGTATTTTGTTGCACCATATCATTACTGGAGTTGAATGTTGACATAATTTACTTATATACTGTAAAGATATTAAATTTTTTGGAAAAATTTCACTTTAAAAAAATTTTTTTCTTTAAAGTGGGCGTGGTCGTTCTCCGATTTTGCTAATTTTTATTAAGCATATATATAGTAATACAAGTAACGTTCCTGCCAAATTTCATCATGATATTTGTCAGGGATGCACCTTAACGTTAAACTAATCGTTTATCAAAAAATTTCCACCGTTTCCGTTGAAACACTTCCAAATATTATCGATAAAGAAATTATCAAGATAAATTGTATCTCGTTTTTAACAGAAACGAAAAGCTTTCGTTAACGTTAAAAACGTTAACAAAAACGTGATACTTTATGTTTGAATTGTGCTGGAAATGCTATAGCCATGGTGAAGCCGTACGGTGGTAACAGCGAGCGGATATACAAACAAACTCCATGTAATTTGTTTGTGCAATTCGTTGGTGGTAATGTCAAAAGTACTCTGAGAAATATTCGTACTGTCAAAATTCATGAGAAAAGTTGCAATTAGCTTGGCTAATGATTTCACCTTTAATGACTCCGCCATCAATCAGCTTTGCCAGCATAGTTTGAAATTAATAATCAACATAAACGATTTGATTTTGTTTTGATATGGAAGAAAACGAAACAAAATCATTTCGTTAATTTGACGTTCTTAACGTTAATAAACGAAACGAAATGACTTTGTTTCGTTTATTCACGTTAATTATCGTAACGAAATCATATCGGTTCGTTGGTTAAGCATGCCTGATATCTTCAACGACTGCCAAATTACAGCTTGCAAAACTTCTAAATTACCTTCTTGTCCAAAATTTTACTTATTTTCTATTCTGCGTCATAAGTTCAACCCACCTACCAAGTTTCATCGCTTTATCCGTCTTTGGTAATGAATTATCGCACTTTTTCGATTTTTCGAAATTTTCGATATCGAAAAAGTGGGCGTGGTTATAGTCCGATATCGTTAATTTTAAATAGCGATCTGAGATGAGTGCCCAGGAACCTACGTACCAAATTTCTTCAAGATACCTCAAAATTTACTCAAGTTATCGTGTTAACGGACAGACGGACGGACATGGCTCACTCTAATTTTTTTTCGATACTGATGATTTTGATATATGGAAGTCTATATCTATCTCGATTCCTTTATACCTGTACACCCAACCGTTATCCAATCAAAGTTAATATACTCTGTGAGCTCTGCTCAACTGAGTATAAAAAAATTGCAGGAGATATGCCGATATGGGTATCAAACGAAAGGTATTTCACTCCGCATTACAATAGGGTCATTTTTTTAGTAGGGTTGCCATTTAGGGTTGCCAACTATTCGAAATTTAAAAAAATTGCATGAGATATGCCGATATGGGTATCAAACGAAAGGTATTTCACTCCGCATAACAATAGATTAGATTAGATTAGATTAGATTGCCGTTTGGGGGTTGGAGTAGTTGGAGGACGTAATGGATAAGTCAGCTTCAAATTCTGCAATTTTCGTTCATCCAGTCGGTAGTACCACTGAAAAAAGGAAGCGGGTGAGAAAACTGACTGAAAAATGGACAGCCGAGCAAACGTAGAGGCTATTGCAGGAAGTAGAGGTCAGGGAGGGGACCTTGAATTTTCTTTCGTCTCAATACAGGGACCGGAATTTGAGGGAGGCTCAATGGCAAGATATGGCGGATATTTTAAAGATGTCGCGATTTGGGGTATCTGCCAAGTGGAACAGCCTGCGCTGGTTTTTCCGCGTGAGTTCCTTTTCTCTTTATAAATATACTAGCATTTACCCGCGGCCCCGTCCGCAAGGAGAAAATTAAATGTATGGGCTATTCACGTTAGCCTGCTTATCAAGGTATCTGTTTAAAAAATTTTTTCTGTCTAATGCACTTTATTTTTGTAATTGAGTAAAAAAAAAGATCTATATGAGCTGATAACCTAATAGGATCCAAAAAATGATCCCGAATTTATCCAGAAAAAGCCACGAATTGACCCCGACGATATCGCGGACAGATCCCGAAAACCATCCAGAAATGCCCCGGAAGGGTCTCCAAACATTCCCGGAATAGTCCCAAAAAACCCGAAATGACAACGACACGATTCTAGACTTATCCAGAGAACCACACAGAAATGATCCCTGAAGGGTACCAAAATGATCCCGGAAAAGTTCCGAAATGACCCTGACGGGCTCAGGGACGGATCTCAAAAAACATCCAGAAAATATCCCTAAAACCCTCCAGAAATGATGCCGAAAGGGTCCCCAAATGATCCCGTATTAATCGCGAAAAAGTCCCGAAATGAACCCGACGGGATCCCGGACGGATACCCAAAACCATCTAGAAATGATGCCGGAAGGTACCCCAAATGATCCCGAAAAAGTCCTGAAATGACCCTGATGGGATCCCGGACGGATCCCTAAAGCCTTCCAGAAATGATGCCGAAAGGTCCCCAAATGATCCCGTAATAGTCTCGAAAAAGTCCCGAAAAAGTCCCGAAATGACCCCCACGGGATCCCGGACGGATACCCAAAACCATCTAGAAATGATGCCGGAAGGTACCCCAAATGATCCCGAAAAAGTCCCGAAATGACCCTGATGGGATCCCGGACGGATCCCTAAAACCCTCCAGAAATGATGCCGAAAGGGTCCCCAAATGATCCCGTATTAGTTTCGAAAAAGTCCCGAAATGACCCCCACGGGATCCCGGACGGATACCCAAAACCATATAGAAATGATGCCGGAAGGTACCCCAAATGATCCCGAAAAAGTCCCGAAATGACCCTGATGGGATCCCGGACGGATCCCTAAAACCCTCCAGAAATGATGCCGAAAGGGTCCCCAAATGATCCCGTATTAGTTTCTAAAAAGTCCCGAAATGACCCCGACGGGATCCCGGACGGATACCCAAAACCATTTAGAAATGATGCCGGGAGGTACCACAAATGATCCCGAAAAAGTCCCGAAATGACCCTGATGGGATCCGGGACGGATCCCTAAAACCCTCCAGAAATGATGGCGAAAGGGTCCCCAAATGATCCCGAAAAAGTCCCGAAATTACTCCGATGGGATCCCGGACGGATACCCAAAACCATCTAGAAATGATGCCGGAAGGTACCCCAAATGATCCCGTATTAGTCGAGAAAAGGTCCCAAAATGACCCCGTCGGGATCCCGGACGGATACCCAAAACCCTCCAGAAATGATGCCGAAAGGGTCCCCAAATGATCCCGTATTAGTCGAGAAAAGGTCCCGAAATGGCCCCCACGGGATCCCGGACGGATACCCAAAACCATCTAGAAATGATGCCGGAAGGTACCCCAAATGATCCCGAAAAAGTCCTGAAATTACCCTGATGGGATCCCGGACGGATCCCTAAAACCCTTCAGAAATGATGCCGAAAGGGTCCCCAAATGATCCCGTATTAGTCTCTAAAAAGTCCCGAAATGACCCCGACGGGATCCCGGACGGATACCCAAAACCATCTAGAAATGATGCCGGAAGGTACCCCAAATGATCCCGTATTAGTCGAGAAAAGGTCCCAAAATGACCCCGTCGGGATCCCGGACGGATACCCAAAACCCTCCAGAAATGATGCCGAAAGGGTCCCCAAATGATCCCGAAAAAGTCCCGAAATTACCCCGATGGGATCCCGGACGGAACCTGAAAAGCAACCAGAAATAATGCCGGTAGGCACCCCAAATGATCCCGAAATAGTCACGAAATGGCCCCATCGCTGTCAAAAATATTTAGTTAACGTTTGACGTCAGTGGTGAAAACTGGATGTCAATCGACTGACACCACAATTTGATGACAGTCTTTGGCACACACTGCTATATCGACTTCATGCCAGTTTTTAATATGTAATGAAAACACATTCGACACCAAATCGCCATGACGACAGTTATGTCAGTGATTTTGACATAGTGAAAACAAAGCATAAACTGCTTTGTGTTGTTGATTTTCCGACAGGGTGAATAGTTGATGATTGTTGTGCTGCCATCTTAAGTGTCGTTGATCGTTCTGATTTGTTATCAGTTGTGCAGTATTTATATTACATTCAGGTATTGCCGTAGATGCTACCAAATGGGGTTGTTTTGTGTAGCGTCCCGGCGTGATTATACCTGCATTTGGATTGCTTTGTATGTACCTGTTTTTATGCCTTGGTGACTGGTGCGGTAAGTTGTGGAAGGTTGAAGTCAGTGATCTTCGCCTTTTTGCTTTTGGTGTGCTCTTGTTGACCTTGCGCGTTTATTTTTGTGTGTTTTATGGCTACGCGTTTGTTCCCTGTACCTGGGAATTGGTTTTGCCGTTTGTAGATCAGCTTTAATGGTTCAAATATCTCGTCGTAGCTGGTACGTACATACATCCTATTTTATATGTAGAGATAACTAAATCTGCAAAAAAAAAAATTAAAAATAGATGTGCAAAGAATTCGCAATGGTTTTTTCTTTCGACTATTAGAGAATACTTGCGACTATAACATGTAAAATTTAGCCTGGATGTCCGCGGATGTATGTAACTTTTTTGTCCCTAAAGTTAAAAATATAGAGAAAAAATACCTTTTCTTCTTAATAACGGAATGTTAAATACATTGAAAATACTCTAATTGCGAAAGAATTACTATTAAAATATTTTACTTACCTTCGAGCATAGAATCCATTAAAAAAAATTGTATAAAAGTGTTCACTTAAAAGAAATATGAAGCTTAATATTCAACAAGAATTTTGCAAATTAATCAATGCATTTTACGGCCACTCCTGCCTTCTTACTTCAATTATTTATTTATTTTATTTATTTATTTATCTATTCATATTATAGTCTATGACAATCCGAACCTCCTTACAGACTATTTACTAATATATCTTAACTAATAAATATTAAATATTCAAATTATTTCATTCAATAGCAGTTTAAACCTAAATTTATTTAATGCAAAATCAATATCTATAGAATACAGCAAATTAAACTCCCTCATTTCCCTAGCAATTGGAGAATTGGAAGCATAAGTCGTTCTAAATCTATCTAACCAGAAAAAATCGTGACATCGAAGGGTTCGCGATGGTACATTGAACCGTATACGTTCCAAAAGATAGGGCGAGTCAACCGTCCCATTGATGATATCATATAAAAATGTCAATGAAAGCGTTGATCTTCTACTCACTAAAGATTTAAGGTTAATTAAAAGACACCTAGAACTGTATGTTGGAACAGGATCGTGAAAACGCAAAGACCGGAGGGCAAATCGCAAAAATATTTTTTGAATACGCTGAAGTCGGTCTATATGGCAGGCATGGTACGGCCTCCAAATGAAAACAGCATATTCTAGTTTAGACCGCCCTACGGTTGTAAATATAAGTTTTAAAGTATAAGCATCACTAAAATCCATACTGAAACGGCGAATGAACGCGAGTGTGGAATAAGACTTCGCAATGACATAATTAATCTGACTGTGAAATAGAAACTTCGCATCAAAGACTACACCAAGATCTGATATTTCATCAACAACCCTCAGCGTAGAGTCCCCAATATGATAAGAAACAGGAAGAACATTTCGAGTTTTAGCAAAGGTAATACTAAAACATTTACTTATATTTAAAAGCAGACGACACTACCACAAAATACGTGATTTTCAGTGAATTTTTCCAAGTGGGTAGTACTACCAAATTACCATAGGCTGCCGCCGGCCCTGCCGAAATGGATATATACAACGAGCTTTGGCAATTGTCTAAATTTTTTCTTTCTTCTGTTCTAATTTAATAATTTTTTCAATTAAGAAAAAATTTCTCATAACAATAATAATGATAAAATAATTATTGTTAGGCCTTGAGCTCGATTCGAACCCGCGATCTTACAAATCAGTAGGCCGATATAACAACAAAAATTGTTAAAACATCCCAGAGCACGGGGAAAAATGTCAATAAAATATGACACTATGGCAGCATTGCCATCAAAGAAGTCCAATTTTCACATTCATTCTGCACCAGATGTCGCAGTGTTGTGAATATCAATTGGCAAGAACCAGAATAGAAGTAGAGGATTAATGGAGACAAACAAAAAACCGCTGTGAGGGCTGAATGGTTATAGCAGCGGCGCCTAAACGGTGCCGATGAAGGAATTTAGCAGTTCCCGCAAAGGATCTATACAACGAGCTTTGGCAGTTGTCTAAATTTTTTCTTTCTTCTATTCTAATTTAACAATTTTTTCAATTAAGAAAAAATTTCTCATAACAATAATAATGATAAAATAATTATTGTTAGGCCTTGAGCTCGATTCTAACCCGCGATCGTAGTTTAAAACAGTTAATTCATTCAATTGAAGTACAAAAAAATGTATTATATTTTAATTTTTTTGCTATAAACTGAGGTCCTTCGAAAAAGACGTATTTTTGTAAGGACAAGTCCAAGACAAGTCAAACTTAATTTTTAATATATTAAAAAAACAATATTTTTCTCTAAAAGCCATTTAAAACAAGTGAATATATATGAAATAAATGATTAAAAAAAAAAAAATTAATGTTTTTGGAGCTGGTGCATATGGTAATGGCCTTTCGGTTTCCATTAAAAACAAAAAATCTAAAATAATGTCGGTTAAGCCCTTTGTGCGGTTATGGCTCGATATGTAAATTTAATGAGCAATTATTTCTTAAAATTTCACTATCGATATTCTTGTGGACTGTATAAAGAGAGATACAGAGTGAAAATAATAAATAACTCAGGGAAAATTAACTTTACACGTGTTGATGATTATACTAACCTTTTGTTTCCACTGAAATAAATCTCGAATTGGTTTTTGACTGACTTTATTGTCGGATGACTCTTGGTGGAAAGAAAAAATGCACAAGTGGCCGTGAGGTTGATTGGGTGAGGCGTCTTCTCGATACCGTGCATATATATTATAAATTATGTATTATATTATTAATTAGTGCTGTCGGAATGGACTTAATTTCAAGCAGCTCGTACGTATTTAACAAAACTAGTAGGATTGCGGTGCACAGTGTAACTTTTTTCACTTTTAGGATGCCAAAAGTCCAAAAAACAATGTTCTATAATCTCAAAAATGTTTTGTCATGCAACAGATTAACAACCAACCGTTAAGAAAATGTATGCACAGCAAAGTAAAAAACCCACGATCACCATGATGAGCATTATGAAACTTGGATAATCGAAACAAGTGTAAAAATCATTTCACAGTCCAAAATTTTTCAACAACTTTGTGGCCACGTGGCGGATTTTTCGATAACTATTTTGACTTCAAACTATTTTATTTAACATATTTGGGTAGTATATAAGAGCATTCGTAAGTTTCAGCCACGTAGGCATTTTTTTTATTTCTTTTTATTTTTGTTTTAGACAGCCACTAAAAGTTTGCTAAGCTTAGCAAATGTTTCGTTTTCAATAGAATAAAACTTGCCTGATTCCGCACAATTCCATTGAACAAATACATACACTTTAAGGGGAGTTTCATATAGTTTCAGATAAAAAAACAAACCATTGCGAAATTTTGCGTTTTTCTTTGTAATCGCCAACTAAAGGTCTCTATGCCCTCGCTCACGTATGAAGCGCAGTGACCTAACAATGGAATTTCCTCAATTCAAGTCTACAATACTAGATCCCAAAAAAGACACTTATACCTGAAATGGTAAAAACCCAGAAAAAGGGAACTTGTGCTCTGAATAGCCTTCATTGTTTGTCATATGAGTTTTCCCATAGTTAACAAGTTGTGCACTTATCCCATCAACTTATGTTATGTATGCAAGCCTACCTGAGGGTCGTCTATTATGGGTGATACTTCTAAGCAATTGAGTGCTTTGGGAATATACGTATGTATCGCAAAAGTGCTACATATGTGGGGCTTCTGCAAAAGATATGAACAATATGCGAGCCCTGTCATAGCGAAATGTTGACAAAAGCATGCTTGCTTTCGGAATTTCCGCTTTACATTCTTAGATACTATGCATGGAATGTATGCTACACATCGCTTATCGAATGGAAATGAAGACCTGGTGTGTGCAGAGCGAAGAAAATAAGGAAAATATGAAAAAGAAGAAAGAACATATCCAAAATAGATTCAGGAAAGAAGTTGGTCTTTTGATTGATACGCCAAAGCAAAAAACCGGAAACACAAATGATGACAACACTGCGAGAAGATTCTTTGGAGATCCTGAAATAACATCAGACATAACCGGCATAAACATCAATCTTTTGAAAAGGTTTCATACAATACTTTCATGCATAGGATGTGGGTTTCAAATAAATTCTGAAGCTTTTGACCACTATGTGACAGTGACAAGGGTACTATGTTTATCGGAATATGCTTAGTACAATATGCCAGTGAGCGTACATAAAATTCTGTTTCATGGAAAGAGTATAATCGTGTCTGCTATTCCTCCTATTGCTAAACTTTCGGAAGAAACTCAAGAGTCCAGAAACAAAGATGCACGAAATTATCGTGAACTCTTCACCACAAAAAAGTCAAGAATTTGTAATAACTTGGATTTGCTGCACAGATTGCTGATATCGTCAGACCCGTTCATAAACAGTTTGCGGAAAACCCCTAGGTCAAAGCGGCGAGCATTAACGAGTGCAGTTATTGGCTTATTATCTGAACCAGAGCATGTCGACAATATTGACACCAACTAACTTTATACCAGTTAAAATATCACTTTTTATTTATATGTATGTATTTCGATTCAGTTTTTACAAATATATGTACCTATGTTGTGTTTGACTTTGAAAATACAATTTTTAAAATATTAATCAAAAGCCTCTAAGCTAAAGTTAAGAAATATAAACAATTTGTATTTATATTGGCGCAGGAAAATGCCTTTAAAGTAGAAAATATGATTATGTGAAATTTCACCTTATATGAGGGCAAGGAGAAAAAGTGGGCGGATCACGCCCATTTTTATTCTCAAATCAGATTTAGGTATCTGCAACCACACTGCAAAATTTCAAATGAATTCCTCCATTGGTTTGACTGTTATTAATTTTGGTATCCTAAAAGTGAAAAAAGTTACACTGCGCGGTGTGTGGGAGGTTGGAACGGACGTGATTCTAAGCCACCCGCGCAAAATTACTTGTTTTGGTGATAAGCGGACGTGATTCCAAGCGTGTGAAAAAGACGTATGTTAAAATAAACAAGTAAGAACGGGACTGTCTTCGGCTGTGCCGAAGACTTCATACCTTTCATGAATGGGGCTGAACAATAATCTTATCCCGTTCGTAATCTCCGAATAATCGGATGTATAAGATAAGAAATATATAGTGAACAGATCTACATACCTTAACGATTTTTAAGATAAATATAAAATAAAAAACAGGTAGGTACTTTGTGCGAGGATGCAAAGTTTCAGGTTTTTTGATGAAATTTGATGAATTTTGAAGATTCTAGCCGTAAAAAAGGGGTCAAAATGACAGTTTATATGAAGTATATAATATATATACGACCGATCTCTATGATTTTTTCAGACAACAATATATGCTATATACGTAAGCATTTTGTGAAATTTGAAGCTTCTAACTGTTAAAACGGGGCAGAAATTGCGCAAAGTTTCTTATCTGAACAATCGGTTGTATGAGATATATACTATGTGTACCACCGATCTCAATGATTTTTTCAGATATCAATATATGCTATACACGTAAGCAGTTGGTGAAATTTGAAGCTTCTAGCTGTTAAAATGGGGCCGAAATCGTAAAAAAAATATATATATACTATATATATATACTATATATACCATCATATATATATTATATATATCACCGATCTGATTTTTTGACACAACAATACATACTATATACGTAAGCAATCGGTGAAATTTGAAGCTTATAACTGTTAAAATGGGGAAGAAATTGCGCAAAGTTTCTTATCTGAACAATCGGTTGTATGGGATATATACTATATATACCACCGGTATCTATGATTTTCTCAGACAACAATATATGCTATACACGTAAGCATTTGGTGAAATTTGAACATATCTAAACGATTTTTAAGATAAATATAAAATAAACAAGTAAGGAAGGTTAAGTTCGGGTGTAACCGAACATTACATACTCAGTTGAGAGCTATGGTGACAACATAAGGGAAAATAACCATGTAGGAAAATGAACCGAGGGAAACCCTGGAATGTGTTTGTATGACATGTGTACAAATGAAAGGCATTAAAGAGTATTTTATGAGGGAGTGGGCCATAGTTCTATAGGTGGACGCCATTTAGGGATATAGCCATAAAGGTGGATCAGGGTTGACTCTAGAATGCGTTTGTACGATATGGGTATCAAATGAAAGGTATTAATGAGTATTTTAAAAGGGCGTGGACCTAAGTTCTATAGATGGACGCCTTTTCGAGATATCGCCGTAAAGATGGACCAGGGGTGACTCTAGAATGCGTTTGTACGATATGGGTATCAAATGAAAGGTGTTAATGAGCATTTTAAAAGGGAGTAATCCTTAGTTCCATAGGTGGACGCCGTTTCGAGATATCGCCATAAAGGTGGACCAGGGGTGACCCTAGAATTTGTTTGCACAATATGGGCATCAAACGAAAGGTGTTAACGAGTATTTTAAAAGGGAGTGGGCCTTAGTTCTATAGGTGGACGCCGTTTCGAGATATCGCCATAAAGGTGGGCCAGGGGTGACTCTAGAATTCGTTTGTGCAATATGGGTATCAAACGAAAGGAGTTAATGAGTATTTTAAGAGGGAGTGGGCCTTAGTTCTATAGGTGGATGCATTTTCGAGGTATCGCAATAAAGGTGGACCAGGGGTGACTCTAGACTTTGTTTGTACGATATGGGTATCAAATGAAAGGTGTTAATGAGTATTTTTAAAAGGGAGTGGGCCTTCGTTTTATAGGTGTTCGCCTTTTCGAGATATCGCCATAAAGGTGGACCAGGGGTGACTTTAGAATTTGTTTGTATGATATGGGTATCAAATGAAAGGTGTTAATGATTATTTTAAAAGGGCGTGGGGCTTAGTTCTATAGGTGGACCCCTTTTCGAGATATCGCCATAAAGGTGGACCAGGGGTGACTCTAGAATTCGTTTGTGCAATATGGGTATCAAACGAAAGGAGTTAATGAGTATTTTAAGAGGGAGTGGGCCTTTCTGGACCAGGGGTGACTCTAGACTTTGTTTGTGCGATATGGGTATCAAATGAAAATGAGTATTTTTAAAAGGGAGTGGGCCTTCGTTCTATAGGTGTTCGCCTTTTCGAAATATCGCCATAAAGTTGGATCAGGGGTGACTCTAGAATGAGTTTGTACGATATGGGTATCAAATTAAAGGTATTAATGAGAGTTTTAAAAGGGAGTGGTGGTAGTTGTATATGTGAAGGCGTTTTCCAGATATCGACCAATTTGTGGACCAGGGTGTCCCAGAACATCATCTGTTGGATACCGATAATTTATTTATATATGTAATACCTGCCAAGATTTTAAGGGTTTTTTATTTCGCCCTGCAGAACTTTTTCATTTTCTTCTACTTAATATGGTAGGTGTCACAACCATTTTATAAAGTTTTTTCTAAAGTTATATTTCGCGTCAATAAAACAATCCAATTAACTTACCATATTTCATACCTTTTTTCGTATTTGGTATAGAATTATGGCATTTTTTTCATTTTTCGTAATTTTCGATATCGAAAAAGTGGGCGTGGTCATAGTCGGATTTCGTTCATTTTTCATACCAAGATAAAGTGAGTTCAGATAAGTACGTGAACTGAGTTTAGTAAAGATATATCGATTTTTGCTCAAGTTATCGTGTTAACGGCCATGCGGAAGGACAGACGGACGACTGTGTATAAAAACTGGGCGTGACATCTACCGATTTCGCCCATTTTCACAGAAAACAGTTAACGCCATAAAATCTATGCCCCTACCAAATTTCAAAAGGATTGGTTAATTTTTGTTCGACTTATGGCGTTAAAAGTATCCTAGACAAATTAAATGAAAAAGGGCGGAGCCACGCCCATTTTTAAATTTTCTTTTATTTTTGTATTTTGTTGCACCATATCATTACTGGAGTTACATCTTGACATAATTTACTTATATACTGTAAAGATATTAAATTTTTTGTTAAAATTATACTTTAAAAAAATTTTTTTTTAAAAGTGGGCGTGGTCCTTCTCCGATTTTGCTAATTTTTATTATGCGTACATATAGTAATAAGAGTAACGTTCCTGCCAAATTTCATCATGATATCTTCAACGAATGCCAAATTACAGCTTGCAAAAGTTTTAAATTACCTTCTTTTAAAAGTGGGCGGTGCCACGCCCATTGTCCAATATTTTACTAATTTTCTATTTTGCGTCATAAGTTCAACTTATCTACCAAGTTTCGTCGCTTTATCGGTCTTTTGTAATGAATTATCGCACTTTTTCCGTTTTTCGAAATTTTCGATATCGAAAAAGTGGGCGTGGTTATAGTCCGATATCGTTCATTTTAAATAGCGATCTGAAATGAGTGTTCAGGAACCTACATACCAAATTTCATCAAGATACCTCAAAATTTACTCAAGTTATCGTGTTAACGGACGGACGGACGGACATGGCTCAATCAAATTTTTTTTCGATCCTGATTATTTTGATATATGGAAGTCTATATCAATCTCGATTCCTTTATATATGTACAACCAACCGTTATCCCATCAAACTTAATATACTCTGTGAGCTCTGCTCAACTGAGTATAAAAATAGGTAGGTAATCTGTTTGAGGATGCAATGCTTCACGTTTTTTGTGGTCTGCATGTAAAAACTATGGCTACGAATCACGTATTTCAAAAATATATGACGTAAACGTAACTATTTGATGAAATTTGATGAATCTTGAAGCTTCTAGCCGTAAAAAAGGGGTCAATATGACAGTTTATATGAAGTATATAATATATATACCACCGATCTCTATGATTTTTTCAGACAACAATATATGCTATATACGAAAGCATTTTGTGAAATTTGAAGCTTCTAACTGTTAAAACGGGGCAGAAATTGCGCAAAGTTTCTTATTTGAACAATCGGTTGTATGAGATATATACTATGTATACCACCGATCTCAATGATTTTTTCAGACATCAATATATGCTATACACGTAAGCAGTTGGTGAAATCTGAAGCTTCTAGCTGTTAAAATGGGGTAGAAATTGCGAAAAGTTTCTTATCTGAACAATCGGTTGTATGAGAAATATACTATATATACAACCGATCTCTATGATTTTTTCAGACAACAATACATGCTATATACGTAAGCAATCAGTGAAATTTGAAGCTTATAGCTGTTAAAATGGGGTAGAAATTGCGAAAAGTTTCTTATCTGAACAATCGGTTGTATGAGATATATACTATATATACAACCGATCTCTATGATTTTTTCAGACAACAATATATGCTATATAAGTAAATATTCGGTGAAATTTGAAGCTTCTAGCTGTTAAAATGGGGCTAAAATTTGCGAAAATATATATATATATATATACTATATATATATACTATATATACCACCATATATATACTATAAATACCACCGATCTTTATGATTTTTTCAGACAACAATATATGCTATATACGTAAGCATTCGCTGAAATTTGAAGCCACTAGCTCTTAAAATAGGGCAGTAATTACGATTTTGGTGGGTCTATCTATTTTCCTTTAAGGACTTACAATTTTCGTTTCCGTGACGAAATTAATTCATGAGAGGTATAAAAATAGGTAGGTAATCTGTGTGAGGATGCAAAGCTTCACGTTTTTTGTGGTCTGCATGTAAAAACTATGACTACGAATCACGTATTTCAAAAATATATGACGTAAACGTAACTATTTGATGAAATTTGATGAATTTTGAAGCTTCTAGCCGTAAAAAAGGGGCAAAAATGACAGTTTGTATGAAGTGTATAATATATATACCACCGATCTCTATAATTTTTTCAGACAACAATATATGCTATATCCGTAAGCATTTTGTGAAATTTGAAGCTTCTAGCTGTTAAAACGGGGCAGAAATTGCGCAAAGTTTCTTATCTGAACAATCGGTTGTATGAGATATATACTATATATACCACCGATCTCTATAATTTTTTCAGACAACAATATATGCTATATACGTAAGCATTTGGTGAAATTTGAAGCTTCTAGCTGTTAAAATGGGGTAGAAATTGCGAAAAGTTTCTTATCTGAACAATCGGTTGTATGAGATATATACTATATATACAACCGTTCTCTATGATTCTTTAAGACAACAATATATGCTATATACGTAAGCAATCGGTGAAATTTGAAGCTTATAGCTGTTAAAATGGGGTAGAAATTGCGAAAAGTTTCTTATCTGAACAATCGGTTGTATGAGATATATACTATATATACAACCGATCTCTATGATTTTTTCAGACAACAATATATGCTATATACGTAAGTATTCGGTGAAATTTGAAGCTTCTAGCTGTTAAAATGGGGCTAAAATTTGCCAAAAATATATATATATATATATACTATATATACCACCATATATATACTATATATACCACCGATCTTTATGATTTTTTCAGACAACAATATATGCTATATACCTAAGCATTCGTTGAAATTTGAAGCCTCTAGCTCTTAAAATGGGGCAGTAATTACGAAAAGTTCCTTATCTGAACAATCGGTTGTGGGGGATATATACTATATATACGACCGATCCCATCAATTTTTTCAGGCAACAATATGTGCAATATACGAAAGTATATGGTGAAGTTTGAAGCTTCAATCTGTTAAATTGGGTAAGATATTACAAAAATCCTCTTTTTCTGAAAAATCGGTTGTATGGAGGATATATGCTATAGTGGTCCGATCCGGTCGGTTCCGACAAATGTCTAATCGGACACCCAAATACACCCGCTCACCAAATTTTATCAAGATATCTCAAAAATTGAGGGACTAGTTTGCATACAAACAGACAGACGGACAGACGGACAGACGGACATGGCTAAATCAACTCAGCTCTTCAACCTGATTATTTCGGTATACTTAATGGTGGGTCTATCTATTTTCCTTTAAGGACTTACAATTTTCGGTTTCGTGACGAAATTAATATACCATTTCATTTTCATGAAAGGTATAAAAACAGGTAGGTACTTTGTGTGAGGATGCAAAGTTTCAGGTTTTTTGTGGTCTGCGTGTAAAAACTATGACTACGAATCACGTATTTCAAAAATATATGACGAAAACGTAACTATTTGATGAAATTTGATAAATTTTGAAGATTCTAGCCGTAAAAAAGGGGTCAAAATGACAGTTTATATGAAGTATATAATATATATACGACCGATCTCTATGATTTTTTCAGACAACAATATATGCTATATACGTAAGCATTTTGTGAAATTTGAAGCTTCTAACTGTTAAAACGGGGCAGAAATTGCGCAAAGTTTCTTATCTGAACAATCGGTTGTATGAGATATATACTATGTGTACCACCGATCTCAATGATTTTTTCAGACATCAATATATGCTATACACGTAAGCAGTTGGTGAAATTTGAAGCTTCTAGCTGTTAAAATGGGGCCGAAATCGTAAAAAAAATATATATATACTATATATATATACTATATATACCATCATATATATATTATATATATCACCGATCTGATTTTTTGACACAACAATACATACTATATACGTAAGCAATCGGTGAAATTTGAAGCTTATAACTGTTAAAATGGGGAAGAAATTGCGCAAAGTTTCTTATCTGAACAATCGGTTGTATGGGATATATACTATATATACCACCGGTATCTATGATTTTCTCAGACAACAATATATGCTATACACGTAAGCATTTGGTGAAATTTGAACATATCTAAACGATTTTTAAGATAAATATAAAATAAACAAGTAAGGAAGGTTAAGTTCGGGTGTAACCGAACATTACATACTCAGTTGAGAGCTATGGTGACAACATAAGGGAAAATAACCATGTAGGAAAATGAACCGAGGGAAACCCTGGAATGTGTTTGTATGACATGTGTATCAAATGAAAGGCATTAAAGAGTATTTTATGAGGGAGTGGGCCATAGTTCTATAGGTGGACGCCATTTAGGGATATAGCCATAAAGGTGGATCAGGGTTGACTCTAGAATGCGTTTGTACGATATGGGTATCAAATGAAAGGTATTAATGAGTATTTTAAAAGGGCGTGGACCTAAGTTCTATAGATGGACGCCTTTTCGAGATATCGCCGTAAAGATGGACCAGGGGTGACTCTAGAATGCGTTTGTACGATATGGGTATCAAATGAAAGGTGTTAATGAGCATTTTAAAAGGGAGTAATCCTTAGTTCCATAGGTGGACGCCGTTTCGAGATATCGCCATAAAGGTGGACCAGGGGTGACCCTAGAATTTGTTTGCACAATATGGGCATCAAACGAAAGGTGTTAACGAGTATTTTAAAAGGGAGTGGGCCTTAGTTCTATAGGTGGACGCCGTTTCGAGATATCGCCATAAAGGTGGGCCAGGGGTGACTCTAGAATTCGTTTGTGCAATATGGGTATCAAACGAAAGGAGTTAATGAGTATTTTAAGAGGGAGTGGGCCTTAGTTCTATAGGTGGATGCATTTTCGAGGTATCGCAATAAAGGTGGACCAGGGGTGACTCTAGACTTTGTTTGTACGATATGGGTATCAAATGAAAGGTGTTAATGAGTATTTTTAAAAGGGAGTGGGCCTTCGTTTTATAGGTGTTCGCCTTTTCGAGATATCGCCATAAAGGTGGACCAGGGGTGACTTTAGAATTTGTTTGTATGATATGGGTATCAAATGAAAGGTGTTAGTGATTATTTTAAAAGGGCGTGGGCCTTAGTTCTATAGGTGGATGCATTTTCGAGGTATCGCAATAAAGGTGGACCAGGGGTGACTCTAGACTTTGTTTGTACGATATGGGTATCAAATGAAAATTAGTATTTTTAAAAGGGAGTGGGCCTTCGTTCTATAGGTGTTCGCCTTTTCGAAATATCGCCATAAAGTTGGACCAGGGGTGACTCTAGAATGAGTTTGTACGATATGGGTATCAAATTAAAGGTATTAATGAGAGTTTTAAAAGGGAGTGGTGGTAGTTGTATATGTGAAGGCGTTTTCCAGATATCGACCAATTTGTGGACCAGGGTGACCCAGAACATCATCTGTTGGATACCGCTAATTTATTTATATATGTAATACCTGCCAAGATTTTAAGGGTTTTTTATTTCGCCCTGCAGAACTTTTTCATTTTCTTCTACTTAATATGGTAGGTGTCACAACCATTTTATAAAGTTTTTTCTAAAGTTATATTTCGCGTCAATAAAACAATCCAATTACCTTACCATATTTCATCCCTTTTTTCGTATTTGGTATAGAATTATGGCATTTTTTTCATTTTTCGTAATTTTCGATATCGAAAAAGTGGGCGTGGTCATAGTCGAATTTCGTTCATTTTTCATACCAAGATAAAGTGAGTTCAGATAAGTACGTGAACTGAGTTTAGTAAAGATATATCGATTTTTGCTCAAGTTATCGTGTTAACGGCCATGCGGAAGGACAGACGGACGACTGTGTATAAGAACTGGGCGTGACATCAACCGATTTCGCCCATTTTCACAGAAAACAGCTAACGCCATAAAATCTATGCCCCTACCAAATTTCAAAAGGATTGGTTAATTTTTGTTCGACTTATGGCGTTAAAATTATCCTAGACAAATTAAATGAAAAAGGGCGGAGCCACGCCCATTTTTAAATTGTCTTTTATTTTTGTATTTTGTTGCACCATATCATTACTGGAGTTGAATCTTGACATAATTTACTTATATACTGTAAAGATATTAAATTTTTTTTTTAAATTTTACTTTAAAAAAATTTTTTTTAAAAGTGGGCGTGGTCCTTCTCCGATTTTGCTAATTTTTATTATGCGTACATATAGTAATAAGAGTAACGTTCCTGCCAAATTTCATCATGATATCTTCAACGAATGCCAAATTACAGCTTGCAAATTTTTAAATTATCTTCTTTTAAAAGTGGGCGGTGCCACGCCCATTGTCCAAAATTTTACTAATTTTCTATTTTGCGTCATAAGTTCAACTTATCTACCAAGTTTCGTCGCTTTATCGGTCTTTTGTAATGAATTATCGCACTTTTTCGGTTTTTCGAAATTTTCGATATCGAAAAAGTGGGCGTGGTTATAGTCCGATATCGTTCATTTTAAATAGCGATCTGAGATGAGTGCTCAGGAACCTACATACCAAATTTCATCAAGATACCTCAAAATTTCCTCAAGTTATCGTGTTAACGGACGGACGGACGGACGGACGGACATGGCTCAATCAAATTTTTTTTCGATCCTGATTATTTTGATATATGGAAGTCTATATCTATCTCGATTCCTTTATATATGTACAACCAACCGTTATCCAATCAAACTTAATATACTCTGTGAGCTCTGCTCAACTGAGTATAAAAATAGGTAGGTAATCTGTGTGAGGATGCAATGCTTCACGTTTTTTGTGGTCTGCATGTAAAAACTATGGCTACGAATCACGTATTTCAAAAATATATGACGTAAACGTAACTATTTGATGAAATTTGATGAATCTTGAAGCTTCTAGCCGTAAAAAAGGGGTCAATATGACAGTTTATATGAAGTATATAATATATATACCACCGATCTCTATGATTTTTTCAGACAACAATATATGCTATATACGAAAGCATTTTGTGAAATTTGAAGCTTCTAACTGTTAAAACGGGGCAGAAATTGCGCAAAGTTTCTTATTTGAACAATCGGTTGTATGAGATATATACTATGTATACCACCGATCTCAATGATTTTTTCAGACATCAATATATGCTATACACGTAAGCAGTTGGTGAAATTTGAAGCTTCTAGCTGTTAAAATGGGGTAGAAATTGCGAAAAGTTTCTTATCTGAACAATCGGTTGTATGAGATATATACTATATATACAACCGATCTCTATGATTTTTTCAGACAACAATATATGCTATATAAGTAAATATTCGGTGAAATTTGAAGCTTCTAGCTGTTAAAATGGGGCTAAAATTTGCGAAAATATATATATATATACTATATATATATACTGTATATACCACCATATATATACTATATATACCACCGATCTTTATGATTTTTTCAGACAACAATATATGCTATATACGTAAGCATTCGCTGAAATTTGAAGCCACTAGCTCTTAAAATAGGGCAGTAATTACGATTTTGGTGGGTCTATCTATTTTCCTTTAAGGACTTACAATTTTCGTTTCCGTGACGAAATTAATTCATGAGAGGTATAAAAATAGGTAGGTAATCTGTGTGAGGATGCAAAGCTTCACGTTTTTTGTGGTCTGCATGTAAAAACTATGACTACGAATCACGTATTTCAAAAATATATGACGTAAACGTAACTATTTGATGAAATTTGATGAATTTTGAAGCTTCTAGCCGTAAAAAAGGGGCAAAATGAAGTGTATAATATATATACCACCGATCTCTATAATTTTTTCAGACAACAATATATGCTATATCCGTAAGCATTTTGTGAAATTTGAAGCTTCTAGCTGTTAAAACGGGGCAGAAATTGCGCAAAGTTTCTTATCTAAACAATCGGTTGTATGAGATATATACAATATATACCACCGATCTCTATGATTTTTTCAGACAACAATATATGCTATATACGTAAGCATTTGGTGAAATTTGAAGCTTCTAGCTGTTAAAATGGGGTAGAAATTGCGAAAAGTTTCTTATCTGAACAATCGGTTGTATGAGATATATACTATATATACAACCGATCTCTATGATTCTTTAAGACAACAATATATGCTATATATGTAAGCAATCGGTGAAATTTGAAGCTTATAGCTGTTAAAATGGGGTAGAAATTGCGAAAAGTTTCTTATCTGAACAATCGGTTGTATGAGATATATACTATATATACAACCGATCTCTATGATTTTTTCAGACAACAATATATGCTATATACGTAAGTATTCGGTGAAATTTGAAGCTTCTAGCTGTTAAAATGGGGCTAAAATTTGCCAAAAAAAAATATATATATATATACTATATATACCACCATATATATACTATATATACCACCGATCTTTATGATTTTTTCAGACAACAATATATGCTATATACCTAAGCATTCGTTGAAATTTGAAGCCTCTAGCTCTTAAAATGGGGCAGTAATTACGAAAAGTTCCTTATCTGAACAATCGCTTGTGGGGGATATATACTATATATACGACCGATCTCATCAATTTTTTCAGGCAACAATATGTACAATATACGAAAGTATATGGTGAAGTTTGAAGCTTCAATCTGTTAAATTGGGTAAGATATTACAAAAATCCTCTTTTTCTGAAAAATCGGTTGTATGGAGGATATATGCTATAGTGGTCCGATCCGGTCGGTTCCGACAAATGTCTAATCGGACACCCAAATACACCCGCTCACCAAATTTTATCAAGATATCTCAAAAATTGAGGGACTAGTTTGCATACAAACAGACAGACGGACAGACGGACAGACGGACATGGCTAAATCAACTCAGCTCTTCAACCTGATTATTTCGGTATACTTAATGGTGGGTCTATCTATTTTCCTTTAAGGACTTACAATTTTCGGTTTCGTGACGAAATTAATATACCATTTCATTTTCATGAAAGGTATAAAAAATCAAGTGCAAACGAAAGCGAGTTACGCCGAGCGTAAACGAGCCAACGAAATTACGCATTTAGCATTGTGCGAAAGCTCATAACCTTTCCCTGACATGAATTTTCAGATTTCCGAAGCTTTTCACGACGGGTTCTATCTGCATGTACCATTATGCTAAATGTTACGTGCAACCCTGTCGCATTTTTTTCTTTTTTCAGCTGAAGAGCCGATGTGGTGAATTTATATGTTTTAGTTATATGTTGCTCTGTGAAAATCATATTCTAGGGATCCGAAGGAACCATACCTCTAAAACGAATTCTGATGTCCCCCCTTTGGGTCGTAGGGGCAAATTTTGAAAAATCCCACTTGGAAGTGCCTATGTTTTTTGTTTTTGGAGTTTATTTTTTCTCTTTAGAAATTTATTTAGTCAGAACATATGTAAATGAAAAAATGAATTTAACTTAGTAATAGAAAAGAAATTAAAAAAAATTATTAGAAATTAGCGTTTTTACAAGCCCCTTTTAAAACCAAGGCATCACTGTGATGCATTTGCATGTCGTAAACATAGTTGTGTGGGTTTTTTATTCAACCGTTTTAAAAAATGAAGGTATCACTGTGACACAATTGCAGATCGTAAAATTGCTCGTGTTGTTTTTTTAAGCCACCACAAGACACAGCAGGTAGAATTGAAATAACCCCTACCAAAAGTTCGACCCAAAGGGGGGGACATCACAATTGGATTTAGAGGCATGGTCCCTTCGGCAAAGTTTCTTATTTTGATCCCTAGAATACGATTTTCATAAAGCAATGAGCGATTTTTAAATCGGCCCGCCCTAATGTACACACATATATGGGTTTATGAATTTGCTTGTACAGTTGACCTTCTTCAACTGAGACGCGTAAATCTCTATATGACCGCGTCATGTTTTGCAGATTTTCATGTCGTAGACACAATAAGCTTTGGCCTCAACATGAAGATTGTTTCGGAATGTTTGGGTCTCTAAGCAGGCGCACCATGTATTTTGAAAAATGTTCTACAAAGGACATGGTGCAGCACTCGTGCTGGTATTGCGCCCCAAAGACGAAGTTGACATCTACTCAGAGTGTTCCATTAAAACTACGAAGGTGGAAGATGTAATCGATTATAATCTTGATGAGTTTAGTCCAAGCTTAAATGTCGTATTTGGGCGTGGACCTGCTCTTGCAGATATTTGTCAGGAGTTAAATAAGACAGCAGATGAAATACGTTTAACCTTAAAGGCAATTGCATTTTTAAAATTGAAACATTGGGTATTGTAAACACAGAGACCTTCGTTGAGGTGGCGAAAACTAGTGATATGATTATGTTGTTCAATTGTCGCGACTACCTCGGCAGGCTATCGTAATAAAGAAATGGCTTTAACGAATAAAGCATTAGCGGCTGCAACAAAGATTAAAACAGATTTGAGTGGGTTATTAGAAATGCATTTTATTATGCAATCCGAAGAGCAAGCTGAAGTAGATGTCCAGTTTTATGATGCCTTTGGCGGGTATATAAGGTGTGGTCATAATTATTGTTGTAGAAAAAATAAAACGCTGAAGATAAACTGAGAAGTCCGCTGAATTGCTTAAGAAATGGAAGTCATAATCAGAAATATCACAACAGCTGGGAAAAGTAATTATATTTTCAGTTTAGTAAAATTAAATTGTTGTTATATTAACGTAAATTGTATTAAACAAAAAATTGGATTTGGGCCACTCACAAATATGATATTGAGCGTATGTCGGAAGCCTATAGAGTGGAAGCGTAATACAAGTTTCACATTCAAGTGGCTGATGCATACCAAGCAGGTAGTCACCAAGCAGATGTGTCAGCTTGAAGTGTTTGTTGGGCATACGTATGGCTAAGCGTTCGTCAAACAAATCTCCCTTTAACTAACATAAAGATAAACTGATGGACGTCAGGTACACGAAACAAAATCGCAAGTTGACCGGTTTGACGAATTCGACGCCATATTTTAACGATAGTACCAAGTTGAGAGTTTTATTTGCCAAATTATAAGTAACCTTTGTACTTTATTAGCCAGAATCCTTGAATAAGACAAAAGAGGGGACTTATAGGGTCATAAGCGTCCGTGCTGGTGGAACGGTCAGCAAAGTTTCAGTAGAGGTACACCTAAAGGTATTAAATTAATGATTACTCGATTGATGTTGTTGTTGTTGTTGTTGTAGTAACAGTGCTTCGCCCCATCCAATAGGTGCGACCAATCACAAATTGTCATCAATGTCCTCTAACGGCAGTCCAAGGAAACTTGCAGTTTCAACAGGGGTGGACCATAATGAGAGGGGTGTTAGGGGCGTTGGTATTACTCGCCAAGGCAGTCGGAGCGACTCGGGATTTTTCCCGACCAAGGACTGTCATTTCAGTGTAACCCCATTTAATTACTCGATTGATAGTTTCAGTTTGTTTAGACAACTAATAACCACTGATATTTGGGTGTGAGATCCATACAAAGAAATATTAAAGTAATGTAAACTAATTTGTGTGACTGCAGGAAAGCAAATAAGAGGAGTAAAAATCAACTCAATAAAGCAGCCATTATCATTACTTCCCTCCTTAATTATATTAAACTTTCGTTTTTCACGATCAAAGGAATCTGATGATCTGACCACATTGGTACGTGAACTATTAGAATACTGTTTTGCTTTGTGTTATTTTTATGACAGCGTATTCATGGAGATACACTTGCCTTTGGCAGGTACTTTTTTTTTTTAAAACGCCAAGTTTTATTATTAGCGTTTGTCAGTGGACAATTCCGCAAAAAGCTATGCTGGGAATATTTAAATATTTTATATTGCGATTGGATGCTTGATTGAACTTATTCTCAAAAATACGGCAGATAATGCGCGCATCATATCGTGGGGGGATTATGGATGCCTAATAGCGGGTATGGTAACCCGAACTACTTTGGTGGATAACAATACATGGAATAATAGTCACATAGCTTTGGTTGGCACGGCCATGTCATCTACTGAAGATTTATCGTATGAAATAGTGACTTCCTTGAATGGGTATTACGTGTTTGTTATATTCGGCGGAGTCATTGGATATTCTAGTGACAATATGACTAAATTTCTTTCGTTAACTTGGTACATTTCAGATTATTTTCACGAACGTTTGTTCTGGGGCAGCTGGGTTTCTTGTGTCTGGTGAATTTGGGTTGATTCGTTGGAAATTAAAAAAATAAAGGGCCGAAAGCCCTTAGATTCTGTGGCAGATATCGGATCTGCGTTAGGTTATTGTTTGGCCTCGTTTCGGGCGAACGAGAGCTGAGTTTTGGAGTGCGTTAGGGGCAGGGGGGGGGGGGGATTGCCGCGGTAACTTTTGATCTCGAAGGGTCGGGCAAAATCGACTCCAGTATTCGTGAATGCACGGCTGAATGTCGTGCGTTCGCGAGGGAGAATACCCATAAGCTGCGTCTGAGCCCGCTTTCGGTGTAGGGTGCAAACTTTGCAATTGTGAATTGTTGCCCTAATAATGGTTTTTACATTAGGCATCCAGTGGCGGCCACCGTGGTGTGATGGTAGCGTGCTCCGCCTACCACACCGTATGCCCTGGGTTCACACCCCGGGCAAAGCAACATCAAAATTTTAGAAATAAGGTTTTTCAATTATAATACAATTTTTCTAAGCGGGGTCGCCCCTCGGCAGTGTTTGGCAAGCGCTCCGGGTGTATTTCTGCCATGAAAAGGTCTCAGTGAAAACTCATCTGCGTTGCAGATGCCGTTCGGAGTTATCGCGCCTTACATTTATTTATTTTATTTATCCAGTATTGGGTGCGTATCAGACGTAACATGAGTTGGTTTTCCCTATGCAAACTTTGCTGATGAAACATTAGGACTGTTAGACGGGATAACCTGCATTTGTATGGGAGGAGGTTTGGTTGGCGTTCATTAAAAGCTAAATCCTGTGACGCCCCGAGTCGCCCTCCTACCCGAATTATGCTATCTTGGTCTAAGGAGGGATTAAGTGAGAGTATTGCACTTTCCCTTCAATTGGTTTTCCGGCCTTCAAATCTTTATATTCTGAACTGTAATGCTGTTTCTGATAGATTTTAATTAAAAGTCGTGTAGTGGCCTTAACTTCATCTCGGGGATTAAGTGCGACATGACATGGAATGATTTTTTTTTTTCGGGGTGAGTTCTTCGGTAGAATCTCATCACATAGGACAGCACTCGTAAAGCCCTTGGTAGGTCAGAAAATAGAGAGAGAAGCGGTGCCTTCTAACCATATACTCTGCATGAGTATTTTTGCCACAATGATCAAATGGCGCAAGCCAGCCAAAAGGGTCGAAAAGTTTGGCTATAGCGAATAGGATGGCGGGTTTGGTGATGTTCTCGCCATTCTCTAAAGCTCGTGCTTTGAAGTAAAACATGTCTGAGTGTGCGTTCCATCGTATTCCCAGTGCCTTCACCGAACTAGCCTCTTCGAACGCTAGGAAGTCCTCGCTGAGGAAATCCGTTTCGGGGATGTCCTGAAGAATTTCCTCACAATTTGATGTCACTTGCGCAATGGAAAGCCAGCTGAGTGTAATGCTTCGCGAATTTCGTTCCTTGCTTTGCTGGTTGACGCTATTGTATGTCCTCCAGATAAAACGGTGTCCTCATACATACTCTCTCGTAGTATACCTGATGCTATTGGGTGGATATTTTGTACATAATCAGCCAATTGCAGAAGTGACCGTATCGTGAGATAGGGGGCGCAGTTTACACCAAATGTGACAGTCTTTAGTTCGTACAAACTGATAGGTTCGTTCGGGGATGTTCGATGGACAATTCTTTGAAATTTGGTGTGCTTTTCGTTCACCCAAATTTTTCGATACATCTTTTCGATGTCGCTATTGAAGACGAAACGGTATAGTCTCCATCGTAAGATTAGTATGGGTAAATCGGCTTGTAGAACTGGGCCTGGGAGGAGAATATCGTTTAAGCTAGTGCCATTCGCCCTCGGGCTCGAGGCATTAAATACTACGCGTACTTTGGCGGTTGTACTTTGTGCTTTTACAACGGCGTGGTGGAGCAGGAAATGATTGTCCGAATCGTCGGATGGTATGTTGTTTTTTATTTTCCTTATATGTCCTAGCGTTTCATATTGTGACGACACTCGTAAATACTCTTTACCTAAATCTGGGTTTTTTATTAGCCGCCCCTCATTTCTGAAGAATTGAAAGCAGGCGCGCTTCAGTGACGGTCCTAAATTAATATTATTAGGGTAATCCTGTCTGAATGGTAGTGACACGGTGTACCTTCCATTCTCACTTCGTTGCGTTGTTTCGTTAAATAATTGTTCGCAATACCTTTCATCTTCATTCAATATTTTATTTTCGGGCACATTTTCTACCTCCCAGAAAGCTTTCAGTTGATTGTCCAACGCAACCTCGTTGTAGAAGGACTTGATGCTCTTCGTTGGATTTGGTGCTTCAATATGACCGGTTAGTATCCAACCGAACACTGTCTCTTGGGCCAGAAGTGTGTTACGCACATTTTTCTTAAGGCCACTTTATATGATTTGGAGATATATATCTCCGCCAAGTATGAGGTATACGTCTTCGTCGACGTAGAACTTCTTGTCTGCCAAAACCAAGTCTGGGAATGCCTGCATAGTCATTGCGTTGATATGGCAGGATGGAAGATTCCCAGTGAGTTTAGCTAGAACGAGAACGGGTGTAGTCAGGCTGAAGCAGGGATACACTGGTGAACGTAATTCGATGTTGGATGCTTCTTTCACCTGAGCTGACACCGCATTTGTGATGCCTGAAACCTGGACATGCGTTTTCCTCGCTGGCACATTGACTCTGCGTTTCAGTATTTCAGTTATAAAGGAACATTCTGACCCAGAATCAATTAATGCCCGCGCGGAGAGGTCGGTACCATTATGGTGATTGTGTACGCGAGCAGTTCCTAATAGCACACCTCTTCTGGAATTTGCATGGCAGGATTTGACATTCGGCTTCGTAGAGGAAGATGGTTGTCTCCACTCCTGTATTTTCCGTGCCTGTGCCGAAGTTGATGGGGTATTATCCACATCTTTGAAAGGGTTGTGTACCGCAGTTTTCTGAAATGTATCCGCATGCAGGACGTGTGCTGACGAGAGTGGCATTTGGAACAGTTGTACGAATAGGTGCACCTCGTCACTGTGTGTCCTGGGGATAAACAGTTCAGGCAGCCATTTGTGGATTTAGCGAATTTAATCCTTTCTACCGGGCTTAAATCGCAAAATCGTGAACAGTTGCGTAATATGTGCTCCGTAGATTTGCACATTTTACACATTCATTTTGTGCCGTAAAACAGGGAGCAGGAGGGAGCAACACCAATGTCTTTTGCGGAAATAAGGGGGCCACTCGCCACTTCAAAGTTAAAGTTTATTGTATAATGAGTGCGCACACTCGACGAGAAGTGTAAAAAATCAGTGAAAACTGTTGTAAAAAACTGTGTCGATTGAACTAGTGAAAATTAAAGTGATCAAAAAAAAAAAAAAAATGAAAATTGACACAGTCGTATGGCGTGGGATTTTAATATGAATGTGAGGTTATGTGCACCTATTCCTTGTGCTGTGTACGGAGAGCCTTACCGCTGGTGGGAGGACAGACCAGATAGTCACAAGGAATCTTAAACGACGTTAATGCAACGCGTTTGCACTTATTTTTCTTTTCGGCACTAATTTTTTTTTACACTTTTCGCGGTTAGTTAGAAATCACTACGCGTGTGGCACACAGTATATGAATTTTGTTTTTGCACGGGTTTTGTTTATTTTATTATAATCAGAAAAAAATGTGGCAAGAAATATTGCACTTACTCTGGACTTTCTTGGTGATTTGTATTCTGGTGATGATGTGATGATGTGGCAAAGATGACTTGTGGTGTTGCCGCGGCTTAAGCTGGCTGTCGATTGCTTAGTGCTTTTTCACGTTTTGGTATGATGTATAATATAACCTTTCACTTTTTTTTGGTGGTATCGCTGTTTATTGGCTAGTAATTTCCCAGGTAAATTCTTGTGACAAATTCGTGCTGTGTAGGCTGATATTATGTCGTGGTTGTGGACTGTAATTTGGGTGCTGTATTTCATATTGGGTTTGGAAGAAAAGAAAGAGCAGACGAGAATTTCTCGTTATAATGGGTGAACTTTATTGGGTAAATATATAAATAACTTGGGTGCAATATTACCTGAGTGTATTTGCAGAAAAAACGGCAGAGATCGCTGGCGACAGATGTGAGCTGGTTGACTGCTAAAAACCAAGAGGCTGGTTGTATCTAAAACGACAACCGTTGACCCGCAAAATCCTCCGTTTTGGAGGGGAAAGGCACCCACAAATCCACTCCGATATGCATATGCATGAGTGCTGACAAAAGGCACCCATATACGTGCATGCACATGCATGCACATGCATATGGCGGTGATGGTGTGGGTGGTTATAAATTAAATAGAGAATCGAGTATCGAATTGCAGAGTTGCATTAGGGAGATCGCAATCAGATGCGGAAAAGTTAGGCATGCTGCCTAAACACCTACTCCAACGACCAGTAAGCTGCCTTCAGGTACCATTGTAAGCGGTCGTCCTGTGAGAAAATGGGAAGGTGATAAATAATCAATATCTGTATCAGGTGCTGCGCCGAGTGGCCTCGAGTTGATAACAGCTTCAATTTGCGTCAGAAGCGTAATTAGCTGTTCAGTTGTAGGGATAGTGCTGCCAATAACGCGACGTAGATGAGGCTATTGTCATCTAAGTATGGTGTCAATTTTGTGATCTTTGACCGACTACTTATGTCCTGATGCTGGCGAAGTTATTCGATTTCATCCTTGGAACACCGTTGGGCATAGCGCAAAATTTCGGTCCGGTTAATTTCATCGTGCGTTAAATTTATGGAAGCGGAACATACCGTGCGTTTGCATATACGGTTAATAAATCGACGAACATAAGCGAGAGTTCGTAATAGTTGGTGCCAAGATGATACTCGTTCAACCAGCAAGCTCAATATATCATCTTCAGCTTCGTTTTTAGATACCATGGTAATGGCGGTAGGCTGAACTTCATTTGCAACTTCTGGAGCTGTATTTAAAAATATGTTCTGCGTTTTTATTAAAGTATTGTTGAGTTCTTTTTCGCTGTGTAGCCAGTTTTGTCCCGTCCAGAGCTCGAAGTTTATGAGTTTCTCAGCTGACATTCGTCGTGATGCACAATCAGCTAGATTATCTTTAGATATTTAGCCGAGGCAAGCAAATTGTCTTTAAAGGGGCTACACGAGTTTTCCCCGCTATAAGAGAGACGTTGGACTGGCCTGTTTCATTTAGGAAGCGGCAATATACTGCGGCTGTATATGCTTTGATCGAAGCATCTGAGAACGCATGTAGTTCCAATACATGTTGACTATTAGGAGCGAAACGGGTGATAGTTAAATCGCTTACATGATTTATGCCTTGTTGGTATGCTGCCCATAGGTTAGCTAAATTCGTAGTTAGCGGATCATTCCATCCGAGATTGTGTAGCTAAAGAGCTTGAAACATAATCTTGAAGCGTATAACACTGAAATAAATGGTGCTAGTAAAATCAACAAATCGGTTCTGTTGCTCTTGACTTAACGGAGATTCGGTGAAATTGATAAAATTATGGTTAATTCGGCCGAGTTCTTTGTCAAACGAACAAATTGTCGCTCTTAAGTTAACAAAATTCTGTAAAATTGACAGATTCCTGGTCAATCTAACTGATTTTTCTGTCAACACAACTGATCTCACTGGTCATTTCAACAGCGATCAACAGTCAATACATGAGCAAATTGCTCTACTTTGTACTTATGACGATGGTGCCACTTGTTTAAAAAAAAATACCAAAATAAGAAAGCCACCAAATCGAAAAAACACACAAAATGGTAAAACAACAAAAAACTAGTTTTTCAGTTATCAATACAAAACGAAAACCCCTTTTTTGAATTTACTGTGCAAAAAATTATGAGATACAGGGACACCTATTTATCAGGTACAATTTTGCAACTTCTCCTCCAAGCGAAATGCAAAATTGTGCCCTCTTGTTGCAAAAGTTTTGTTAGAACGGACAAGATTTTTACAAAGTTAGTAACATTTTGTTCAAGTTTTTACGAATTTTCACTCACGCGAACGAATTTGATAAGATAATAAAAAGCATCCCTTTTTAATGTTGATGTTTCCGACAACATAAAAGTTTGAGTGTTTTGGAATCGTTTCAACTTAAAGTGTTACGAAACGTAAACTTGCCGAATTACATGTAAAGTTACTCCAGTGCTGAATTACCTTCCTGCGATTTGATTCTTTACTTTTCTATAACTTACAAGTTCTCTTTTTAAAATGTTACGTCAAACATTTATACTACAAGTTTTGTTCGAAACAATCATGAGTGGCAACTACATGCGAGAGAAGAAGTTGAGAATGAGCTGAGCTGCAACTGAAAGAATAGAGAATCAGTTTTGTGACTATTATTTTCATTTCTATTTGCAAAGCAAAGTTCAAAACTATAAATTAAATAAATTATAAAATATAGAATTTGGTGAAATGGCGTTTAATAAAACAAAAAAATAAAGTGTATAATGTTTAATGTGTGCCTGCATATTTGGTGTAAGCCCAATTGACGTTCGGTTAGTAAGTGCCACCGTGGCGTGCTCCGCCTGCCACACCGTATGCCCTGGGTTCGCACCCCGGGCAAAGCAACATCAAAATCTTAGAAATAAGGTTTTTCAGTTAGAAGACAATTTTTCTAAGCGGGTCGCGCCTCGGCAGTGTTTCGCAAAAGCGCTCCGAGTGTATTTCTGCCATGAAAAGCTCTCAGTGAAAACTCATCCGCCTTGCAGATGCCGTTCGGAGTTGGCATAAAACACGTAGGTCCCGTCCGGCCAATTCGTAAGGAAAATCAAGAGGAGCACGACGCAAATTGGAAGAGAAGCTCGGCCTTAGATCTCTTCGAAGGTTAGCGCGCCTTACATTTATTTGTTATTTATGTATATGGCAACATATGTACATTCGTACAAAGCTGTCGCAACAACATTTTTTTTGTTCATTTGACTACTAAAATGATCAATAACGAATCAACGATTTGTGCGCAGTTGATTCAACATCTTGTTGCGATGGATAAAAATTAACAGAAATTTCGGTTGAATTGACCCGTATTTCGGTTGATTTTACCATTCTTTTTCCTTCAGTGAACGATTCGAGACAAGAGACCTAAGGGATCAAACAATCGTGAAACGGCTGACAGAACATCCCTTTTGCTAGGCACCGATAAGATAGACATCTGTAATTGGGACGTCAATTTATCGGTTCAGTCCAACTGGTCGCCACAACACACATACAGCCACAAATCATCACATTATACAGTTCAAACGAATCAAATCATCATACATCATATCCATTAGCGTCACATCTTACAGTTATACAGCAGCATCACATCAACATCACAACATCAAACAGTCCACATACAGTCCATTACAGTCAACAGCACATCATACATTTTCAACATCGCAGTACACTCTTCAAGTTCACATACAACATCCCATCAGACAAAATCATCACATCAACACAGCGCCGACCAACGACTTGCTTAAATAACTTAAGGTACGTGATTGCTTGATTGCACAAACTTTTTTTCTATTTACGTGTTTCACGTAAAAAAAAGGAAAGTGCACTCAGTGATTGATACAATACAAAGCAAGTGAAATTGATAGAATTCGTGCTTACTAAGCACACCACGCCTTATGACGATCGGGTAATTCCTCCCACCAATGGTAAGGGTTACCCGACACCGCTCAAGGCAGACAGTCAGTGAATTTTTTTAGTCACACTCATCACTGCACTGTGTAAACCCCTCGGCGTCACATACGCTGACAAAAATATCACCAGATTTCTTATTACAGGAACCATATTTCACTTGGTTGATAGCCATAGCATATCTATCACAGAATTCACTTTATTAATCAGTTTGCGAACGGAAATAATACCAAAAGCCAAAAAAGTATCACTACGTTGGGGGGCTAGTGGCTTAATCACACAATTAATCTATATCGCTTTATATTATATAGCTTGTATTTTTCTCATTTTTTCTTAATAAATATTTTAAATTGTACGTTTTCCACGTCAAGTTGGATATACAAAATTTATTTCTTTTGTTGGGAAATATACCCTGGTTGGCTACTCGACGATACTCATCAGCGTTCACTTTCACTTTTTATACACATTAAATCCACATAATTATTTTATTTTATTTCAAATATCGAGGTGGACACATTATATCCACATCGGGATTACTATCTGCGTTTTAAAACCTCTTTTTTGACGCTCTAAATTTTTTGGAAAATATTTTTATCTGTGTCCAACACACTTGTTAGACACATTAAATATTTGCAAACGATTCTCTTCTCTGCATTGCACATCACTGTAGACACATTAAATCCTCGTCAGGATTTCTATCTGTGTTTAATATCACTTCATACACATTAAACATTTACAGACAATTTCTATCTGTGCTGCATATCACGATATACACATTAAATCCTCGTCAGGATTTCTATCTGTGGTTTATATAACTAAATCCTCGTGAAGATCTCTATCAGTGTTTTATATCACTGTTTCTTACACACTACATTCACGTCATATTTCCATTTGTATAAAATGTTCTGCTTAACACACCAAATTCACATAAAGATTTCTACCTGTGTTAACGCATTTAATCGCATCAGGAGTTCGATCCGTGTTTTTTTTTTACATTATACTTAGACTCAGCACAATCACAGCAGGATTGATAGCTGCACTACTTGCAAAAAACACAAACTTGTAATTTTTGTTGCGGTTGTATTTACACCAACGCCACTAAGTCGTTTACCTCCAAGCTCGACACCTTCAAAAAAAAAATATATATATATATATTCAGATTAATTAAAGCAAAGGAGATATTTCATACTCATAATGTAGTTCGTCAGTTATTGAATCATCTAGATTTTCAAAGCCCTTTTGGCTCTTCTGAGAAATTGGACAATTAATTGTAGATGTCGTATTTGTTATTAAGTTCAAAATTTTCTATCGACCATTGTTAGAAGAAAATCATGCTTTATTGTAATGACATTCCCCTCTTCAATTTCAATTATTGTTGGTTCTAATTTGGCAATTTGACTTTTTATATCACTCACTGTAGCTTTTGTGAGTTCCGAAGACTCCTTCTCGTATTTAAATAATATCGAGCGGCACAATATAGTTGATGACGGGCGTGGATTTTTCCAATATTCTGAAGCTTCATCTTTTAGTCGTAATGGAATAATAGAAGCCATAAACATATTACTATCTGTAATTGTTTCATCGTCTACATTTATTCTTTGTTTATATGCGCTTTGTCCTGATGATCCATCACAGCCCCATTTAGTTATCAATGCTAGCTCCTTTGGCAGTGATTTCAACTTTTCTTCAATACGCTTCAAGTAAAACTTTGAAGGAGTCGTGTAGACGTATGATCCATTAGGTTTTGTAGCTCAATTTCAGCTGATACTTCGGTTATTTTGGGACTTAGAGGAACTGCTTCTTTCTTGGCTTGAGTAATTTTTTTGTATCCAGGTAAAATATCGGCATTACGTTGCAATAATGACTTACGCAATATAATATATTTTTTCTTCGTTAAACCGATATCTATAAACAGCGCCAAAGCTTCTTCGGGAGTGTATTTCCTAGGTAGCACATTTGGTGGTGTGGGAATGCTGTTTTTGATCCTCATCAGTCACACTGGACTTGCTACCGCAACTGCTTCTGTTATATGAGACTTTTTTCTTCGTCTTTTTTATATTTAATAGCCAGTGCTTCTAAAAGATGAGTCGTGACCATAGCTTTTGTGGTATCAGACAGCTTCCTTTTCCTTGTGTAGGTAGAACACTCTTCTATGGGTTTTGTTGGTCTCCCTCTAGTTGGATTGGTTGACGTGCTAGGCGTTTCTTCGTCCAAAAAAGTTTTGTCAGCTAGCCACTTTTCATGCTTACTTAGAAATTCTGAATTGTTACGATAGACGTTCTTCCATTTTCTTTCTATCATAATGTATTGTAAACCAATTTTTTCTTCCAGGCCTTCCTTTTCTTTAATGATTGCTTTACTCGCTAATTCTCCCATAATCAAAACACCGCAAATAGTTTCGAGTTTTCTAGATACATAGAATTGGCTTCGAGTGTACCTGACTAAATATTAAACTGTGAAGTATATTTAAAAATGCTATTCACTTTATTTAAGTAAATAGAATACTTAGTTCCTTAATCTCCAAACGACGAATGATAATGTGCATTGTATGATGGATAGCTTTATATACCTACTCAAATTATTAAAATGAATTTCAGGTATACAATTCGTAACTAAAAAAATGTATGTTGTTAACAAGTTCCAATAACAAAAACGACCTTACGGCCTTACTGAATTATATATACCTGCTCAGGCGCGTATTTATGCCCAAGGTTGTTTAACTTTATTCGATGTAAAAAGTGAAGTTGCAGCTGGACGCAGGTAGACTTTATGAATTTAGGTAACTGAATATTTCACAAATAACTACTGTTAATTTGGCGGAGCAAATATTTTAACATTTTTTTCCATCAAAATTTTAAAAAGCGCCTAAAAATAGGCATTTCGAAAAACAGGTATATCCGCCTATTTTTTATTTTTTTTTTGTTTGAATCCTAAATTAAATTATCTTTAATTGCCTATACAAGAAAACGACAACCGGCCGCCTTATTTACTCACAAAACCATTTTAAATACAACGAAACAGAAGAAAAATTTCAAATTTTTTCCCAATGTTAAAAAATTGGTCAATTTTGAGCGGCTCTACCTGGTAAACTATACATGTATTAGATTTAGCGAACGCTTTCATGATTTTTTTGATTTATGCCATGTTTTAACGGCAGAGGCGCCACTGTGCAGCGTACCAAAACTGGCATGTAAGATGTGCAACAGTACGGAGCACAAATTACGAAATTGCCAAAAATTCCGTAGGTTGTCTACGTCAGGGAAAATAGAGTTTGTAAAAAGCAATAGTTATTGACTGAATTGTCTGTCGGGTGGACACACCGTGACACGCTGCACTAGCCCATTCAATTGCAGCACGTGCCATGCAAGGCACAACAACTTGCTCCATCTTCCGACAGCACAACCAAAGACAACGCCTCAAAGGTGGACTCAAAACGCCACCGAAAACACACCTTCAACCTCACAGCAGGCGAGGGTAAGGACGGTGTCTGAAAAAAGGCAAGATAATGCTAACAACGTCACTTCGTGCCATGCTAACACAACTAAAGGGGTGTTACTAGGGACAGCGCGTGTTAATATACACTACAACGGAGTGAAATTTTCCGCCAGAGTGCTGATAGACTCTGTGTCCGAGTGCTCCTTCATAACTGAGAGACTCAAGAAGAGAATAAACCTGCCATCCAAACCTTTGCATGTGCAAGTGTCGGGAATAAGCAATAAGCTATCGGCGCAGGTAAAAGAACCGTGTTCGATTAACTTAGGTTCGCTTACAGACCCCATAGTAAGCATCGACACAGTGGTCCTAGTCCTACCTCAAATAACAGGGACCTTCCGACTTGCCAAGTCAGCGCAACGACTCGGCAAGCATTCCCTGATCTGATTCTGGCGGATAAGAGGTTCTTCATTAATGAACCAGTCGACCTCATACTTGGAGGCGACATTTATCCCCACATAATACTAAACGGTATACGGAAGAACGTTCTAAATACGCTTCTCGCCCAATAAACCGCCTTCGGTTGGATTTTAACCGGTCGTGCAGAAGCACCTCACCCAACCAATACACGGGCATCCTTTTTCAATGAAATAAGCTTAGGCAAGCAACTAACCGCTTTCTGGGAAATTGAAAACATACCTATGAAAAGGCCCTGACCGAAGATAATGCCTATTGCGAGGCACTATATAAAACCACAAGGGAAAGGAACTCTGATGGGAGGCACACCGTCGCCCTTCCCTTCAAACAAGACTTCCCAAAAACCCTCTGTTTGGGCCCATCTCTTAAGAGCGTCTGCTCTCAGTTCTATCGGAACGAGACACGCCTAGCCAAGACACCGGCCCTACAGACGGAATACAACAGGGTATTGACAGAATACGTCACGTTCGGGCACATGTCCAAGGTACACACCGTAGTACCACCACAATCAGCTGATTGCTATTTCTTACCGCATCATGCGTTGATTAACGAAGAAAGAACAACGACTAAAGTAAGGGTCGTATTCAACGCGTCGTGCCCGACTTCCAACGGCACGAGCCTGATCCGCCGATGTCCTACACACAGGCCCAGTTCTTCAAGCCGTCTTAACAATACTACTCCTCCGATGGAGATTCTACAAATACGTCTTCAACAGCGACATTGAGAAGATGTACAGGCAGTACTGGATAAAAGAATACCAAAACCAATACCAAATAATAGTTTTTCGTCTCAAAGCAGGTGACCCTATCAGTATTTACGAGCTCAACACGGTAACCTTTGGCGTCGAGGAATCGCTGCCAATCGCAGCGCACATGTTGTTGTTGTTGTTGTAGCAATGCTCGACCCACCCAATAGCCGATACCAATCACAAATTGTCATCAATATCCTCTAACGGGAGTCCAAGGAAACTTGCCGTTTCAACAGGGGTGGACCATAAGGAAAGGGGTGTTAGAGGCGTTGGTTCCACACTGCAATTGAAGAGATGGTTGGTGTCATGTGGGGACACATTGCAAGCGGGGCATACATTTTGTAAGAGTTTAACCTGTTACAGTATCCAGAACGAAGTTGAGCAAGAGTGACACGCGTTTCCCTGGGGAGTATGCGTTCCTCTTCCGCGAGTTTTGGATAATTTTCGTTAAGCACTGGATTCACCGGGCAATTCCCGGCATAAAAAGTGCGAACGTCAAGCTGTGAAGTTGTGTTTTGATTTCTACTGTGCCTTATTTTGTCTTAAATAAATAAATTTGTTTGTTTAAATAATTATTGTGCTAAAAATAAGTGTAAACACGTTGTGTACTGCATCGGCAATTTAAAGTTCTGCTTTTCTTTACTAAAATAAATTGTATCTTAAAAATAATTGATAAAGTGTGTATATCCATACATACATACATATTTGCCGAGTCACTTTGCATATTTGTTGTTGCATTTGATTGGCATTTATATATTTTCAGTTTTCAATTGTTATTTGCTCGTGCACATTTACTTCATTTTCTTTTCACTGCCACAGCTGTTTGCATTGTGTGTTGTTAAGCGTCAGTTAATAGCGATCTTAAACTGCTCATACAGTGATCTTCAAACTGCTCAAACAGTGATTTTCTTACTGTGATCTCCAAACTATTTTCACTGCCTCCGTCTGTTTAATCAATTTTACTTTAACTTATAATGTCTTGCAATTTTGTTAACTGCCAATTGAAAGGTGATACCGAGCGTTTCGTGTCGTGCTGGCTTTGTGATGAGCTTGCTCATATGAAGTGCGCTAGTTTGACAGCAAGGGTGTGTGATGCGATCAACGATAACAAGGGTGTGCGTTGGTCGTGCTTGAAATGCAGATCCACCGAAGTGGATCTTTTTAAGCTTTTCAAACATACCCGAAACGCATTCTCCGAAATCGGTAAGGAACTTTCTACATTAGGGGATAAATTCAAGTATTATGAAAACTTGTTTAAAACTTTCAAATGTATTACCGATTCAGCTGCTAATGCTAACAGCTACAGTCGTGACAGCAAACGAAAACGAACTGATGTCTCGGCTGGCGTATTGACCCTAGACCCCGTTCAAAACATCCAGAACCCAATCGTTCCTACACCTAGCACGATAGAATTAATAAACTTAGCATCTCCAAGTCCTCTTACAGTAGAGCCTTCAACATCAAAGGCACCTCCAACAAAACTAGCAGCTAGAAAAAATATTGAACCTGCAAACCGTTCTCAGGCGACTGAGCCTGGAACTAGGAAGTTGGTTGTAGTCCCTCCTAAAAAATCGATATTCGTGTCAAGATTCGAGAGGGATACTACTGAGGAGGATTTGAAATCGTATATCTTCTCAAAAAGGAAAACCCATGACGTAACAATTCGGAAATTTAATTTTAGTTATGAAAGAAACGTATCTTCCTTTAGATTAGATGTACCTATTGACCATTTTGACACTATCTTGAGTAACGATTTTTGGCCCTCTGGGGCACTTGTGCGGGAATTTGAATATAGGCGGAATAAGAGTGTTCCAAACTTGGCAAAGATCCCTGTTAATAACACTGAGTCAAAAAACTGAACGAAAAATCTGCTTTAGATATACTTTACCAAAATGTTAGAGGCTTAAACACCAAGTTAACAGAACTGTTTTTAAAATCATTTAACTCAAGCTACGATATAATTGCTTTAACCGAAACCTGGCTGAAACCTCATGTTTTTAACTCAGAGATCCTCTGTAATGACTACCAGATATATCGAAATGACCGCCTGAACAGGGTTGGAGGTGGGGTTCTGCTTGCTGTACACTCTTCAATACCATCTGAAGAGATTTGCGAAACCGCCACCGATACAACTGAGTTCTTGTGCATACGCACACAACTAGCAAATACCCACACTTATTTGGCCATCTGTTATATCCCGCCATCTTCTGAACTGTCCGTTTATATGAATCACATTTCCTTGCTAAGAACTGTTAATTCGATGCTAAAGCCTTCCGATTCCATTATTGTCTTGGGTGACTTCAATATGCCACACATATCATGGTGCATCTCTGACTTTAATATCGTACCAGTTTCGTCAAAGTCTTCCAACAATGAATTTCTAGACGGAATGTCTGAGCTGTGCCTTCAACAAATCAACATCCAATCGAATAAATTCGGAAGAGTGTTGGATTTAGCCTTTGTGGATGATGAATCTAAATATTCCATTAGTCGATGCGAACCCATTATTGAACCTGAAGATGCTTACCACCCTTCCCTCAAAATAGTTTACGAAGTTGTAAATTATGCTTGTAACAGCGGAAATAAACGATACGACTCCAGTTATCGCTTCGACTTTGCGAAGGCCAATTTTAAAAAATTAAATCGTGATCTATCTCGAATAGTGTGGCCAACATTTAATGCTGATGTGGAGCAAAGCGTTTCTCACTTTTACAATACCATTTACTGTCTTTTTGAAAAATACGTACCTAAGCGGATTTGTGTACATTCCGATACAAGCCAAGTATGGTTCACTAAAGAGCTGAAAATTTTAAAGAATAAAAAGTCTCGATCTTTCAAGTTGTTCAAAAAGACGGGTTTACATAACCATTACTTACAGTACTCGATTCTACGCTGCAAGTATTTTCAATTGAACAAAAAGTGTTACAAAGCTTATCTTTGTAAAATGAAAAGAAATATAACTTGCAACCCGAAGGCATTTTACGGATTCGTAAACTCTAAACGCAGGGTGAAAGGGTTTCCATCATCCATGAAATTCCAAGATAATATTTCCAGCGATGATCAAGAGATCGCCGACTTCTTTGCGGAATTTTTCAAATCAAATTACTCTATTGAGACCAACGTTTCACCTAATGAATACCCATACCATATTGATTCATGTTATTCAATCAGAGCTCCATTTATATCTTCAGAAGATGTATTATCTTATTTAAAAACTTTAAAAGTATCATATTCATACGGCCCCGACAGGATCCCGACACACTTTCTTAAAAAATGTGCCGCAAACATCTATCAGCCGCTAACAGATTTATTTAATTTATCTTTAATTTATGGCGTTTTCCCAACAATATGGAAGGAATCTTTTCTTATTCCGCTTCATAAAAATGGAAGCAGGTCTTCAATAGAAAACTACCGGGGCATAGCAAAGTTATCCGCTATCCCAAAGTTATTTGAGGCTATTGTTACCCACCACCTAACATTCCCTATTTCCCCCATAATTGCAAGCTCGCAGCATGGGTTCTGTAAGGGCAAATCACCTATCACCAATTTACTAGAATTTACCACCCACGTTTCTAATGGATTTAGAAAAGGCCTTCACACTGATGTAATTTACACCGATTTCAGTAAAGCTTTCGACAAAGTATCACACCCATTACTTATTCATAAGCTCAGTCAACTCGGTTTTCAACCCCGTCTTATATGTTGGATTTCTTCGTATCTTGGTTATCGTACGCAAAAAGTAATCTTTAAAAATACACTTTCTGGGGTCATCAATGTTTCTTCTGGTGTTCCTCAGGGCAGCCATCTTGGTCCGATTCTGTTCTTGTTGTTCATAAACGATATATCTGGTACAACTAAATACTCAAAAATCTTGATGTACGCAGACGATGTAAAACTTTTCAAATCATGTGCCTCGGTTGAGGAACATTCCTTGCTTCAAATGGATTTAAATCACTTGGTTACCTGGTGCAATGTAAATTATATGCCGCTCAATCTCAAAAAATGTAAATTCATGTGTTTTTCTCGGAGAGTTTCGCCACCAGCTTCATATACAATTAACAACTATAATCTAGAAACTGTAAATAATTTTATTGACTTGGGAGTCATGATGGATTCCAAACTTAGTTTCAATCTTCATATTAATGCTACAGTGAATAAAGGCAAAGGTGTTTTTGCATTTGTTAAACGGTGGTCAAAAGAATTTAACGACCCTTACATAACTAAAGCACTTTTTACAACATTAGTTAGGCCAATATTAGAATACGGCTCGATAATTTGGAATCCGCGTTATCAAGTCCATGCAGACAGTCTCGAATCAATACAAAAACAATTTTTACTATTTGCCTTAAGAAATTTCCAATGGGACTCTTTAACTAATCTTCCACCTTATACTAATCGATTAAAGCTTATCAATCTTCCAACTCTTGCTAGTCGAAGGGAAATGCTTGGTGTGATATTTATGACAAAAATTTTAAATGGATCAATTTCGAGCCCATTCCTTCTGAATGAAGTGAACTTTTGCGTTCCCTCTCGGACATCGAGACACTTCAAACCTCTTCTGCTGAAACAATGTAGAACGAATTTCGAACAAAATGAACCTTTTCGGCGTTTATGCCAAGATTATAACTCTCACTCAAACACATTTGATAGCTCGGACTCCCTTTTTTCTATAAAAAAGATTGTTCTCACCTCTCTAAATTAATGTATAATACGTTTGCTTCTGTTCTCTTTAAGTATTACGCTTGGCTGATGAAATTTCTTCTGTAGCTGAGCAGTCTCAGATCGTGACGCTTGACAAACCGCTGCCCATCAAAGACTCGGCAAAATAAAAAAAAAAAAAAAAAAGTTATTATATATATATATAAATCGATCGCGTGAACAGGATTAGCCTGGTTTCATTGGGCCACTTGAGGGCAGCGCGCTGCCACAACGTCCATTAAAAAAAAAAAAAAAAAAAAAAAAAAAAAGGTCCGACGCCTGTTTATGGAGTTCACCAAGGACCTGCTTGTGTTTTTTCACTTCATACGGCTGGGTTCTCAGGTGCCGTATTTCCTCAAAATGCTTACGGAGATGACTCCTTAAGCCCCTAGGCGGTGCTGGTTCATCAATCAGATGTCTGTTGGGATGCCCAGATTTCTGGGTATTCAACAGGAACTGTTTGGTCAGCATCTCATTTCTCTCCTTGATGGGGAGTATTCTCTCCTCATTATGCAGATGGTGTTCTGGGGACATAAGAAGACAGCCCGTGGCGATTCTGAGAGCAGTATTTTGGCAGGCCTGTAGTTTCTTCCAGTGGGTGATTTTTAGGCTTGGCGACCATATGGGTGACGCGTAGCACGTAATCGGCTGGCTGATTGCTTTGTATGTAGTCATGAGCGTTTCTTTATCTTTTCCCCAAGTACTGCCAGCGAGGGATTTGAGGTTTTTGTTACGGCTCTGAATTCTCGGAACAATTGCAGCTGCGTGCTCACCAAAATGTAGATCCTGATCAAACGTCACACCCAAGATTTTGGGGTGTAGGACAGTCGGTAGCGTAGTGCCATCGACGTGGATGTTCAAAATGGTCGACATTTGGGACGTACATGTTGTAAATAAGGTCGCGGAAGATTTAGTCGGTGATAATGCAAGGTTTCGCGAGGCGAAGAAACTGGAGAGATCAGGGAGGTAGCCGTTTATTTTATTGCATAGCGCATCGATCTTTGGGCCTGGGCCTGTGGCCATTATTGTGCAGTCATCGGCGTAGGAAACGATTGTGACTCCTTCCGGTGGTGAAGGTAGCTTAGATATGTAGAAATTAAACAAAAGTGGGGATAGGATACCACCCTGTGACACCCCTTGTTTAATTCTCCTTGGTTTTGATGTTTCGTTTCTAAATTGCACCGATGCCTGCCGACCACCCAGATAATTTGCGGCCCACATTTTAAGACATAGGGGAAGGGTAGACCCTTCCTGGTCTTGCAGTAACGAGCCATGGTTGACCGTATCAAAAGATTTTGATAGGTCTAGCGCTACGAGTACTGTTCTATGGTGGGGGTATTGATTTACACCGCAATTTATCTGGGTGCTAATGGCATTTAGCGCGGTGGTAGTGCTATGGAGTTTTCTGAAGCCATGCTGATGAGGGGCTAGCTGCAAATTTGCTTGGAAATAAGGGAGCAAAATGGCTTCAAGCGTCTTTGCCACTGGCGATAGGAGAGATATCGGACGATACGACTCACCTATGTTAGGTGGTTTCCCAGGTTTTAGTAGCGGGACCACCTTGGCCATTTTCCATTTCTCAGGTATGACAAAGGTGGAAAGAGACAAGTTGAAGACATGCGCTAAATATTTGAAACCCTCTTTCCCTAGGCTTTTAAGCATCGGCATGGCTATGCCGTCTGGGCCCATTGCTTTGGATGGTTTAGCACGACCAATGGCGTCCTCAACCTCTTTAGCGGTGATGGTGATTGGTGACGCGCTGAATTTGTGTTTATGTGCGTGTCTATTGGCTCTCCGTCTATCTTTGTCGACCCTAGGATGCATTATATATTGTCGGCAGAAAGCGCTCGCGCATTTTTTCGCGTCCGACAGCACTTTGTCGCCAAAGGCGATGGAAACTTTGTCTTTGTGCGTAGTCGGATTCGATAGGGAATTTACGGTGGACCAAAGTTTACCCACACCGGTAGAGAGGTTACAACCTCTTAGGTGTTCCTCCCATTTCGCCCGCTTGTGTTCATCCACAAGCAATCTGATGCGTTGGTTTATATCCCTTATTTGGGGGTAGCCTGGATCAAGCTGTCCTATAAGGTCACGTTCTCTCGCTAAGTTTGCGGCCTCCGCCGGGAAGTGGGGCCGGATTTCGGGAATTCTCCCGGCGGGAATGAAATGTGCCGAGGCGGATTTAATGACCTTACGGAAGGCACGCTCCTCTTGGCGGGCATCGGTCGGGATAGGGAGGGCAACAAAGCGGCTGCCTGTAAAGGATTTATATTCTTCCCACTTTCCTTTTTTGAAGTTTATGAAAGTGCGTTTTTCAGTGACAATGAAGTCGGCGGTACGCTCAAGCGAAATAAGTATGGGCAGGTGGTCGGATGCCAATGTTACCATCGGCTGCCAGTTGACGCAGTTTACGAGTCCTGCGCTCACGATTGAGATATCTGGCGAGCTGTGACAGCTTCCTACCATACGTGTGGGGGCGTCTCCGTTTATTGTGCAGAACGTCGTTTCTTCTATTTGATCCGCCAATATCTCACCCCTACTGTCCGCCCGCAAGTTTAAATGCCATAGATCATGATGGGCATTGAAATCGCCTAAGATAATGCGATTGTTGCCAGTGAGTAAGGCCCTGATATTAGGGGGGTATCCACTGGTGCAACAGGTGGCAGGAGGGATGTAGATGTTGATGATTTCTAGGTTTGCATCGCCTGACCGGACAGATAGGCCTTGACGTTCTAAGACATTGTCCCTGCGGTCGATGCCAGGATCAAATATATAATATTGCACAGAGTGGTATATGATAAACGCGAGACCGCCTCCATTTCCGCTCTACCGGTCTTTCCTGTGGACATTATACCCAGAGCAGGTCTGCAATGCAGATCTTGCTGTGATTTTCGTGTGAAATCGACTATCTCCGTAATCTTCCCAGTTAGTCTATTACAGTTTAACTGCAGAATTCTGTAGTGCATAAGGGAAGACGTCGCCACTCTGGGGGTAAGTGACGGGTGACTACGCCTGGGTTGTGGAAGGCCAGGACGCAATTGCTGTTGTGGCCCTGGGACTGGGCGTCCTTGGGCAAGCATTGGGGTACCCGGATGATTTGGGTTTGCGACCTGGCAACATGGCGCGATGAAACCCGTTGGGGGGGTTGCCGTCGCGGAGACCAGAACATCTAGGGAAGTGGCACCACCCAAGGCAGTAGCTGCATTGGGCGGATGTCGCAAACTTATATATTCTGTGCTGGCAGACGGTGCAAACGGAGGTAGGGACTAAGAGTCTGTTTCCCTGACCTGCACGTTTGCTGCCGGAAAAGAGGGGTTGGGGGGGGGGGGGGGAAGACGGGGGCAGGGGCTGATGCTCAGCATTGCTACCAACTCTACTACGAAGGTAGTAGTTATGAGTGGTATCAGCTGTTTGAGTTGTTGGCGCCGTGGGGTGCGAGCAGCAGCTGGTACTTGTTGTGGCTTGCTGAGCAGCGGGGCTGCTGGAAGGTAGTGGGGCGGCGCTTAGGCGTAGACTACGGGACGCCCTTGGGCGTGAACAGCAAGGAGCCTCAAAAGATTTATAAAAGTTACGTGGACGTCGGGTTTTGGGCTCAAGCCCAGAACAACCTGTCCGATGCAACCATCCCTTGCACGAGACACACTGAACAGAGTATGACCGTCCTAAAAAGATTCTTTTCCGGAAGATGCAGCAAAACCATTTCTCAGGACCGGGGTTAGGAGACGGACCCGGATTGGATTCGATGCCTTCCCGGAGTAAGAGAATATGGAGCAATCCTGCTGCAAGGGGCTGCTGGGAGGATGACAATTTGTGGGAGGGACAAAACAAATTGGATGGGGTCACACTGAAATGACAGTCCTTGGTCGGGAAAAATCCCGAGTCGCTCCGGTACATAGAACCGACTGCCTTGGGAAGCGTCGCAGCGCACATCTTGCGAAACAGTATGTACGTCGATGACGTCCTTGCAGGGGGGGCATAGCATCGAGGCAGCAATCACTGCTCGCGATGAAATCACAACTGCGTTAAAGTCAGCAGGATTCCCTCTGCGAAAATGGACCTCTATTTGCAGTAGGATACTACAGGGAATACCAGAACCTCACAGGCTTACGGAAAACTTTCTGGAGTTCGAGGACGCGATCATGGTAAAAACCCTAGGCATCTGTTGGAACGCGCATTCCAACTACTTTTATTTCACAGCGAAACCAATCGAAAACCAGGACATCTTAACAAAGAGGGTGATCCTATCTGCCATCACCAAACTCTTCGACCCTTTAGGCTGACTCGCCCCAGTTATCATCGTAGCCAAGATATTAATGCAGAACATTTGGCTGGAGGGCGGGTTGTGATGAACCGGTATCCACAATAACTCTAGACCTGTGGCAAACCTTTATGCAGGAGTACCACGCGATTAACAAGATTCGGATACCTAGGTATGTGCACCTTACCCCAATCAACGAGATAGAAATACACGGCTTCTGTGACGGATCCGAAAAAGCTTACGCGGCTACGGTCTACGTGCGAGCTCAGATAAAGGAGAGGGTCTACGTTAGTCTAGTTATGTCGAAAACAAGGGTGGCACCAGTAAAAACAATTTCATTACCAAGATTGGAGTTATGCGGTACTGTCTTGCTGGCTGAGACTTTGGAAACTGAGATGGAGAACCTGAACTTAGGCGCATTTAACATTCACCTATGGACAAACTCGACCATCGTCCTAGCATGGATTCGAAAACCCCCTTGTTCCTGGTCAACATTTGTAGCTCACAGGGTGACAAAAATCGTGGAGAAGGTAGGAAATAAAGCTTGGCATCATGTCGAGTCCGCATCAAATCCAGCGGACTTAGCCAGCAGAGGACTTCCAGCCACGGACCTAGTCGACAATTCTTTGTGGTGGCAGGTACCTTCTTGGCTGCAAAAAGGCAAAGCGAAACGGCCATCTCAAGGCGAACAGGAGTACCACACAAACATCGAAGAAAAACGAGCACAAGTGCATGCAGCAACAAACATCAACAACAGCGAGGATATTCTTGATCGGTTTTCCGATCTATCAAGGGCGTTGCGGGTAATCTCCTACATTATAAGATTCTCGAATAGAACTCATCCAAAAACTAAAGCGTCCTTTAAAGCAGAGTCGCACCAGATTTCGGCTGACGAAATCAAGGGTACGACTAGCCGTCTCATAAGGATATCCCAAACAAACCACTATGCCGAAGAAATAAACTCTCTGAGGACTAGAAAACCAATCGCGGCCAAAAGCGAGAACCTCCCTCTAGACCTTTTTATCGACGAAGATAATGTCCTACATGTGGGGGTCGTCTCAACGCATCCAGGGACGTTCCCGTCAACGAGCGTCACCCGATAATCCTCCCTTACGCCTGCCGACTCACCCGTCTCCTAGTCCAGTTTGTCCACACCATTTACATACATGGCTGCGGCTGCTACGCACGCAGTATTGGATACCTCGGGTCAAAAACATGATCCGATCCGTCATTCACAACTGCAAGGCCTGTACTCTATTCCGCAAACGTTCCCCGACACAACTCATGGGAATTCTCCCTGCGGAACGTACTTCCTTTTCTCGGGCATTTATCAAGTCTTACAGCGGACGAGGATGCTGCATGTCTAAGGGTTACGTCTGCCTATTCGTCTGCTTTGCGACTAAGGCGATCTACTTAGAGGCGACTAGCGACCTCAGCACCGCCGCGTTTCTAGCAGCGTTTAGTCGGTTTGTCACCAGACGAGGATGCCCGAAAAACCTCTATTCCGACAACGGGACGAACTTTGTCGGTGCGTCGATGGCTCTCCGCTCAGAGTTCAAGGCATTCCTCGTAGATGCGCGCGACCAAACCCTCTCTAAATATGCCCACCAAACCCTGACATGGTATTTCATACCAGCAGCTGCTCCTCGTATGGGCGTGCTGTGGGAAACGGGAGTCAAGGGTTTCAAAACTCATTTCAAAATGATCCCATCGGATCATAAATTTACTCTCGAGGAGTTTAGCAGCATCCTGTGTGGGACTGAATCCTGTCTCAACTCCCGACCCCTAAGCCCATCAACCTGGAGCCACTTACCCCCGGACACTTCCTAGTCGGGGGCCATCTACTAGCGCCACCCGAGATTGATGTCAGCGAGAATCGCGCATCACTCGTCAATCGATGGGAAAAAGTTAAGGCGCTGCATCAAACCTTCTGCAAACGGTGGAGAACGGAGTATCTCACTGAATTGCAAAAGCGCGTTAAGTGGAAGCATCCACAATCAAACCTCAAACAGGGGGACCTAGTCGTCATTAAGGAGGATAATCTGCCCCCCAACGAATGGAGACTAGGTCGGATAGCCAACCCTCAATATGGCCCCGATAACCGAGTTCGAGTCGTCGAACTGGATACGGCAAGGGGACAAACCACCAGACCAATCACGAAATTGGTCCTACTACCACCCTCCAGTGAGGGTGAGGGAGACTCGTAACTCCCAACCGTTATAACAACCCCCCCTCGCTCAGACTTCCAGGCAGGGGCTCCCACCAACGCATCGCATCACCCTGGAAGAGAATAGCTTAAGCTGCAACCGTACTAATTTTTATATTGACAGTCAAGCAGCAATTAAGGCAATAATCTTGCATAGCACAGCATCTAAATGCGTGTTAGAGTGTAAACAGTCTCTTGAGAGAATCGGGACAGGGAGAAGCATACATCTATATTGGGTCCCAGGGCATATTTTATTTATTTATTTATTTATTTATTTATTACAGCGTAAGCCTAGTTTGAACAATATTTATTAAATCACATTGTAGAACTTATCTTATAGGTAAGGTTTTACAATGTTCATATAGTCTGCTTTTAAATACATAAATTTCTTCACAATTTTTTATTTCATTAGGCAATTCATTATGGAAAAGGTTTTGTTTGTCCACTTCAGTTCTATAGAGTGGCAGTTTAAAATCATTTTTTCTACGGGTATTAAAATTATGGGTTTCGTTTATATATACAACATTATTTGTTAAGTATTCAGGTACATTTCCCTTTCGTATATTGAAGATCATTTTCATAGTATAATAAAAAATAATTTGTTTGACACTTAGCCATTTTAGTTTTATTAGCATGTCGCTTATCGACGCATCTGACTTTTCCCGTAACACAAATCTCATACATCTATTTTGCAATATCTGAAGTCTATCTATTTTTGTATCTGGTATAATGAATAAGACTGATGGGCAATATTTAAAATTAGATTCAATCAATGTTTTGTATACAATATCCTTAAACTCTCTATTTATAAATTTACAGGTTCTTTGCATAAAACCGACTTGTTTAGCTATCTTTCCTACAGTGTATCGAATATGTTCATCAAATTTGAGTTTGTTGTCAATTACAATTCCAAGATATTTTATTGATTTTATTTGCTCTAACATTTCATCTTTCACCCTGAGCTGAATACTCGCAACTTCGCTTTCGATTTTTCGGCTAATAACCATATATTTTGTTTTACTCACGTTAAGTTTAAGTCTGTTACCACATAGCCATTTATATAAACTATCTAAGTCACACTGCATTTTTGTCAATGCAGTTGTTAAACTACTTTCACTTATTCTAAGCAGAGCATCATCCGCAAACAGTTTTATGTTACAGTACTTTACAGCTTTAACAATATCATTAATATAAATAAAAAATAATAAAGGAGCCAATACAGAACCTTGCGGTAACCCTAATGGGACCGAAATTTCGTTCGATACTTCATCACCGATTATGGCTTTTTGTTTTCTGCCAGTCAAGTAATTTTGGAACCACTTTAATTCTATACCCTGAATTCCCATGGCTTTCATTTTCTGGAGCAAAATGTCTCGGTCCACTGTTTCGAATGCCCTTTTCAGATCCAGGAAAACGCAAACAGTGTCTTTTTTGTTATTTAGATCTTCCTTCCAGTTAGAGATCACTATATTCAGTGCCGTTTCACATGAGTGTTTTCTTCTAAATCCCGATTGTTCACTTATTATTAATTTATTGTCTTCCAAGTAATTTTCTAACTTATTTTTTATAACTGTTTCCATAATTTTTTCGTCACATGGTAGTGTATTTATAGGTCGCATTTCCTCAGGTTTATACGTATTTTTTATTTTTTTTACTGGTATAATGGTCGACGTTTTCCATCTTTGTGGTACAATGCCTGTTTCCATGCTTTCATTTATAATTTTTGCATAAAAATAAGCTGTATACTCTATTGAATCTTTTAAAACTCCTTCTGATAAAAGATTTTTGCCACCAATTTTGTTCTTGAATAGCCGAACTATTTTGACAATGTCATCTGCTACAACTTTATTAAATTTGAATGTCGAACTGCTATCAGATACGGTTAAATTTAAATCAAAATTTTCGATACTTTGGTTTATTTCTAAAACACTGTTTACGAAAAAGTTATTGAGCTCATTCGCAATTTCGATCTTTTCTTCGATTTGCTTATCTAATATTTGAATTTTGTTTATTTCTTGATGATCTTTTTTTAGGTTTATGGTTTGCTTTAGATTTTTCCACATTTCTTTGCTATTATTTTTACTAATTAAGATTTTGTTTTCCATATATTTCGCCTTTTTCTTTTTGATAAGTTTTTTGTATCTTTTGTTTATTTCTTTATAATCGTCCCAATTTCCTGTTTTCCTAGACTCATTTAAAAGATTATATTTAAGTTTATTTAATTGTGTAAGCTCATGATCATACCACTTATTCATAAGTCTTACTTTCACTACTTTTTCAAATGTTAATCCTGTCATACATTGTAGAATTGCATTGTTTACTATGTCTAAATGGGATTCTATACTGGTTGAATCATTTATCACAAAACTGCATGCGCGCAACAAGTTAAGTAGATTTTCTTTATTATAAAGCTCCCATGAGGTAATTGTTTTTGTTGTTCTCATTTTATATGGTGCTGATGTATTAATTTTTATTTCTATCGTTTCATGATCTGATATTTTATACTTGTCCATGTTTTGACAAATAACATCATTCGAATTTGAGTATAGAAGGTCGATTTTTGTTTCAGTTGTATCTGTGATACGTGTGTTGAAGAGTATTTTTTGGCTCATTGCCAAATCATTAAACATATCTGTTAATTTCTTGCTATAGGTGTTGTTGGCATTATTAACGTTAATGTTATAGTCTCCAACCACGAAGCAATTCACACTTAACTCAACTTTTTCCAACAATATTTCATTTAGATAATTTAAGAAGTCAGAATCACTCGTATTAGGTGAGTGATATAGAACCCCTATTTGCCATTTTTTATCGCACTCTTTTAGTTTTATTACGATGCACCAAATGTTATTATTAATGCTGTTATTATATATAACGTTGTATTTCACAGAGTTGTGAGCATATATTAAGACACATCCTGTGTGTCTGCTATGTGAGTCGCATCTAATTACCGTATAGGCATTAATATGTAACTCTGCTTCTCAAATATCACCCGTGGCACATGTTTCCGAGCACAATAGTAACGCAGGTTTCTGCTCCACAATAAGATTTTCTAGTTCATTTTTGTTAGAAATAATACTACATATATTTAAATAGATACATTTAAATTCAAAGTTTTTATTTGGTTGCTATTTCTTAGCTTTTTTGCTCTGCAGATAGCGTATATATGCAGGGCACTTAGTACTATAGGCATAGTGATCCACTTCAACATCTATAACTTTTCTTCTCACCAAGTCAAAGCAGTTAACACATCTTATGATGTTTGAGTTACACTCTTTAACATCATGCTGTTCACCGCATTTGCTACATGCTTGTTTAAATGCACAATCACTAGCTTTATGTTGGAAACCTAGACATTTAAAACATCTAGGTACATTTATATGTTCAAAAACTCTACAACTATCCCATTCAACTTTTATTCTCTTCTTCTCAATTAGATGCTCATACGTTTCACAATCTGTTTCTATAATAATATTATAGCTTTCTTCTCTTTTATTGCGATCTTCATAAACCTTAATAATTTTTAACTCTTTATTATCTTCGATATCGTTCTGTTTTTTTACACACTCAATAATTCTCTCATCATTTAATTTTGTTGAGAGCCCCACTATTTTTAACGCTCTCCGCTTTTTCGTTTCTCTCAATTTTTCCGTAGCATATTCTTGACCAATTTCTTTGTTTACTTTCTTTTGTACTTCTTCTACTGCTTCACTGTTTTTGCATTCAACTATTATCGCACCTTTATTTATATTAGTAACAGTCGTGATAAGACCTTCGGTTGGTTCGATTACTTTTTTTAGTGCTTTCTTAGTTTCTTTTGTATTTTTGTTGTTTATAGGTTTAATAACTATTTTGTTTGCGTTTCTTTTTGCCATTTCTGCATATGATGATTTTGCATTTATTTGTTTCTTTTCAGCCCGAATTTCACTTAATTTATCGCAGCTGCTGTTCAGACTCTTATGTATCTCACTTATGAGCTCCTGTTTCAATATTTTGCATTTTTCACTAAATATTTGTTCTATTACTGCATTTATTTCAACTGTAAAGTCATTTTTCATTTTTTGCATTTTATTCGTTATTGCATCCTCCACTATTTCTTTAACATCTGATCTTTTTAAGTTTTTTGATTCACTTTTTTCAATAGAATGTTTTATTTCAATAAATTTTGTATTTATGTTTGATAAGCTACACTGGTTACAATACCATTTAATATTTAAATTTTCATTTAGAAATTTTAATTCTGCTCTTTTTAAATTGCTACACTTCACACAAAAAACATTATCACAGCCCCCACTGCATGTTAGCATATCTTCCACTTGCAGTATTTTTGCTGTGGAATAGATGGGAATGAAAAAGCGGACGAACTAGCTAAAAAGGGCGCATCCCTTGAAGCTTGCTTCGTAGATGTCCCAATTAGATTGGGCGAGATTAAGCGAATGCGAGAGGTGCACATGATCGACCAAGCGGGAAAGGCATGTGTTCAAGCGCGGGCCTGTAAAGTGTCGAAGATTATGTGTAGGTCTTACAACCTTAGACTAACACAGTTGCTTCTATCATTAAAAAGAGAGGACTGTAGACTCATGACGGGTATTCTGACTGGAAACTGCCTTCTGGCGTCACATGCCTTTAAATTAGGCTTGGTCAGTGATAGCAGATGTAGGAAGAGCGGGTTGGAGGAGGAAACGATCGAGCACGTTCTGTGCTCGTTCCCTGCACTTGCCAGGCTAAGACTCCAGCTATTAGGAGTGATACAGCTGTCAGATCTAGAAGCAGCAAGTGGCTTAAGTCCTAGTTCAGTGCAAGGCACCTGACAAAGTCCTAAAAGATTTTGTGTTGTCACCATAAAATATATATATGCATGCGGCTGCACATATATGCATAATAGTGTACATCAAAACCAGTTCAGTGCAAGGACCCTGACAAAGTTCTGGAAGATTTTATGTTGTCGCCATAAAATATATATATGCATGCGCCTGTACATATATGCATAATAGTGTACATCATAACCAGTTCCGTGCGAGGCCCCTGACAAAGTTCTAGAAGATTTTATGACCATTAAATATATATATGCATGCGGCTGCACATATATGCATAATAGTGTACACCAAAACCAGTTCAGTGCAAGGGCCCTGACAAAGTTCTAGAAGATTTTATGTTGTCGCTATAAAATTATATATGCATGCGCCTGTTGTAGCATTATGCGTCATACCCATCTATGTAATACACTTGCGGCATTACGCATCATGAACCTCCATGCCAAATATATTTTAATAGCAATCATATTACAATATTATACAACATAAATTATTGAACTAACCCAGACGGTTAACTAACATCAATGGAATGACGAATATGAAACCCGTGTCCGTTCACAGCTAATAAATTTTGCTTATTATTTACATACAACCAATTATGGGAACTAAACAAATTCCCGCATTGATCTGCTTAGGTTGCGAGACAGGCATACAAACTTACATATATGCATAGCATTCACCAGACGTTGTGAGACAGGCATACAAACTTACATGTATGCCTAACATTAACCAAAGTACTTGCATTGATCTGCTGACGTTGCTAACAATGTATATAAACCTACATGTATGGAGTCTTGCATACAATTCTACATGTATACAAAGACTGTATGCAAACTTACATATATGCATACCCTATTACCAATGTACATATTTTTAGTTTATTAGTATTAAGATTATTATGAATGTATAGGTTAAGTAAATTACTATAAAAGAGAAAGCATTTATTTAATAAAGAAGATTCATGTTTTGACTACGAAAGTCTTAGCTTCTTTCATTTTTACAATTAAACACTTTTCATGGCGATCCTGCCAGCCTGATCTCAAATTAGCTGAAAATTTGCTCATTAAGCAAAATTCGTTAAGATCTTGCGGGCAGATATCCTGCCAAGTTTTAATTTTTCCGAAATTAAAATTAACTAAATCTCGCCAGATCCTGCTAAAGATCTGGCAGATCCTGAAATAGTAAAAAGTATAAATAACCAACATAAAACAGTCCTGAGAAAAAGGTGGTACATTTTATAAATGAATCAAAGGATAAAAAGGGATTAAACAAACACATCAATGATCTTGGCAAACGAATTGAAGGCTAGAGAAGATTAGACGAGCACATGCTACTAAAAATTTAGATATCAAAACAAAATCGTGAAGTCGTACAAAATTACTACGAGCATAAGGCGAAGTGGAATATGCGGACTCAAATGACATGTTACAAACAGCAATATTCTGAAGGATCATTCAAAGGATAAAAAAAAAACAAGATCGGGGGCGTAACCCCAGAAGCAATTAATATAAGTATACAAATTCTAGAATCAATTGAGCGGCCTTTATGGACGCTAAACCATTAGCAAAAACGAAAGTTTTTGCTTAGGAATTTTTTTCTCTCTTCTCTAAAATTGGAATTAAAATAATTAAGGAAAATTAGTTGAAAATTTTTTTAATAAAATATATAATATATTAAACTAATTTGTTAAAAGTTGAAGTAAAATTCTTGTAGAAAAAGAAGAAGCGAAAAAGTAAAAATGTCTTATTCAAAAAAAAAAAACTAAAATGCTAAAAATCTTAAATTAAACTTTTATACGAAAAAAAAAAAATTCAAGTAAATTGGAATGTTTAGAAGACTTCTGTGAAATAGTAAATTAACTTCGGACAGTTAACCTATCCTCTAAGAAAGGCCACAGAACAATTTAATAAGGGTTAAAAATCAAAATCACCATAACTACTGAAATGCAAAGAAACTCCTCAGATCTTCCTCTCTATTGGTGGGACGAAAATAGCCGACACACTAGGGACCTACCCAAAGAGTTACAAGGTTTAAAGAAATTGTGGAAGATAATAGGTATGGAAAGGGAACCCACAATTGAGGGCATTATAAACCCCACTACCAGGGAGGAGGAAATAATTAGAATGATGAGGAGAGTGTTCCCTGAAAATTCTAAATGTTAAGCTATAGTAGCGCCTAATAATTTTTTTTTCCTCTGAAAATTTAAATTAATTCTAAGATTTTTTTTTATATAAACTATATTACGCTAATAAACCTAATAAAAAACATGGGATAAATAATAAAACCAAATTTTATTAAAAATTAAAGTTAGTTCATTTCTCAGAAAGATATTTATAGAAAATTTTCAGCATGGCTTGGTGGACAAAAATAGCCCAAGGTATAATGATAGCGATAGCTGGCTATGAATTCGGTAAAGAAACCTCTGAAGAGAAAATAGTTGACAACAAATTGATAAAATATGAGCCACAAGCCCAAGTGGACACAAAACCTACAGACATTTGGCTAGGTGCTTTAATATGCACGACAGTGCTATTAATCATAGCGATTGCTGCTATACTTAAAACCTATATGAAATTTAAATATAGGCAAATGAATAACGTGCAACAGCGCGTCTAATTTTTTTTTCTTCTACCCAAATTTCCAAACTCAAAGCTGAGGAAGAGCAATAAACAATTCAAGTAAAATCTCAAATAGTAAGTCTCAAAATGTCAGAATCGACAGTAAAGGCAGCCCTGCCTAAAGCAAACAGCAAATCAAAAATTTGCATAACACCTCTGAATGCTCCTGACAAAGATGGTCAGGAAGCAATAGGAAATCCTAGGACAGTGGAAGTAAGCAAAACCTAACAAAAAAAAAAAAAAAATACAAATATTTTTTTCAACCAGCCCATAACAACAAAAGAAAAAATGAAGAAAAGTCAAAAAGAGAACCTATAAAAATATAAGTGAAGCGCTATATAAATTTGCAGCAATAAGACATGTCGCACTCCTAAAATGGTAGCGAAAAAAAATACAAGAAACCTGATTGTAGATGATAAAATTGACTTAGGACAATCACTTATCAGGCTGTACACACGTTGTACAAATGCCGCCAATACAGGACTTGGTATTTATAAGAAAAAAACAGTTGTCCTGTGGGACAAATTGGTGGAAAATGATTGATTATTTACTCGAGTAGGCAAATGTAAAATAATAATTGAAAGTTCTCTAAAATCAAATAGATGCATTAACCAAAGAGGTTGTGCATATGACAAATCCCGGTAGAAAAATAACAATTAGTTCTTCATAAAAGTCATGACGATTCTGTCCTGGTGGCCGCCGCAGAAATCGCATGACAAATAAGACCAAAAAGAGTGCTGGAAAATATGAAATTGTCGAAAATATAGAAAGAACATTTAAAGATACGAAAATTTTTTTTTGCCCCCACTGTACCTTCCACTTATCCATTAATAGTACCACTACCAACACATAACATCTCGCTCTTCCATCAGCCACCCATCTATTGTTTACACAATCTATTACAAATTTATCTTATTATGAATGAAAAAAAATAAGGTCAAGTGAAAAAAAAATTCTCTTTTTTTTCTCCTTGAATAAAAATTAAATAAATACGATCATTTATTACCTAGGTCTCATAAGATCATATTTTAAGATATTAGGAAAATACTTTACTTTAACCCCAATAGATTAAAAATATTAATAGGAAAATATTTTTACTCTAACCCCCAGTAGATAGATAAACAAAAAAATTTTTACGGTAACTCATATACATAGAAAAATCTCTACAGGAAAATAGTGCGGTACAATTTAGAAAATAAAGATAAGGAAATAATAGTCCATACATTCATAACTTAAAGCAAAGAATCATTCCAATTTACCCAATTTGTAAAAACATGCCGATTTTTAAGTGAGTCGACGCTCTTAAAAACCGGCTATGCAAAAACAAATTAAAAAACGAAAAAAAAAATAAAAAAAAAATTCCATATATGTAAAAATTAAAAATGTAAACATTTTTGAAAAAAAGGGGATATGGATAAAATGTAAACAATAAAAACATCAAGGTCAGAAGCAAATCAAACAAACTCTATCACTACAATATAAAGTAAGAGTAAAATACCAAAATCATTAAAAATACGACAAAGAGTCTTATACAATTGTTCACAAAACAATTATATAACACTCTTTTTCTAAGGCGGATGGTGTAGCATTATGCGTCATACCCATCTATGTAATAAACTTGCGGCATTACGCATCATGAACTTCCATGCCAAATATATTTTAATAGCAATCATATCACAATATTATACAACATAAATTATTGAACTAACCCAGACGGTTAACTAACATCAATGGAATGCCGAATATGAAACCCGTGTCCGTTCACAGCTAATAAATTTTGCTTATTATTTACATACAACCAATTATGGCAACTAAACAAATTCCCGCATTGATCTGCTTAGGTTGCGAGACAGGCATACAAACTTACATATATGCATAGCATTCACCAGACGTTGTGAGACAGGCATACAAACTTACATGTATGCCTAACATTAACCAAAGTACTTGCATTGATCTGTTGACGTTGCTAACAATGTATACAAACCTACATGTATGGAGTCATGCATACAATTCTACATGTATACAAAGACTGTATGCAAACTTACATATATGCATACCATATTACCAATTTACATATTTTTAGTTTATTAGTATTAAGATTATTATGAATGTATAGGTTAAGTAAATTATAAAAGAGAAAGCAATTATTTAATAAAGAAGATTCATGTTTTGACTACGAAAGTCTTAGCTTCTTTCATTTTTAAAATTAAACACTTTTCACTGTACATATATGCATAATATTGTACATCAAAACCAGTTCAGTGCAAGGCCCCTGACAAAGTTCTAAAAAATTGTATGTTGTAACCATAAAATATATATATGCATGCGCCTGCACATATATGCATAATAGTGTACATCAAAACCAGTTCAGTGCAAGGACCCTGACAAAGTTCTGGAAGATTTTATGTTGTCACCATAAAATATATATATGCATGCGCCTGCACATATGTACATAATAGTGTACACCAAAACCAGTGCAGTGCAAGGCCCCTGATAAAGTTCTGGAAGAGTTTATGTTGCCACCATAAAATATATATATGCATGCGCCTGTAAATATAGGCATAATAGTGTGCATCAAACCCGGTTCAGTGCAAAGCCCCTGACAAAGTTCTGGAAGATTTTATGGTGTCACCATAAAATATATATATGCATGCGCCGGTACATATATGCATAATAGCGTACACCAATACCAGTTCAGTGCAAGGCCCCTGACAAAGTTCTAGAAGATTTTATGTTGTCACCATAAAATATATATATGCAAGCGCCTGCACATATATGCATAATAGTGTACATCAAAACCGGTTCAGTGCAAGGCCCCTGACAAAGTTCTAGAAGATTTTATGTTGTCACCATAAAATATAAATATGCATGCGCCTGCACATATATGCATAATAGTGTACATCAAAACTAGTTCAGTGCAAGGCCCCTGACAAAGTTCAGGAAGATTTTATGTCTTCACCATAAAACATATATATGCATGCGCCTTCACATATATGCATAATAGTGTACATGAAAACCGGTTCAGTGCAAGGCCCCTGACAAAGTTCTAGAAGATTTTATGTTGTCACCATAAAATATATATATATGCATGCGCCTGTACATATATGCAAAATAGTGTACACCCAACTAGTTCAGTGCAAGGCCCCTGACAAAGTTCTGGAAGATTTTATGTTGTCGCCATAAAATATATATATGCATGCGCCTGCACATATATGCATAATAGTGTACATGAAAACCAGTCCAGTGCAAGGCCCCTGAAAATGTTCTAAAAGATTTATGTTGTCACCATAAAATATATATATGCATGCGGCTGAACATATATGCATAACAGTGTACATCAAAACCAGTTCAGTGAAAGGCCCCTGACAAAGTCCTGGAAGATTTTATGTTGTCACCATAAAATATATATGTGCATGCACCTGCACATATATGCATAATAGTGTACACCAAACCGGTTCAGAGCAAGGCCCCTGACAAAGTTCTAGAAGATTTTATGTTGTCACCATAAAATATATATATGCATGTGCCTGCTCATATATGCGTAATAGTGTACATCAAAACTAGTTCAGTGCAAGGCCCCTGACAAAGTTCTGGAAGATTTTATGGTGTCACCATAAAATATATATATGCATTCACCTGCACATATATGCATAATAGTGTACATCAAAACCAGTTCAGTGCAAGGCCCTTGACAAAGTTCTAGACGATTTTATGTTGTCACCATAAAATATGTATATGCATGCGCCTGCACATATATGCATAATAGTGTACATCAAAACCAGTTCAGTGCAAGGACCCTGACAAAGTTCTGGAAGATTTTATGTTGTCACCATAAAATATATATACGCATGCGTCTGTACATATATGCATAATAGTGTACATCAAAACCAGTTCAGTGCAAGGCCCCTGACAAAGTTCTGGAAGATTTTATGTTGTCACCATAAAATATATATATGCGTGTGCCTGTACATATATGCATAATAGTGTACATCAAAAGCAGTTCAGTGCAAGGCACCTGTCAAAGTTCTGGAAGATTTTATGTTGTCTCCATAAAATATATATATGCATGCGCCTGTACATATATGCATAATAGTGTACATCAAAACCAGTTCACTGCAAGGCCCCTGAAAATGTTCTAAAAGATTTTATGTTGTCACCATAAAATATATATATGCATGCGGCTGCACATATATGCATAAGAGTGTACATCAAAACCAGTTCAGTGAAAGGCCCCTGACAAAATTTTGGAAGATTTTATGTTGTCACCATAAAATATATATATGCACGCGCCTGAGCATATATGCATAATAGTGTACGTCAAAACCAGTTAAGTGCAAGGCCCCTGACAAAGTTCTAGAAGATTTTATGTTGTCACCATAAAATATATATATGCATGCGCCTGCATATTTATGCATAATAATGTAAATCGAAACCAGTTCAGTGCAAGGCCATGACAAAGTTCTGGAAGATTTTATGTTGTCACCATTAAATATATATATACATGCGCCTGCATATTTATGCATAATAGTGTACATCAAAACTAGTTCAGTGCAAGGCCGCTGACAAAGTTCAGGAAGATTTTATGTCTTCACCATAAAACATATATGCATGCGCCTTCACATATATGCATAATAGTGTACATCAAAACCGGTTCAGTGCAAGGCCCCTGACAAAGTTCTAGAAGATTTTATGTTGTCACCATAAAATATATATATGCATGCGCCTGCACATATATGCATAATAGTGTACATCAAAACTAGTTCAGTGTAAGGCCCCTGACAAAGTTCAGGAAGATTTTATGTCTTCACCATAAAACATATATATGCATGCGCCTTCACATATATGCATAATAGTGTACATCAAAACCGGTTCAGTGCAAGGCCCCTGACAAAGTTCTAGAAGATTTTATGTTGTCACCATAAAATATATATATGCGTGCGCCTGTACATATATGCAAAATAGTGTACATCAAAACTAGTTCAGTGCAAGGCCCCTCACAAAGTTCTGGAAGATTTTATGTTGTCACCATAAAATATATATATGCATGCGCCTGCACATATATGCATAATAGTGTACATCAAAACCACTTCAGTGCAAGGCCCCTGACAAAGTTCAAGAAGATTTTATGTTGTCACCATAAAATATATATATGCATGCGCCTGCACATATATGCATAATAGTGTACATCAAAACCGGTTCAGTTCAAGGCCCCTAACAAAGTTCTAGAAGATTTTATGTTGTCACCATAAAATATATATATGCATGCGCCTGCACATATATGCATAATAGTGTACATCAAAACCGCTTCAGTGCAAGGCCCCTGACAAAGTTCAAGAAGATTTTATGTTGTCACCATAAAATATATATATGCATGCGCTTGCACATATATGCATAATAGTGTACATCAAAACCGGTTCAGTGGAAGGCCCCTGACAAAGTTCTAGAAGATTTTATGTTGTCACCATAAAATATATATATGCATGCGCCTGCACATATATGCATAATAGTGTACATCAAAACCAGTCCAGTGCAAGGACTCTGACAAAGTTCTGGAAGATTTGATGTTGTCACCATTATATATATATATGCATGCGCCTGTAGATATATACATAATAGTGTACATCAAAACCAGTTCAGTGCAAGGCCCCTGATAAAATTCTAGACGATTTTATGTTGTCAGCATAAAATATGTATATGCATGCGCCTGCACATATATGCATAATAGTGTACATCAAAACCAGTTCAGTGCAAGGAGCCTGACAAGGTTCTGGAAGATTTTATGTTGTCACCATAAAATAAATATACGCATGCGTCTGTACATATATGCATAATAGTGTACATCAAAACCAGTTCATGCAAGGCCCCTGACAAAGTTCTGGAAGAGTTTATGTTGTCACCATAAAATATATATATGCATGCACCTGCACATATATGCATAATAGTGTACGTCAAAACCAGTTCAGTGCAAGGCCCTTGACAAAGTTCTAGAAGATTTTATGTAGTCACCATAAAATATATATGTGCATGCACCTGCACATATATGCATAATAGTGTACATCAAAACCAGTGTAGTGCAAGGCCCCTGATAAAGTTCTGGAAGATTTTATGTTGTCACCATAAAATATATATACGCATGCGTCTGTACATATATGCATAATAGTGTACATCAAAACCAGTTCAGTGCAAGGCCCTTGACAAAGTTCTAGAAGATTTTATGTTGTCACCATAAAATATATATATGCATGCGCCTGCACATATATGCATAATAGTGTACATGAAAACCAGTACAGTGCAAGGACTCTGAAAAATTTCTGGAAGATTTTATGTTGTCTCTATAAAACATATATATGCATGCGCCTGTACACATATGCATAATAGTGTACATCAAAACCCGTTCAGTACAAGGACCCTGACAAAGTTCTGGAAGATTTTATGTTGTCACCATAAAATATATATACGCATGCGTCTGTACATATATGCATAATAGTGTACATCAAAACCAGTTCAGTGCAAGGCCCCTGACAAAGTTCTGGAAGAGTTTATGTTGTCACCATAAAATATATATGTGCATGCACCTGCACATATGCATAATAGCGTACATCAAAACCGGTTCAGTGCAAGGCCCCTGACAAAGTTCTAAAAGATTTTATGTTGTCACCATAAAATATATATATGCATGTGCCTGCACATATATGCGTAATAGTGAACATCAAAACTAGTTCAGTGCGAGGCCCCTGACAAAGTTCTGGAAGATTTTATGTTGTCACCATAAAATATATATACGCATGCGTCTGTACATATATGCATAATAGTGTACATCAAAACCAGTTCAGTGCATGCACCTGCACATATATGCATAATAGTGTACATCAAACCCGGTTCAGTGCAAGGCCCCTGACAAAGTTCTAGAAGATTTTATGTTGTCACCATAAAATATATATATGCATGTGCCTGCACATATATGCGTAATAGTGTACATCAAAACTAGTTCAGTGCAAGGCCCCTGACAAAGTTCTGGAAGATTTTATGTTGTCACCATAAAATATATATATGCATGCACCTGCACATATATGCATAATAGTGTACATCAAAACCTGTTCAGTGCAAGGCCCTTGACAAAGTTCTAGAAGATTTTATGTAGTCACCATAAAATATATACATGCATGCGCCTGCACATATATGCATAATAGTGTACATCAAAACCGGTTCAGTGCAAGGCCCCTGACAAAGTTCTAGAAGATTTTATGTTGTCACCATAAAATATATATATGCATGCGTCTGTACATATATGCATAATAGTGTACATCAAAACCAGTTCAGTGCAAGGCCCCTGACAAAGTTCTGGAAGAGTTTATGTTGTCACCATAAAATATATATGTGCATGCACCTGCACATATATGCATAATAGTGTACATCAAAACCGGTTCAGTGCAAGGCCCCTGACAAAGTTCTAGAAGATTTTATGTTGTCACCATAAAATATATATATGCATGTGCCTGCTCATATATGCGTAATAGTGTACATCAAAACTAGTTCAGTGCAAGGCCCCTCACAAAGTTCTGGAAGATTTTATGTTGTCACCATAAAATATATATGTGCATGCGTCTGTACATATATGCATAATAGTGTACATCAAAACCAGTTCAGTGCAAGGCCCCTGACAAAGTTCTGGAAGAGTATATGTTGTCACCATAAAATATATATATGCATGCACCTGCACATATATGCATAATAGTGTACGTCAAAACCAGTTCAGTGCAAGGCCCTTGACAAAGTTCTAGAAGATTTTATGTAGTCACCATAAAATATATATGTGCATGCACCTGCACATATATGCATAATAGTGTACATCAAAACCAGTGTAGTGCAAGGCCCCTGATAAAGTTCTGGAAGATTTTATGTTGTCACCATAAAATATATATACGCATGCGTCTGTACATATATGCATAATAGTGTACATCAAAACCAGTTCCGTGCAAGGCCCCTGACAAAGTTCTGGAAGAGTATATGTTGTCACCATAAAATATATATGTGCATGCACCTGCACATATATGCATAATAGTGTACATCAAAACCAGTGTAGTGCAAGGCCCCTGATAAAGTTCTGGAAGATTTTATGTTGTCACCATAAAATATATATACGCATGCGTCTGTACATATATGCATAATAGTGTACATCAAAACCAGTTCAGTGCAAGGCCCCTGACAAAGTTCTGGAAGAGTATATGTTGTCACCATAAAATATATATATGCATGTGCCTGCTCATATATGCGTAATAGTGTACATCAAAACTAGTTCAGTGCAAGGCCCCTCACAAAGTTCTGGAAGATTTTATGTTGTCACCATAAAATATATATGTGCATGCGTCTGTACATATATGCATAATAGTGTACATCAAAACCAGTTCAGTGCAAGGCCCCTGACAAAGTTCTGGAAGAGTATATGTTGTCACCATAAAATATATATATGCATGCACCTGCACATATATGCATAATAGTGTACGTCAAAACCAGTTCAGTGCAAGGCCCCTGATAAAGTTCTGGAAGATTTTATGTTGTCACCATAAAATATGTATATGCATGCGCCTGCACATATATGCATAATAGTGTACATCAAAACCAGTTCAGTGCAAGGACCCTGATAAAGTTCTGGAAGATTTTATGTTGTCACCATAAAATATATATACGCATGCGTCTGTACATATATGCGTAATAGTGTACATCAAAACCAGTTCAGTGCAAGGCCCCTGACAAAGTTCTGGAAGAGTATATGTTGTCACCATAAAATATATATGTGCATGCACCTGCACATATATGCATAATAGTGTACACCAAACCGGTTCAGTGCAAGGCCCCTGACAAAGTTCTAGAAGATTTTATGTTGTCACCATAAAATATATATATGCATGTGCCTGCTCAGATATGCGTAATAGTGTACATCAAAACTAGTTCAGTGCAAGGCCCCTGACAAAGTTCTGGAAGATTTTATGTTGTCACCATAAAATATATATATGCATGCACCTGCACATATATGCATAATAGTATACATCAAAACCAGTTCAGTGCAAGGCCCTTGACAAAGTTCTAGAAGATTTTATGTTGTCACCATAAAATATATATATGCATGCGCCTGCACATATATGCATAATAGTGTACATCAAAACCGGTTCAGTGCAAGGCCCCTGACAAAGTTCTAGAAGATTTTATGTTGCCACCATAAAATATATATATGCATGCGTCTGTACATATATGCATAATAGTGTACATCAAAACCAGTTCAGTGCAAGGCCCCTGACAAAGTTCTGGAAGAGTTTATGTTGTCACCATAAAATATATATGTGCATGCACCTGCACATATATGCATAATAGTGTACATCAAAACCAGTGCAGTGCAAGGCCCCTGATAAAGTTCTGGAAGATTTTATGTTGTCTCCATAAAATATATATATGCATGCGCCTGCACATATATGCATAATAGTGTACATCAAAACCGGTTCAGTGCAAGGCCCCTGACAAAGTTCTAGAAGATATAAAATATATATATGCATGCACCTGCACATACATATATGCATAATAGTGTACATCGAAACCAGTTCAGTGAAAGGCCCCTGACAAAATTCTGGAAGATTTAGTGTTGTCACCATAAAATATATATATGCATGCGCCTGCACATATATGCATAATAGTGTACATGAAAACCAGTCCAGTGCAAGGCCCCTGAAAATGTTCTAAAAGATTTATGTTGTCACCGTAAAATATATATATGCATGCGGCTGAACATATATGCATAACAGTGTACATCAAAACCAGTTCAGTGAAAGGCCCCTGACAAAGTCCTGGAAGATTTTATGTTGTCACCATAAAATATATATATGCATGCGCCTGTACATATATGCATAATAGTGTACATCAAAAGCAGTTCAGTGCAAGGCACCTGACAAAGTTCTGGAAGATTTTATGTTGTCTCCATAAAATATATATATGCATGCGCCTGTACATATATGCATAATAGTGTACATCAAAACCAGTTCAGTGCAAGGCCCCTGACAAAGTTCTGGAAGATTTTATGTTGTCACCATAAAATATATATATGCGTGTGCCTGTACATATATGCATAATAGTGTACATCAAAAGCAGTTCAGTGCAAGGCACCTGTCAAAGTTCTGGAAGATTTTATGTTGTCTCCATAAAATATATATATGCATGCGCCTGTACATATATGCATAATAGTGTACATAAAAACCAGTTCACTGCAAGGCCCCTGAAAATGTTCTAAAAGATTTTATGTTGTCACCATAAAATATATATATGCATGCGGCTGCACATATATGCATAAGAGTGTACATCAAAACCAGTTCAGTGAAAGGCCCCTGACAAAATTCTGGAAGATTTTATGTTGTCACCATAAAATATATATATGCACGCGCCTGAGCATATATGCATAAGTTCTAGAAGATTTTATGTTGTCACCATAAAATATATATATGCATGCGCCTGCATATTTATGCATAATAATGTAAATCGAAACCAGTTCAGTGCAAGGCCATGACAAAGTTCTGGAAGATTTTATGTTGTCACCATTAAATATATATATACATGCGCCTGCATATTTATGCATAATAGTGTACATCAAAACTAGTTCAGTGCAAGGCCCCTGACAAAGTTCAGGAAGATTTTATGTCTTCACCATAAAACATATATGCATGCGCCTTCACATATATGCATAATAGTGTACATCAAAACCGTTTCAGTGCAAGGCCCCTGACAAAGTTCTAGAAGATTTTATGTTGTCACCATAAAATATATATATGCATGCGCCTGCACATATATGCATAATAGTGTACATCAAAACTAGTTCAGTGCAAGGCCCCTGACAAAGTTCAGGAAGATTTTATGTCTTCACCATAAAACATATATATGCATGCGCCTTCACATATATGCATAATAGTGTACATCAAAACCGGTTCAGTGCAAGGCCCCTGACAAAGTTCTAGAAGATTTTATGTTGTCACCATAAAATATATATATGCATGCGCCTGTACATATATGCAAAATAGTGTACATCAAAACTAGTTCAGTGCAAGGCCCCTCACAAAGTTCTGGAAGATTTTATGTTGTCACCATAAAATATATATATGCATGCGCCTGCACATATATGCATAATAGTGTACATCAAAACCGGTTCAGTGCAAGGCCCCTAACAAAGTTCTAGAAGATTTTATGTTGTCACCATAAAATATATATATGCAGGCACCTGCACATATATGCATAATAGTGTACATCAAAACCGCTTCAGTGTAAGGCCCCTGACAAAGTTCAAGAAGATTTTATGTTGTCACCATAAAATATATATATGCATGCGCTTGCACATATATGCATAATAGTGTACATCAAAACCAGTTCAGTGGAAGGCCCCTGAAAAAGTTCTAGAAGATTTTATGTTGTCACCATAAAATATATATATGCATGCGCCTGCACATATATGCATAATAGTGTACATCAAAACCAGTCCAGTGCAAGGACTCTGACAAAGTTCTGGAAGATTTGATGTTGTCACCATAATATATATATATGCATGCGCCTTTAGATATATACATAATAGTGTACATCAAAACCAGTTCAGTGCAAGGCCCCTGATAAAATTCTAGACGATTTTATGTTGTCACCATAAAATATGTATATGCATGCGCCTGCACATATATGCATAATAGTGTACATCAAAACCAGTTCAGTGCAAGGAGCCTGACAAGGTTCTGGAAGATTTTATGTTGTCACCATAAAATAAATATACGCATGCGTCTGTACATATATGCATAATAGTGTACATCAAAACCAGTTCATGCAAGGCCCCTGACAAAGTTCTGGAAGAGTTTATGTTGTCACCATAAAATATATATGTGCATGCACCTGCACATATATGCATAATAGTGTACATCAAAACCGGTTCAGTGCAAGGCCCCTGACAAAGTTCTAGAAGATTTTATGTTGTCACCATAAAATATATATATGCATGTGCCTGCACATATATGCGTAATAGTGTACATCAAAACTAGTTCAGTGCAAGGCCCCTGACAAAGTTCTGGAAGATTTTATGTTGTCACCATAAAATATATATACGCATGCGTCTGTACATATATGCATAATAGTGTACATCAAAACCAGTTCAGTGCATGCACCTGCACATATATGCATAATAGTGTACATCAAACCCGGTTCAGTGCAAGGCCCCTGACAAAGTTCTAGAAGATTTTATGTTGTCACCATAAAATATATATATGCATGTGCCTGCACATATATGCGTAATAGTGTACATCAAAACTAGTTCAGTGCAAGGCCCCTGACAAAGTTCTGGAAGATTTTATGTTGTCACCATAAAATATATATATGCATGCACCTGCACATATATGCATGATAGTGTACATCAAAACCAGTTCAGTGCAAGGCCCTTGACAAAGTTCGAGAAGATTTTATGTAGTCACCATAAAATATATACATGCATGCGCCTGCACATATATGCATAATAGTGTACATCAAAACCGGTTCAGTGCAAGGCCCCTGACAAAGTTCTAGAAGATTTTATGTTGTCACCATAAAATATATATATGCATGCGTCTGTACATATATGCATAATAGTGTACATCAAAACCACTTCAGTGCAAGGCCCCTGACAAAGTTCTGGAAGAGTTTATGTTGTCACCATAAAATATATATGTGCATGCACCTGCACATATATGCATAATAGTGTACATCAAAACCGGTTCAGTGCAAGGCCCCTGACAAAGTTCTAGAAGATTTTATGTTGTCACCATAAAATATATATATGCATGTGCCTGCACATATATGCGTAATAGTGTACATCAAAACTAGTTCATGCAAGGCCCCTGACAAAGTTCTGGAAGAGTTTATGTTGTCACCATAAAATATATATGTGCATGCACCTGCACATATATGCATAATAGTGTACATCAAAACCGGTTCAGTGCAAGGCCCCTGACAAAGTTCTAGAAGATTTTATGTTGTCACCATAAAATATATATATGCATGTGCCTGCACATATATGCGTAATAGTGTACATCAAAACTAGTTCAGTGCAAGGCCCCTGACAAAGTTCTGGAAGATTTTATGTTGTCACCATAAAATATATATACGCATGCGTCTGTACATATATGCATAATAGTGTACATCAAAACCAGTTCAGTGCATGCACCTGCACATATATGCATAATAGTGTACATCAAACCCGGTTCAGTGCAAGGCCCCTGACAAAGTTCTAGAAGATTTTATGTTGTCACCATAAAATATATATATGCATGTGCCTGCACATATATGCGTAATAGTGTACATCAAAACTAGTTCAGTGCAAGGCCCCTGACAAAGTTCTGGAAGATTTTATGTTGTCACCATAAAATATATATATGCATGCACCTGCACATATATGCATGATAGTGTACATCAAAACCAGTTCAGTGCAAGGCCCTTGACAAAGTTCTAGAAGATTTTATGTAGTCACCATAAAATATATACATGCATGCGCCTGCACATATATGCATAATAGTGTACATCAAAACCGGTTCAGTGCAAGGCCCCTGACAAAGTTCTAGAAGATTTGATGTTGTCACCATAATATATATATATGCATGCGCCTTTAGATATATACATAATAGTGTACATCAAAACCAGTTCAGTGCAAGGCCCCTGATAAAATTCTAGACGATTTTATGTTGTCACCATTAAATATATATATATATATGCGCCTGCATATTTATGCATAATAGTGTACATCAAAACTAGTTCAGTGCAAGGCCGCTGACAAAGTTCAGGAAGATTTTATGTCTTCACCATAAAACATATATGCATGCGCCTTCACATATATGCATAATAGTGTACATCAAAACCGGTTCAGTGCCAGGCCCCTGACAAAGTTCTAGAAGATTTTATGTTGTCACCATAAAATATATATATGCATGCGCCTGCATATTTATGCATAATAATGTAAATCGAAACCAGTTCAGTGCAAGGCCATGACAAAGTTCTGGAAGATTTTATGTTGTCACCATTAAATATATATATACATGCGCCTGCATATTTATGCATAATAGTGTACATCAAAACCAGTTCAGTGAAAGGCCCTTGACAAAGTTCTAGAAGATTTTATGTAGTCACCATAAAATATATATGTGCATGCACCTGCACATATTTGCATAATAGTGTACATCAAAACCAGTGCAGTGCAAGGCCCCTGATAAAGTTCTGGAAGATTTTATGTTGTCACCATAAAATATATATACGCATGCGTCTGTACATATATGCATAATAGTGTACATCAAAACCAGTTCCGTGCAAGGCCCCTGACAAAGTGCTGGAAGAGTTTATGTTGTCACCATAAAATATATATGTGCATGCACCTGCACATATGCATAATAGCGTACATCAAAACCAGTTCAGTGCAAGGCCCCTGACAAAATTCTAGACGATTTTATGTTGTCACCATAAAATATGTATATGCATGCGCCTGCACATATATGCATAATAGTGTACATCAAAACCAGTTCAGTGCAAGGACCCTGACAAAGTTCTGGAAGATTTTATGTTGTCACCATAAAATATATATACGCATGCGTCTGTACATATATGCATAATAGTGTACATCAAAACCAGTTCAGTGCAAGGCCCCTGACAAAGTTCTGGAAGAGTATATGTTGTCACCATAAAATATATATGTGCATGCACCTGCACATATATGCATAATAGTGTACACCAAACCGGTTCAGTGCAAGGCCCCTGACAAAGTTCTAGAAGATTTTATGTTGTCACCATAAAATATATATATGCATGTGCCTGCTCAGATATGCGTAATAGTGTACATCAAAACTAGTTCAGTGCAAGGCCCCTGACAAAGTTCTGGAAGATTTTATGTTGTCACCATAAAATATATATATGCATGCACATGCACATATATGCATAATAGTGTACATCAAAACCAGTTCAGTGCAAGGCCCTTGACAAAGTTCTAGAAGATTTTATGTTGTCACCATAAAATATATATATGCATGCGCCTGCACATATATGCATAATAGTGTACATCAAAACCGGTTCAGTGCAAGGCCCCTGACAAAGTTCTAGAAGATTTTATGTTGCCACCATAAAATATATATATGCATGCGTCTGTACATATATGCATAATAGTGTACATCAAAACCGGTTCAGTGCAAGGCCCCTGACAAAGTTCTAGAAGATTTTATGTTGTCACCATAAAATATATATATGCATGTGCCTGCTCAGATATGCGTAATAGTGTACATCAAAACTAGTTCAGTGCAAGGCCCCTGACAAAGTTCTGGAAGATTTTATGTTGTCACCATAAAATATATATATGCATGCACCTGCACATATATGCATAATAGTGTACATCAAAACCAGTTCCGTGCAAGGCCCCTGACAAAGTTCTGGAAGAGTTTATGTTGTCACCATAAAATATATATGTGCATGCACCTGCACATATATGCATAATAGTGTACATCAAAACCAGTGCAGTGCAAGGCCCCTGATAAAGTTCTGGAAGATTTTATGTTGTCTCCATAAAATATATATATGCATGCGCCTGCACATATATGCATAATAGTGTACATCAAAACCGGTTCAGTGCAAGGCCCCTGACAAAGTTCTAGAAGATATAAAATATATATATGCATGCACCTGCACATACATATATGCATAATAGTGTACATCAAAACCAGTTCAGTGAAAGGCCCCTGACAAAATTCTGGAAGATTTAATGTTGTCACCATAAAATATATATATGCATGCGCCTGCACATATATGCATAATAGTGTACATGAAAACCAGTCCAGTGCAAGGCCCCTGAAAATGTTCTAAAAGATTTATGTTGTCACCGTAAAATATATATATGCATGCGGCTGAACATATATGCATAACAGTGTACATCAAAACCAGTTCAGTGAAAGGCCCCTGACAAAGTCCTGGAAGATTTTATGTTGTCACCATAAAATATATATATGCATGCGCCTGTACATATATGCATAATAGTGTACATCAAAAGCAGTTCAGTGCAAGGCACCTGACAAAGTTCTGGAAGATTTTATGTTGTCTCCATAAAATATATATATGCATGCGCCTGTACATATATGCATAATAGTGTACATCAAAACCAGTTCAGTGCAAGGCCCCTGAAAATGTTCTAAAAGATTTTATGTTGTCACCATAAAATATATATATGCATGCGGCTGCACATATATGCATAAGAGTGTACATCAAAACCAGTTCAGTGAAAGGCCCCTGACAAAATTCTGGAAGATTTTATGTTGTCACCATAAAATATATATATGCACGCGCCTGAGCATATATGCATAATAGTGTACGTCAAAACCAGTTCAGTGCAAGGCCCCTGACAAAGTTCTAGAAGATTTTATGTTGTCACCATAAAATATATATATGCATGCGCCTGCATATTTATGCATAATAATGTAAATCGAAACCAGTTCAGTGCAAGGCCATGACAAAGTTCTGGAAGATTTTATGTTGTCACCATTAAATATATATATACATGCGCCTGCATATTTATGCATAATAGTGTACATCAAAACTAGTTCAGTGCAAGGCCCCTGACAAAGTTCAGGAAGATTTTATGTCTTCACCATAAAACATATATGCATGCGCCTTCACATATATGCATAATAGTGTACATCAAAACCGGTTCAGTGCAAGGCCCCTGACAAAGTTCTAGAAGATTTTATGTTGTCACCATAAAATATATATATGCATGCGCCTGCACATATATGCATAATAGTGTACATCAAAACTAGTTCAGTGCAAGGGCCCTGACAAAGTTCAGGAAGATTTTATGTCTTCACCATAAAACATATATATGCATGCGCCTTCACATATATGCATAATAGTGTACATCAAAACCGGTTCAGTGCAAGGCCCCTGACAAAGTTCTAGAAGATTTTATGTTGTCACCATAAAATATATATATGCATGCGCCTGTACATATATGCAAAATAGTGTACATCAAAACTAGTTCAGTGCAAGGCCCCTCACAAAGTTCTGGAAGATTTTATGTTGTCACCATAAAATATATATATGCATGCGCCTGCACATATATGCATAATAGTGTACATCAAAACCGGTTCAGTGCAAGGCCCCTAACAAAGTTCTAGAAGATTTTATGTTGTCACCATAAAATATATATATGCATGCACCTGCACATATATGCATAATAGTGTACATCAAAACCGCTTCAGTGCAAGGCCCCTGACAAAGTTCAAGAAGATTTTATGTTGTCACCATAAAATATATATATGCATGCGCTTGCACATATATGCATAATAGTGTACATCAAAACCAGTTCAGTGGAAGGCCCCTGACAAAGTTCTAGAAGATTTTATGTTGTCACCATAAAATATATATATGCATGCGCCTGCACATATATGCATAATAGTGTACATCAAAACCAGTCCAGTGCAAGGACTCTGACAAAGTTCTGGAAGATTTGATGTTGTCACCATAATATATATATATGCATGCGCCTTTAGATATATACATAATAGTGTACATCAAAACCAGTTCTGTGCAAGGCCCCTGATAAAATTCTAGACGATTTTATGTTGTCACCATAAAATATGTATATGCATGCGCCTGCACATATATGCATAATAGTGTACATCAAAACCAGTTCAGTGCAAGGAGCCTGACAAGGTTCTGGAAGATTTTATGTTGTCACCATAAAATAAATATACGCATGCGTCTGTACATATATGCATAATAGTGTACATCAAAACCAGTTCATGCAAGGCCCCTGACAAAGTTCTGGAAGAGTTTATGTTGTCACCATAAAATATATATGTGCATGCACCTGCACATATATGCATAATAGTGTACATCAAAACCGGTTCAGAGCAAGGCCCCTGACAAAGTTCTAGAAGATTTTATGTTGTCACCATAAAATATATATATGCATGTGCCTGCTCATATATGCGTAATAGTGTACATCAAAACTAGTTCAGTGCAAGGCCCCTGACAAAGTTCTGGAAGATTTTATGGTGTCACCATAAAATATATATATGCATTCACCTGCACATATATGCATAATAGTGTACATCAAAACCAGTTCAGTGCAAGGCCCTTGACAAAGTTCTAGAAGATTTTATGTTGTCACCATAAAATATATATATGCATGCGCCTGCACATATATGCATAATAGTGTACATCAAAACCGGTTCAGTGCAAGGCCCCTGACAAAGTTCTAGAAGATTTTATGTTGCCACCATAAAATATATATATGCATGCGTCTGTACATATATGCATAATAGTGTACATCAAAACCAGTTCAGTGCAAGGCCCCTGACAAAGTTCAAGAAGATTTTATGTTGTCACCATAAAATATATATATGCATGCGCTTGCACATATATGCATAATAGTGTACATCAAAACCGGTTCAGTGGAAGGCCCCTGACAAAGTTCTAGAAGATTTTATGTTGTCACCATAAAATATATATATGCATGCGCCTGCACATATATGCATAATAGTGTACATCAAAACCAGTCCAGTGCAAGGACTCTGACAAAGTTCTGAAAGATTTGATGTTGTCACCATTATATATATATATGCATGCGCCTGTAGATATATACATAATAGTGTACATCAAAACCAGTTCAGTGCAAGGCCCCTGATAAAATTCTAGACGATTTTATGTTGTCACCATAAAATATGTATATGCATGCGCCTGCACATATATGCATAATAGTGTACATCAAAACCAGTTCAGTGTAAGGAGCCTGACAAGGTTCTGGAAGATTTTATGTTGTCACCATAAAATAAATATACGCATGCGTCTGTACATATATGCATAATAGTGTACATCAAAACCAGTTCATGCAAGGCCCCTGACAAAGTTCTGGAAGAGTTTATGTTTTCACCATAAAATATATATGTGCATGCACCTGCACATATATGCATAATAGTGTACATCAAAACCGGTTCAGTACAAGGCCCCTGACAAAGTTCTAGAAGATTTTATGTTGTCACCATAAAATATATATATGCATGTGCCTGCACATATATGCGTAATAGTGTACATCAAAACTAGTTCAGTGCAAGGCCCCTGACAAAGCTCTGGAAGATTTTATGTTGTCACCATAAAATATATATATGCATGCACCTGCACATATATGCATAATAGTGTACATCAAAACCAGTTCAGTGCAAGGCCCTTGACAAAGTTCTAGAAGATTTTATGTTGTCACCATAAAATATATATATGCATGCGCCTGCACATATATGCATAATAGTGTACATGAAAACCAGTACAGTGCAAGGACTCTGAAAAATTTCTGGAAGATTTTATGTTGTCTCTATAAAACATATATATGCATGCGCCTGTACACATATGCATAATAGTGTACATCAAAACCCGTTCAGTGCAAAGACCCTGACAAAGTTCTGGAAGATTTTATGTTGTCACCATAAAATATATATACGCATGCGTCTGTACATATATGCATAATAGTGTACATCAAAACCAGTTCAGTGCAAGGCCCCTGACAAAGTTCTGGAAGAGTTTATGTTGTCACCATAAAATATATATGTGCATGCACCTGCACATATGCATAATAGCGTACATCAAAACCGGTTCAGTGCAAGGCCCCTGACAAAGTTCTAAAAGATTTTATGTTGTCACCATAAAATATATATATGCATGTGCCTGCACATATATGCGTAATAGTGTACATCAAAACTAGTTCAGTGCAAGGCCCCTGACAAAGTTCTGGAAGATTTTATGTTGTCACCATAAAATATATATACGCATGCGTCTGTACATATATGCATAATAGTGTACATCTAAACCAGTTCAGTGCATGCACCTGCACATATATGCATAATAGTGTACATCAAACCCGGTTCAGTGCAAGGCCCCTGACAAAGTTCTAGAAGATTTTATGTTGTCACCATAAAATATATATATGCATGTGCCTGCACATATATGCGTAATAGTGTACATCAAAACTAGGTCAGTGCAATGCCCCTGACAAAGTTCTGGAAGATTTTATGTTGTCACCATAAAATATATATATGCATGCACCTGCACATATATGCATAATAGTGTACATCAAAACCAGTTCAGTGCAAGGCCCTTGACAAAGTTCTAGAAGATTTTATGTAGTCACCATAAAATATATACATGCATGCGCCTGCACATATATGCATAATAGTGTACATCAAAACCGGTTCAGTGCAAGGCCCCTGACAAAGTTCTAGAAGATTTTATGTTGTCACCATAAAATATATATATGCATGCGTCTGTACATATATGCATAATAGTGTACATCAAAACCAGTTCAGTGCAAGGCCCCTGACAAAGTTCTGGAAGAGTTTATGTTGTCACCATAAAATATATATGTGCATGCACCTGCACATATATGCATAATAGTGTACATCAAAACCGGTTCAGTGCAAGGCCCCTGACAAAGTTCTAGAAGATTTTATGTTGTCACCATAAAATATATATATGCATGTGCCCGCTCATATATGCGTAATAGTGTACATCAAAACTAGTTCAGTGCAAGGCCCCTCACAAAGTTCTGGAAGATTTTATGTTGTCACCATAAAATATATATGTGCATGCGTCTGTACATATATGCATAATAGTGTACATCAAAACCAGTTCAGTGCAAGGCCCCTGACAAAGTTCTGGAAGAGTATATGTTGTCACCATAAAATATATATATGCATGCACCTGCACATATATGCATAATAGTGTACATCAAAACCAGTTCAGTGCAAGGCCCTTGACAAAGTTCTAGAAGATTTTATGTAGTCACCATAAAATATATATGTGCATGCACCTGCACATATATGTATAATAGTGTACATCAAAACCAGTGCAGTGCAAGGCCCCTGATAAAGTTCTGGAAGATTTTATGTTGTCACCATAAAATATATATACGCATGCGTCTGTACATATATGCATAATAGTGTACATCAAAACCAGTTCCGTGCAAGGCCCCTGACAAAGTTCTGGAAGAGTTTATGTTGTCACCATAAAATATATATGTGCATGCACCTGCACATATGCATAATAGCGTACATCAAAACCAGTTCAGTGCAAGGCCCCTGACAAAATTCTAGACGATTTTATGTTGTCACCATAAAATATGTATATGCATGCGCCTGCACATATATGCATAATAGTGTACATCAAAACCAGTTCAGTGCAAGGACCCTGACAAAGTTCTGGAAGATTTTATGTTGTCACCATAAAATATATATACGCATGCGTCTGTACATATATGCATAATAGTGTACATCAAAACCAGTTCAGTGCAAGGCCCCTGACAAAGTTCTGGAAGAGTATATGTTGTCACCATAAAATATATATGTGCATGCACCTGCACATATATGCATAATAGTGTACACCAAACCGGTTCAGTGCAAGGCCCCTGACAAAGTTCTAGAAGATTTTATGTTGTCACCATAAAATATATATATGCATGTGCCTGCTCAGATATGCGTAATAGTGTACATCAAAACTAGTTCAGTGCAAGGCCCCTGACAAAGTTCTGGAAGATTTTATGTTGTCACCATAAAATATATATATGCATGCGCCTGCACATATATGCATAATAGTCTACATCAAAACCGGTTCAGTGCAAGGCCCCTGACAAAGTTCTAGAAGATTTTATGTTGCCACCATAAAATATATATATGCATGCGTCTGTACATATATGCATAATAGTGTACATCAAAACCAGTTCAGTGCAAGGCCCCTGACAAAGTTCTGGAAGAGTTTATGTTGTCACCATAAAATATATATGTGCATGCACCTGCACATATATGCATAATAGTGTACATCAAAACCAGTGCAGTGCAAGGCCCCTGATAAAGTTCTGGAAGATTTTATGTTGTCTCCATAAAATATATATATGCATGCGCCTGCACATATATGCATAATAGTGTACATCAAAACCGGTTCAGTGCAAGGCCCCTGACAAAGTTCTAGAAGATATAAAATATATATATGCATGCACCTGCACATACATATATGCATAATAGTGTACATCAAAACCGGTTCAGTGCAAGGCCCCTGACAAAGTTCTAGAAGATATAAAATATATATATGCATGCACCTGCACATACATATATGCATAATAGTGTACATCAAAACCAGTTCAGTGAAAGGCCCCTGACAAAATTCTGGAAGATTTAATGTTGTCACCATAAAATATATATATGCATGCGGCTGAACATATATGCATAACAGTGTACATCAAAACCAGTTCAGTGAAAGGCCCCTGACAAAGTCCTGGAAGATTTTATGTTGTCACCATAAAATATATATATGCATGCGCCTGTACATATATGCATAATAGTGTACATCAAAAGCAGTTCAGTGCAAGGCACCTGACAAAGTTCTGGAAGATTTTATGTTGTCTCCATAAAATATATATATGCATGCGCCTGTACATATATGCATAATAGTGTACATCAAAACCAGTTCAGTGCAAGGCCCCTGACAAAGTTCTGGAAGATTTTATGTTGTCACCATAAAATATATATATATGCGTGTGCCTGTACATATATGCATAAAAGTGTACATCAAAAGCAGTTCAGTGCAAGGCACCTGTCAAAGTTCTGGAAGATTTTATGTTGTCTCCATAAAATATATATATGCATGCGCCTGTACATATATGCATAATAGTGTACATCAAAACCAGTTCACTGCAAGGCCCCTGAAAATGTTCTAAAAGATTTTATGTTGTCACCATAAAATATATATATGCATGCGGCTGCACATATATGCATAAGAGTGTACATCAAAACCAGTTCAGTGAAAGGCCCCTGACAAAATTCTGGAAGATTTTATGTTGTCACCATAAAATATATATATGCACGCGCCTGAGCATATATGCATAATAGTGTACGTCAAAACCAGTTCAGTGCAAGGCCCCTGACAAAGTTCTAGAAGATTTTATGTTGTCACCATAAAATATATATATGCATGCGCCTGCATATTTATGCATAATAATGTAAATCGAAACCAGTTCAGTGCAAGGCCATGACAAAGTTCTGGAAGATTTTATGTTGTCACCATTAAATATATATATACATGCGCCTGCATATTTATGCATAATAGTGTACATCAAAACTAGTTCAGTGCAAGGCCCCTGACAAAGTTCAGGAAGATTTTATGTCTTCACCATAAAACATATATGCATGCGCCTTCACATATATGCATAATAGTGTACATCAAAACCGGTTCAGTGCAAGGCCCCTGACAAAGTTCTAGAAGATTTTATGTTGTCACCATAAAATATATATATGCATGCGCCTGCACATATATGCATAATAGTGTACATCAAAACTAGTTCAGTGCAAGGCCCCTGACAAAGTTCAGGAAGATTTTATGTCTTCACCATAAAACATATATATGCATGCACCTTCACATATATGCATAATAGTGTACATCAAAACCGGTTCAGTGCAAGGCCCCTGACAAAGTTCTAGAAGATTTTATGTTGTCACCATAAAATATATATATGCATGCGCCTGTACATATATCAAAATAGTGTACATCAAAACTAGTTCAGTGCAAGGCCCCTCACAAAGTTCTGGAAGATTTTCTGTTGTCACCATAAAATATATATATGCATGCGCCTGCACATATATGCATAATAGTGTACATCAAAACCGGTTCAGTGCAAGGCCCCTAACAAAGTTCTAGAAGATTTTATGTTGTCACCATAAAATATATATATGCATGCACCTGCACATATATGCATAATAGTGTACATCAAAACCGCTTCAGTGCAAGGCCCCTGACAAAGTTCAAGAAGATTTTATGTTGTCACCATAAAATATATATATGCATGCGCTTGCACATATATGCATAATAGTGTACATCAAAACCAGTTCAGTGGAAGGCCCCTGACAAAGTTCTAGAAGATTTTATGTTGTCACCATAAAATATATATATGCATGCGCCTGCACATATATGCATAATAGTGTACATCAAAACCAGTCCAGTGCAAGGACTCTGACAAAGTTCTGGAAGATTTGATGTTGTCACCATAATATATATATATGCATGCGCCTTTAGATATATACATAATAGTGTACATCAAAACCAGTTCAGTGCAAGGCCCCTGATAAAATTCTAGACGATTTTATGTTGTCACCATAAAATATGTATATGCATGCGCCTGCACATATATGCATAATAGTGTACATCAAAACCAGTTCAGTGCAAGGAGCCTGACAAGGTTCTGGAAGATTTTATGTTGTCACCATAAAATAAATATACGCATGCGTCTGTACATATATGCATAATAGTGTACATCAAAACCAGTTCATGCAAGGCCCCTGACAAAGTTCTGGAAGAGTTTATGTTGTCACCATAAAATATATATGTGCATGCACCTGCACATATATGCATAATAGTGTACATCAAAACCGGTTCAGTGCAAGGCCCCTGACAAAGTTCTAGAAGATTTTATGTTGTCACCATAAAATATATATATGCATGTGCCTGCACATATATGCGTAATAGTGTACATCAAAACTAGTTCAGTGCAAGGCCCCTGACAAAGCTCTGGAAGATTTTATGTTGTCACCATAAAATATATATATGCATGCACCTGCACATATATGCATAATAGTGTACATCAAAACCAGTTCAGTGCAAGGCCCTTGACAAAGTTCTAGAAGATTTTATGTTGTCACCATAAAATATATATATGCATGCGCCTGCACACATATGCATAATAGTGTACATGAAAACCAGTACAGTGCAAGGACTCTGAAAAATTTCTGGAAGATTTTATGTTGTCTCTATAAAACATATATATGCATGCGCCTGTACACATATGCATAATAGTGTACATCAAAACCCGTTCAGTGCAAGGACCCTGACAAAGTTCTGGAAGATTTTATGTTGTCACCATAAAATATATATACGCATGCGTCTGTACATATTAGCATAATAGTGTACATCAAAGCCAGTTCAGTGCAAGGCCCCTGACAAAGTTCTGGAAGAGTATATGTTGTCGCCATAAAATATATATGTGCATGCACCTGCACATATGCATAATAGCGTACATCAAAACCGGTTCAGTGCAAGGCCCCTGACAAAGTTCTAGAAGATTTTATGTTGTCACCATAAAATATATATATGCATGTGCCTGCACATATATGCGTAATAGTGTACATCAAAACTAGTTCAGTGCAAGGCCCCTGACAAAGTTCTGGAAGATTTTATGTTGTCACCATAAAATATATATATGCATGCACCTGCACATATATGCATAATAGTGTACATCAAAACCAGTTCAGTGCAAGGCCCTTGAGAAAGTTCTAGAAGATTTTATGTAGTCACCATAAAATATATACATGCATGCGCCTGCACATATATGCATAATAGTGTACATCAAAACCGGTTCAGTGCAAGGCCCCTGACAAAGTTCTAGAAGATTTTATGTTGTCACCATAAAATATATATATGCATGCGTCTGTACATATATGCATAATAGTGTACATCAAAACCAGTTCAATGCAAAGCCCCTGACAAAGTTCTGGAAGAGTTTATGTTGTCACCATAAAATATATATGTGCATGCACCTGCACATATATGCATAATAGTGTACATCAAAACCGGTTCAGTGCAAGGCCCCTGACAAAGTTCTAGAAGATTTTATGTTGTCACCATAAAATATATATATGCATGTGCCTGCTCATATATGCGTAATAGTGTACATCAAAACTAGTTCAGTGCAAGGCCCCTCACAAAGTTCTGGAAGATTTTATGTTGTCACCATAAAATATATATATGCATGCACCTGCACATATATGCATAATAGTGTACATCAAAACCAGTTCAGTGCAAGGCCCTTGACAAAGTTCTAGAAGATTTTATGTTGTCACCATAAAATATATATATGCATGCGCCTGCACATATATGCATAATAGTGTACATCAAAACCGGTTCAGTGCAAGGCCCCTGACAAAGTTCTAGAAGATTTTATGTTGCCACCATAAAATATATATATGCATGCGTCTGTACATATATGCATAATAGTGTACATCAAAACCAGTTCAGTGCAAGGCCCCTGACAAAGTTCTGGAAGAGTTTATGTTGTCACCATAAAATATATATGTGCATGCGTCTGTACATATATGCATAATAGTGTACATCAAAACCAGTTCAGTGCAAGGCCCCTGACAAAGTTCTGGAAGAGTATTTGTTGTCACCATAAAATATATATGTGCATGCACCTGCACATATATGCATAATAGTGTACATCAAAACCGGTTCAGTGCAAGGCCCCTGACAAAGTTCTAGAAGATTTTATGTTGTCACCATAAAATATATATATGCATGCACCTGCACATATATGCATAATAGTGTACATCAAAACCAGTGCAGTGCAAGGCCCCTGATAAAGTTCTGGAAGATTTTATGTTGTCACCATAAAATATATATACGCATGCGTCTGTACATATATATGCATAATAGTGTACATCAAAACCAGTTCAGTGCAAGGCCCCTGACAAAGTTCTGGAAGAGTTTATGTTGTCACCATAAAATATATATATGCATGCACCTGCACATATGCATAATAGCGTACATCAAAACCAGTTCAGTGCAAGGCCCCTGACAAAGTTCTGGAAGAGTATATGTTGTCACCATAAAATATATATGTGCATGCACCTGCACATATATGCATAATAGTGTACATCAAAACCGGTTCAGTACAAGGCCCCTGACAAAGTTCTAGAAGATTTTATGTTGTCACCATAAAATATATATATGCATGTGCCTGCTCATATATGCGTAATAGTGTACATCAAAACTAGTTCAGTGCAAGGCCCCTCACAAAGTTCTGGAAGATTTTATGTTGTCACCATAAAATATATATATGAATGCACCTGCACATATATGCATAATAGTGTACATCAAAACCAGTTCAGTGCAAGGCCCTTGACAAAGTTCTTGAAGATTTTATGTTGTCACCATAAAATATATATATGCATGCGCCTGCACATATATGCATAATAGTGTACATCAAAACCGGTTCAGTGCAAGGCCCCTGACAAAGTTCTAGAAGATTTTATGTTGCCACCATAAAATATATATATGCATGCGTCTGTACATATATGCATAATAGTGTACATCAAAACCAGTTCAGTGCAAGGCCCCTGACAAAGTTCTGGAAGAGCTTATGTTGTCACCATAAAATATATATGTGCATGCACCTGCACATATATGCATAATAGTGTACATCAAAACCAGTGCAGTGCAAGGCCCCTGATAAAGTTCTGGAAGATTTTATGTTGTCTCCATAAAATATATATATGCATGCGCCTGCACATATATGCATAATAGTGTACATCAAAACCGGTTCAGTGCAAGGCCCCTGACAAAGTTCTAGAAGATATAAAATATATATATGCATGCACCTGCACATACATATATGCATAATAGTGTACATCAAAACCAGTTCAGTGAAAGGCCCCTGACAAAATTCTGGAAGATTTTATGTTCTCACCATAAAATATATATATGCATGCGCCTGCACATATCTGCATAATAGTGTACATGAAAACCAGTCCAGTGCAAGGCCCCTGAAAATGTTCTAAAAGATTTATCTTGTCACCATAAAATATATATATGCATGCGGCTGTACATATATGCATAATAGTGTACATCAAAACCAGTTCAGTGAAAGGCCCCTGACAAAGTCCTGGAAGATTTTATGTTGTCACCATAAAATATATATATGCATTCGCCTGTACATATATGCATAATAGTGTACATCAAAAGCAGTTCAGTGCAAGGCACCTGACAAAGTTCTGGAAGATTTTATGTTGTCTCCATAAAATATATATATGCATGCGCCTGCACATATATGCATAATAGTGTACATCAAAACTAGTTCAGTGCAAGGCCCCTGACAAAGTTCTGGAAGATTTTATGTTGTCATCATAAAATATATATACGCATGCGTCTGTACATATATGCATAATAGTGTACATCAAAACCAGTTCAGTGCAAGGCCCCTGACAAAGTTCTGGAAGAGTATATGTTGTCGCCATAAAATATATATGTGCATGCACCTGCACATATATGCATAATAGTGTACATCAAAACCGGTTCAGTGCAAGGCCCCTGACAAAGTTCTAGAAGATTTTATGTTGTCACCATAAAATATATATATGCATGTGCCTGCACATATATGCGTAATAGTGTACATCAAAACTAGTTCAGTGCAAGGCCCCTGAAAAAGTTCTGGAAGATTTTATGTTGTCGCCATAAAATATATATATGCATGCACCTGTACATATATGCATAATAGTGTATATCAAAACTAGTTCAGTGCAAGGCCCTTGACAAAGTTCTAGAAGATTTTATGTAGTCACCATAAAATATATACATGCATGCGCCTGCACATATATGCATAATAGTGTACATCAAAACCGGTTCAGTGCAAGGCCCCTGACAAAGTTCTAGAAGATTTTATGTTGTCACCATAAAATATATATATGCATGCGTCTGTACATATATGCATAATAGTGTACATCAAAACCAGTTCAGTGCAAGGCCCCTGACAAAGTTCTGGAAGAGTTTATGTTGTCACCATAAAATATATATGTGCATGCACCTGCACATTTATGCATAATAGTGTACATCAAAACCGGTTCAGTGCAAGGCCCCTGACAAAGTTCTAGAAGATTTTATGTTGTCACCATAAAATATATATATGCATGTGCCTGCTCATATATGCGTAATAGTGTACATCAAAACTAGTTCAGTGCAAGGCCCCTGACAAAGTTCTGGAAGAGTTTATGTTGTCACCATAAAATATATATGTGCATGCGTCTGTACATATATGCATAATAGTGTACATCAAAACCAGTTCAGTGCAAGGCCCCTGACAAAGTTCTGGAAGAGTATATGTTGTCACCATAAAATATATATGTGCATGCACCTGCACATATATGCATAATAGTGTACATCAAAACCGGTTCAGTGCAAGGCCCCTGACAAAGTTCTAGAAGATTTTATGTTGTCACCATAAAATATATATATGCATGCACCTGCACATATATGCATAATAGTGTACATCAAAACCAGTGCAGTGCAAGGCCCCTGATAAACTTCTGGAAGATTTTATGTTGTCACCATAAAATATATATACGCATGCGTCTGTACATATATGCATAATAGTGTACATCAAAACCAGTTCAGTGCAAGGCCCCTGACAAAGTTCTGGAAGAGTTTATGTTGTCACCATAAAATATATATGTGCATGCACCTGCACATATGCATAATAGCGTACATCAAAACCAGTTCAGTGCAAGGCCCCTGACAAAATTCTAGACGATTTTATGTTGTCACCATAAAATATGTATATGCATGCGCCTGCACATATATGCATAATAGTGTACATCAAAACCAGTTCAGTGCAAGGACCCTGACAAAGTTCTGGAAGATTTTATGTTGTCACCATAAAATATATATACGCATGCGTCTGTACATATATGCATAATAGTGTACATCAAAACCAGTTCAGTGCAAGGCCCCTGACAAAGTTCTGGAAGAGTATATGTTGTCACCATAAAATATATATGTGCATGCACCTGCACATATATGCATAATAGTGTACATCAAAACCGGTTCAGTGCAAGGCCCCTGACAAAGTTCTAGAAGAATTTATGTTGTCACCATAAAATATATATATGCATGTGCCTGCTCATATATGCGTATTAGTGTACATCAAAACTAGTTCAGTGCAAGGCCCCTCACAAAGTTCTGGAAGATTTTATGTTGTCACCATAAAATATATATATGCATGCACCTGCACATATATGCATAATAGTGTACATCAAAACCAGTTCAGTGCAAGGCCCTTGACAAAGTTCTAGAAGATTTTATGCTGTCACCATAAAATATATATATGCATGCGCCTGCACATATATGCATAATAGTGTACATCAAAACCGGTTCAGTGCAAGGCCCCTGACAAAGTTCTAGAAGATTTTATGTTGCCACCATAAAATATCTATATGCATGCGTCTGTACATATATGCATAATAGTGTACATCAAAACCAGTTCAGTGCAAGGCCCCTGACAAAGTTCTGGAAGAGTTTATGTTGTCACCATAAAATATATATGTGCATGCACCTGCACATATACGCATAATAGTGTACATCAAAACCAGTGCAGTGCAAGGCCCCTGATAAAGTTCTGGAAGAGTTTATGTTGTCACCATAAAATATATATGTGCATGCACCGGCACATATACGCATAATAGTGTACATCAAAACCAGTGCAGTGCAAGGCCCCTGACAAAGTTCTGGAAGAGTTTATGTTGTCACCATAAAATATATATGTGCATGCACCTGCACATATACGCATAATAGTGTACATCAAAACCAGTGCAGTGCAAGGCCCCTGACAAAGTTCTGGAAGAGTTTATGTTGTCACCATAAAATATATATGTGCATGCACCTGCACATATATGCATAATAGTGTACATCAAAACCAGTTCAGTGCAAGGCCCCTGAAAAAGTTCTGGAAGAATTTATGTTGTCACCATAAAATATATATGTGCATGCACCTGCACATATACGCATAATAGTGTACATCAAAACCAGTGCAGTGCAAGGCCCCTGATAAAGTTCTGGAAGTTTTTATGTTGTCTCCATAAAATATATATATGCATGCGCCTGCACATATATGCATAATAGTGTACATGAAAACCAGTCCAGTGCAAGGCCCCTGAAAATGTTCTAAAAGATTTATGTTGTCACCATAAAATATATATATGCATGCGGCTGTACATATATGCATAATAGTGTACATCAAAACCAGTTCAGTGAAAGGCCCCTGACAAAGTCCTGGAAGATTTTATGTTGTCACCATAAAATATATATATGCATTCGCCTGTACATATATGCATAATAGTGTACATCAAAAGCAGTTCAGTGCAAGGCACCTGACAAAGTTCTGGAAGATTTTATGTTGTCTCCATAAAATATATATATGCATGCGCCTGCACATATATGCATAATAGTGTACATCAAAACTAGTTCAGTGCAAGGCCCCTGACAAAGTTCAGGAAGATTTTATGTCTTCACCATAAAACATATATATGCATGCGCCTTCACATATATGCATAATAGTGTACATCAAAACCGGTTCAGTGCAAGGCCCCTGACAAAGTTCTAGAAGATTTTATGTTGTCACCATAAAATATATATATGCATGCGCCTGCACATATATGCATAATAGTGTACATCAAAACTAGTTCAGTGCAAGGCCCCTGACAAAGTTCAGGAAGATTTTATGTCTTCACCATAAAACATATATATGCATGCGCCTTCACATATATGCATAATAGTGTACATCAAAACCGGTTCAGTGCAAGGCCCCTGACAAAGTTCTAGAAGATTTTATGTTGTCACCATAAAATATATATATGCATGCGCCTGCACATATATGCATAATAGTGTACATCAAAACTAGTTCAGTGCAAGGCCCCTGACAAAGTTCAGGAAGATTTTATGTCTTCACCATAAAACATATATATGCATGCGCCTTCACATATATGCATAATAGTGTACATCAAAACCGGTTCAGTGCAAGGCCCCTCACAAAGTTCTGGAAGATTTTATGTTGTCACCATAAAATATATATATGCATGCGCCTGCACATATATGCATAATAGTGTACATCAAAACCGGTTCAGTGCAAGGCCCCTAACAAAGTTCTAGAAGATTTTATGTTGTCACCATAAAATATATATATGCATGCGCCTGCACATATATGCATAATAGTGTACATCAAAACCGCTTCAGTGCAAGGCCCCTGAAAAAGGTCAAGAAGATTTTATGTTGTCACCATAAAATATATATATGCATGCGCCTGCACATATATGCATAATAGTGTACATCAAAACCGGTTCAGTGCAAGGCCCCTGACAAATTTCTAGAAGATTTTATGTTGTCACCATAAAATATATATATGCATGCGCCTGCACATATATGCATAATAGTGTACATCAAAACCAGTCCAGTGCAAGGACTCTGACAAAGTTCTGGAAGATTTGATGTTGTCACCATAATATATATATATGCATGCGCATGTAGATATATACATAATAGTGTACATCAAAACCAGTTCAGTGCAAGGCCCCTGATAAAATTCTAGACGATTTTATGTTGTCACCATAAAATATGTATATGCATGCGCCTGCACATATATGCATAATAGTGTACATCAAAACCAGTTCAGTGCAAGGAGCCTGACAAGGTTCTGGAAGATTTTATGTTGTCACCATAAAATAAATATACGCATGCGTCTGTACATATATGCATAATAGTGTACATCAAAACCAGTTCATGCAAGGCCCCTGACAAAGTTCTGGAAGAGTTTATGTTGTCACCATAAAATATATATGTGCATGCACCTGCACATATATGCATAATAGTGTACATCAAAACCGGTTCAGTGCAAGGCCCCTGACAAAGTTCTAGAAGATTTTATGTTGTCACCATAAAATATATATATACATGCGCCTGCACATATATGCATAATAGTGTACATCAAAACCAGTCCAGTGCAAGGACTCTGACAAAGTTCTGGAAGATTTGATGTTGTCACCATAATATATATATATGCATGCGCCTGTAGATATATACATAATAGTGTACATCAAAACCAGTTCAGTGCAAGGCCCCTGATAAAATTCTAGACGATTTTATGTTGTCACCATAAAATATGTATATGCATGCGCCTGCACATATATGCATAATAGTGTACATCAAAACCAGTTCAGTGCAAGGAGCCTGACAAGGTTCTGGAAGATTTTATGTTGTCACCATAAAATATATATGTGCATGCACCTGCACATATATGCATAATAGTGTACATCAAAACCGGTTCAGTGCAAGGCCTCTGACAAAGTTCTAGAAGATTTTATGTTGTCACCATAAAATATATATATGCATGTGCCTGCTCATATATGCGTATTAGTGTACATCAAAACTAGTTCAGTGCAAGGCCCCTCACAAAGTTCTGGAAGATTTTATGTTGTCACCATAAAATATATATATGCATGCACCTGCACATATATGCATAATAGTGTACATCAAAATCAGTTCAGTGCAAGGCCCTTGACAAAGTTCTAGAAGATTTTATGTTGTCACCATAAAATATATATATGCATGCGCCTGCACATATATGCATAATAGTGTACATCAAAACCGGTTCAGTGCAAGGCCCCTGACAAAGTTCTAGAAGATTTTATGTTGCCACCATAAAATATCTATATGCATGCGTCTGTACATATATGCATAATAGTGTACATCAAAACCAGTTCAGTGCAAGGCCCCTGACAAAGTTCTGGAAGAGTTTATGTTGTCACCATAAAATATATATGTGCATGCACCTGCACATATATGCATAATAGTGTACATCAAAACCAGTGCAGTGCAAGGCCCCTGATAAAGTTCTGGAAGATTTTATGTTGTCTCCATAAAATATATATATGCATGCGCCAGCACATATATGCATAATAGTGTACATCAAAACCGGTTCAGTGCAAGGCCCCTGACAAAGTTCTAGAAGATATAAAATATATATATGCATGCACCTGCACATACATATATGCATAATAGTGTACATCAAAACCAGTTCAGTGAAAGGCCCCTGACAAAATTCTGGAAGATTTTATGTTCTCACCATAAAATATCTATATGCATGCGTCTGTACATATATGCATAATAGTGTACATCAAAACCAGTTCAGTGCAAGGCCCCTGACAAAGTTCTGGAAGAGTTTATGTTGTCACCATAAAATATATATGTGCATGCACCTGCACATATATGCATAATAGTGTACATCAAAACCGGTTCAGTGCAAGGCCTCTGACAAAGTTCTAGAAGATTTTATGTTGTCACCATAAAATATATATATGCATGTGCCTGCTCATATATGCGTATTAGTGTACATCAAAACTAGTTCAGTGCAAGGCCCCTCACAAAGTTCTGGAAGATTTTATGTTGTCACCATAAAATATATATATGCATGCACCTGCACATATATGCATAATAGTGTACATCAAAATCAGTTCAGTGCAAGGCCCTTGACAAAGTTCTAGAAGATTTTATGTTGTCACCATAAAATATATATATGCATGCGCCTGCACATATATGCATAATAGTGTACATCAAAACCGGTTCAGTGCAAGGCCCCTGACAAAGTTCTAGAAGATTTTATGTTGCCACCATAAAATATCTATATGCATGCGTCTGTACATATATGCATAATAGTGTACATCAAAACCAGTTCAGTGCAAGGCCCCTGACAAAGTTCTGGAAGAGTTTATGTTGTCACCATAAAATATATATGTGCATGCACCTGCACATATATGCATAATAGTGTACATCAAAACCAGTGCAGTGCAAGGCCCCTGATAAAGTTCTGGAAGATTTTATGTTGTCTCCATAAAATATATATATGCATGCGCCAGCACATATATGCATAATAGTGTACATCAAAACCGGTTCAGTGCAAGGCCCCTGACAAAGTTCTAGAAGATATAAAATATATATATGCATGCACCTGCACATACATATATGCATAATAGTGTACATCAAAACCAATTCAGTGAAAGGCCCCTGACAAAATTCTGGAAGATTTTATGTTCTCACCATAAAATATATATATGCATGCGCCTGCACATATATGCATAATAGTGTACATGAAAACCAGTCCAGTGCAAGGTCCCTGAAAATGTTCTAAAAGATTTATGTTGTCACCATAAAATATATATATGCATGCGGCTGTACATATATGCATAATAGTGTACATCAAAACCAGTTCAGTGAAAGGCCCCTGACAAAGTCCTGGAAGATTTTATGTTGTCACCATAAAATATATATATGCATTCGCCTGTACATATATGCATAATAGTGTACATCAAAAGCAGTTCAGTGCAAGGCACCTGACAAAGTTCTGGAAGATTTTATGTTGTCTCCATAAAATATATATATGCATGCGCCTGCACATATATGCATAATAGTGTACATCAAAACTAGTTCAGTGCAAGGCCCCTGACAAAGTTCAGGAAGATTTTATGTCTTCACCATAAAACATATATATGCATGCGCCTTCACATATATGCATAATAGTGTACATCAAAACCGGTTCAGTGCAAGGCCCCTGACAAAGTTCTAGAAGATTTTATGTTGTCACCATAAAATATATATATGCATGCGCCTGCACATATATGCATAATAGTGTACATCAAAACTAGTTCAGTGCAAGGCCCCTGACAAAGTTCAGGAAGATTTTATGTCTTCACCATAAAACATATATATGCATGCGCCTTCACATATATGCATAATAGTGTACATCAAAACCGGTTCAGTGCAAGGCCCCTGACAAAGTTCTAGAAGATTTTATGTTGTTACCATAAAATATATATATGCATGCGCCTGTACATATATGCAAAATAGTGTACATCAAAACTAGTTCAGTGCAAGGCCCCTCACAAAGTTCTGGAAGATTTTATGTTGTCACCATAAAATATATATATGCATGCGCCTGCACATATATGCATAATATTGTACATCAAAACCGGTTCAGTGCAAGGCCCCTAACAAAGTTCTAGAAGATTTTATGTTGTCACCATAAAATATATATATGCATGCGCCTGCACATATATGCATAATAGTGTACATCAAAACCAGTCCAGTGCAAGGACTCTGACAAAGTTCTGGAAGATTTGATGTTGTCACCATAATATATATATATGCATGCGCCTGTAGATATATACATAATAGTGTACATCAAAACCAGTCCAGTGCAAGGCCCCTGACAAATTTCTAGAAGATTTTATGTTGTCACCATAAAATATATATATGCATGCGCCTGCACATATATGCATAATAATGTACATCAAAACCAGTCCAGTGCAAGGACTCTGACAAAGTTCTGGAAGATTTGATGTTGTCACCATAATATATATATATGCATGCGCCTGTAGATATATACATAATAGTGTACATCAAAACCAGTTCAGTGCAAGGCCCCTGATAAAATTCTAGACGATTTTATGTTGTCACCATAAAATATGTATATTCATGCGCCTGCACATATATGCATAATAGTGTACATCTAAACCAGTTCAGTGCAAGGAGCCTGACAAGGTTCTGGAAGAATTTATGTTGTCACCATAAAATAAATATACGCATGCGTCTGTACATATATGCATAATAGTGTACATCAAAACCAGTTCATGCAAGGCCCCTGACAAAGTTCTGGAAGAGTTTATGTTGTCACCATAAAATATATATGTGCATGCACCTGCACATATATGCATAATAGTGTACATCAAAACCGGTTCAGTGCAAGGCCCCTGAAAAAGTTCTAGAAGATTTTATGTTGTCACCATAAAATATATATATGCATGTGCCTGCACATATATGCGTAATAGTGTACATCAAAACTAGTTCAGTGCAAGGCCCCTGACAAAGCTCTGGAAGATTTTATGTTGTCACCATAAAATATATATATGCATGCACCTGCACATATATGCATAATAGTGTACATCAAAACCAGTTCAGTGCAAGGCCCTTGACAAAGTTCTAGAAGATTTTATGTTGTCACCATAAAATATATATATGCATGCGCCTGCACATATATGCATAATAGTGTACATGAAAACCAGTACAGTGCAAGGACTCTGAAAAATTTCTGGAAGATTTTATGTTGTCTCCATAAAACATATATATGCATGCGCCTGTACACATATGCATAATAGTGTACATCAAAACCCGTTCAGTGCAAGGACCCTGACAAAGTTCTGGAAGATTTTATGTTGTCACCATAAAATATATATACGCATGCGTCTGTACATATATGCATAATAGTGTACATCAAAACCAGTTCAGTGCAAGGCCCTTGACAAAGTTCTGGAAGAGTTTATGTTGTCACCATAAAATATATATGTGCATGCACCTGCACATATGCATAATAGCGTACATCAAAACCGGTTCAGTGCAAGGCCCCTGACAAAGTTCTAGAAGATTTTATGTTGTCACCATAAAATATATATATGCATGTGCCTGCACATATATGCGTAATAGTGTACATCAAAACTAGTTCAGTGCAAGGCCCCTGACAAAGTTCTGGAAGATTTTATGTTGTCACCATAAAATATATATACGCATGCGTCTGTACATATATGCATAATAGTGTACATCAAAACCAGTTCAGTGCAAGGCCCCTGACAAAGTTCTGGAAGAGTATATGTTGTCGCCATAAAATATATATGTGCATGCACCTGCACATATATGCATAATAGTGTACATCAAAACCGGTTCAGTGCAAGGCCCCTGACAAAGTTCTAGAAGATTTTATGTTGTCACCATAAAATATATATATGCATGTGCCTGCACATAAATGCGTAATAGTGTACATCAAAACTAGTTCAGTGCAAGGCCCCTGACAAAGTTCTGGAAGATTTTATGTTGTCACCATAAAATATATATATGCATGCACCTGCACATATATGCATAATAGTGTACACCAAAACCAGTTCAGTGCAAGGCCCTTGACAAAGTTCTAGAAGATTTTATGTAGTCACCATAAAATATATATATGCATGCGCCTGCACATATATGCGTAATAGTGTACATCAAAACCGTTTCAGTGCAAGGCCCCTGACAAAGTTCTAGAAGATTTTATGTTGTCACCATAAAATATATATATGCATGCGTCTGTACATATATGCATAATAGTGTACATCAAAACCAGTTCAGTGCAAGGCCCCTGACAAAGTTCTGGAAGAGTTTATGTTGTCACCATAAAATATATATGTGCATGCACCTGCACATATGCATAATAGCGTACATCAAAACCGGTTCAGTGCAAGGCCCCTGACAAAGTTCTAGAAGATTTTATGTTGTCACCATAAAATATATATATGCATGTGCCTGCACATATATGCGTAATAGTGTACATCAAAACTAGTTCAGTGCAAGGTCCCTGACAAAGTTCTGGAAGATTTTATGTTGTCACCATAAAATATATATACGCATGCGTCTGTACATATATGCATAATAGTGTACATCAAAACCAGTTCAGTGCAAGGCCCCTGACAAAGTTCTGGAAGAGTATATGTTGTCGCCATAAAATATATATGTGCATGCACCTGCACATATATGCATAATAGTGTACATCAAAACCGGTTCAGTGCAAGGCCCCTGGCAAAGTTCTAGAAGATTTTATGTTGTCACCATAAAATATATATATGCATGTGCCTGCACATAAATGCGTAATAGTGTACATCAAAACTAGTTCAGTGCAAGGCCCCTGACAAAGTTCTGGAAGATTTTATGTTGTCACCATAAAATATATATATGCATGCACCTGCACATATATGCATAATAGTGTACATCAAAACCAGTTCAGTGCAAGGCCCTTGACAAAGTTCTAGAAGATTTTATGTAGTCACCATAAAATATATATATGCATGCGCCTGCACATATATGCATAATAGTGTACATCAAAACCGTTTCAGTGCAAGGCCCCTGACAAAGTTCTAGAAGATTTTATGTTGTCACCATAAAATATATATATGCATGCGTCTGTACATATATGCATAATAGTGTACATCAAAACCAGTTCAGTGCAAGGCCCCTGACAAAGTTCTGGAAGAGTTTATGTTGTCACCATAAAATATATATGTGCATGCACCTGCACATATGCATAATAGCGTACATCAAAACCAGTTCAGTGCAAGGCCCCTGACAAAATTCTAGACGATTTTATGTTGTCACCATAAAATATGTATATGCATGCGCCTGCACATATATGCATAATAGTGTACATCAAAACCAGTTCAGTGCAAGGACCCTGACAAAGTTCTGGAAGATTTTATGTTGTCACCATAAAATATATATACGAATGCGTCTGTACATATATGCATAATAGTGTACATCAAAACCAGTTCAGTGCAAGGCCCTGACAAAGTTCTGGAAGATTTTATGTTGTCACCATAAAATATATATATGCATGCGCCTGTACATATATGCATAATAGTGTACATCAAAACCGGTTCAGTGCAAGGCCCCTGACAAAGTTCTAGAAGATTTTATGTTGTCACCATAAAATATATATATGCATGTGCCTGCACATATATGCATAATAGTGTACATCAAAACCAGTTCAGTGCAAGGACCCTGACAAAGTTCTGGAAGATTTTATGTTGTCACCATAAAATATATATACGAATGCGTCTGTACATATATGCATAATAGTGTACATCAAAACCAGTTCAGCGCAAGGCCCCTGACAAAATTCTAGACGATTTTATGTTGTCACCATAAAATATGTATATGCATGCGTCTGTACATATATGCATAATAGTGTACATCAAAACCAGTTCAGTGCAAGGCCCCTGACAAAATTCTAGACGATTTTATGTTGTCACCATAAAATATGTATATGCATGCGCCTGTACATATATGCATAATAGTGTACATCAAAACCGGTTCAGTGCAAGGCCCCTGACAAAGTTCTAGAAGATTTTATGTTGTCACCATAAAATATATATATGCATGTGCCTGCACATATATGCATAATAGTGTACATCAAAACCAGTTCAGTGCAAGGACCCTGACAAAGTTCTGGAAGATTTTATGTTGTCACCATAAAATATATATACGAATGCGTCTGTACATATATGCATAATAGTGTACATCAAAACCAGTTCAGCGCAAGGCCCCTGACAAAGTTCTGGAAGAGTTTATGTTGTCACCATAAAATATATATGTGCATGCACCTGCACATATGCATAATAGCGTACATCAAAACCAGTTCAGTGCAAGGCCCCTGACAAAGTTCTGGAAGAGTATATGTTGTCACCATAAAATATATATACGAATGCGTCTGTACATATATGCATAATAGTGTACATCAAAACCAGTTCAGTGCAAGGCCCTGACAAAGTTCTGGAAGATTTTATGTTGTCACCATAAAATATATATATGCATGCGCCTGTACATATATGCATAATAGTGTACATCAAAACCAGTTCAGTGCAAGGCCCCTGACAAAATTCTAGACGATTTTATGTTGTCACCATAAAATATGTATATGCATGCGCCTGCACATATATGCATAATAGTGTACATCAAAACCAGTTCAGTGCAAGGACCCTGACAAAGTTCTGGAAGATTTTATGTTGTCACCATAAAATATATATACGAATGCGTCTGTACATATATGCATAATAGTGTACATCAAAACCAGTTCAGCGCAAGGCCCCTGACAAAGTTCTGGAAGAGTTTATGTTGTCACCATAAAATATATATGTGCATGCACCTGCACATATGCATAATAGCGTACATCAAAACCAGTTCAGTGCAAGGCCCCTGACAAAGTTCTGGAAGAGTATATGTTGTCGCCATAAAATATATATGTGCATGCACCTGCACATATATGCATAATAGTGTACATCAAAACCGGTTCAGTGCAAGGCCCCTGACAAAGTTCTAGAAGATTTTATGTTGTCACCATAAAATATATATATGCATGTGCCTGCACATATATGCGTAATAGTGTACATCAAAACTAGTTCAGTGCAAGGCCCCTGACAAAGTTCTGGAAGATTTTATGTTGTCACCATAAAATATATATATGCATGCACCTGCACATATATGCATAATAGTGTACATCAAAACCAGTTCAGTGCAAAGCCCTTGACAAAGTTCTAGAAGATTTTATGTAGTCACCATAAAATATATATATGCATGCGCCTGCACATATATGCATAATAGTGTACATCAAAACCGGTTCAGTTCAAGGCCCCTGACAAAGTTCTAGAAGATTTTATGTTGTCACCATAAAATATATATATGCATGCGTCTGTACATATATGCATAATAGTGTACATCAAAACCAGTTCAGTGCAAGGCCCCTGACAAAGTTCTGGAAGAGTTTATGTTGTCACCATAAAATATATATGTACATGCACCTGCACATATATGCATAATAGTGTACATCAAAATCAGTGCAGTGCAAGGCCCCTGATAAAGTTCTGGAAGAGTTTATGTTGTCACCATAAAATATATATACGCATGCGTCTGTACATATATGCATAATAGTGTACATCAAAACCAGTTCAGTGCAAGGCCCCTGACAAAGTTCTGGAAGAGTTTATGTTGTCACCATAAAATATATATGTGCATGCACCTGCACATATGCATAATAGCGTACATCAAAACCAGTTCAGTGCAAGGCCCCTGACAAAATTCTAGACGATTTTATGTTTTCACCATAAAATATGTATATGCATGCGCCTGCACATATATGCATAATAGTGTACATCAAAACCAGTTCAGTGCAAGGACCCTGACAAAGTTCTGGAAGATTTTATGTTGTCACCATAAAATATATATACGCATGCGTCTGTACATATATGCATAATAGTGTACATCAAAACCAGTTCAGTGCAAGGCCGCTGACAAAATTCTGGAAGAGTATATGTTGTCACCATAAAATATATATGTGCATGCAACTGCACATATATGCATAATAGTGTACATCAAAACCGGTTCAGTGCAAGGCCCCTGACAAAGTTCTAGAAGATTTTATGTTGTCACCATAAAATATATATATGCATGTGCCTGCTCATATATGCGTAATAGTGTACATCAAAACTAGTTCAGTGCAAGGCCCCTGACAAAGTTCTGGAAGATTTTATGTTGTCACCATAAAATATATATATGCATGCACCTGCACATATATGCATAATAGTGTACATCAAAACCAGTTCAGTACAAGGCCCTTGACAAAGTTCTAGAAGATTTTATGTTGTCACCATAAAATATATATATGCATGCGCCTGCACATATATGCATAATAGTGTACATCAAAGCCGGTTCAGTGCAAGGCCCCTGACAAAGTTCTAGAAGATTTTATGTTGCCACCATAAAATATATATATGCATGCGTCTGTACATATATGCATAATAGTGTACATCAAAACCAGTTCAGTGCAAGGCCCCTGACAAAGTTCTGGAAGAGTTTATGTTGTCACCATAAAATATATATGTGCATGCACCTGCACATATATGCATAATAGTGTACATCCAAACCAGTGCAGTGCAAGGCCCCTGATAAAGTTCTGGAAGATTTTATGTTGTCTCCATAAAATATATATATGCATGCGCCTGCACATATATGCATAATAGTGTACATCAAAACCGGTTCAGTGCAAGGCCCCTGACAAAGTTCTAGAAGGTATAAAATATATATATGCATGCACCTGCACATACATATATGCATAATAGTGTACATCAAAGCCAGTTCAGTGAAAGGCCCCTGACAAAATTCTGGAAGATTTTATGTTCTCACCATAAAATATATATATGCATGCGCCTGCACATATATGCATAATAGTGTACATGAAAACCAGTCCAGTGCAAGGCCCCTGAAAATGTTCTAAAAGATTTATGTTGTCACCATAAAATATATATATGCATGCGGCTGCACATATATGCATAATAGTGTACATCAAAACCAGTTCAGTGAAAGGCCCCTGACAAAGTCCTGGAAGATTTTATGTTGTCACCATAAAATATATATATGCATGCGCCTGTACATATATGCATAATAGTGTACATCAAAAGCAGTTCAGTGCAAGGCACCTGACAAAGTTCTGGAAGATTTTATGTTGTCTCCATAAAATATATATATGCATGCGCCTGTACATATATGCATAATAGTGTACATTAAAACTGGTTCAGTGCAAGGCCCCTGACAAACTTCTGGAAGATTTTATGTTGTCACCATAAAATATATATATGCGTGTGCCTGTACATATATGCATAATAGTGTACATCAAAAGCAGTTCAGTGCAAGGCACCTGACAAAGTTCTGGAAGATTTTATGTTGTCTCCATAAAATATATATATGCATGCGCCTGTACATATATGCATAATAGTGTACATCAAAACCAGTTCACTGCAAGGCCCCTGAAAATGATCTAAAAGATTTTATGTTGTCACCATAAAATATATATATGCATGCGGCTGCACATATATGCATAATAGTGTACATCAAAACCAGTTCAGTGAAAGGCCCCTGACAAAATTCTGGAAGATTTTATGTTGTCACCATAAAATATATATATGCATGCGCCTGTACATATATGCATAATAGTGTACATCAAAACCAGTTCAGTGCAAGGCCCCTGACAAAGTTCTAGAAGATTTTATGTTGTCACCATAAAATATATATATGCATGCACCTGCATATTTATGCATAATAATGTAAATCAAAACCAGTTCAGTGCAAGGCTCTGACAAATTGCTGGAAGATTTTATGTTGTCACCATAAAATATATATATGCATGCACCTGTACATATATGCATAATAGTGTACAGCAAAACCGGTTCAGTGCAAGGCCCCTGACAAAGTTCTAGAAGATTTTATGTTGTCACCATAAAATATATATATGCATGCGCCTGCACATATATGCATAATAGTGTACATCAAAACCAGTGCAGTGCAAGGCCCCCGATAAAGTTCTGGAAGATTTTATGTTGTCTCCAGGGGGTTAAGATACTTGGCTTGGATATCATACGTGGTTCCAGGCTCTGGATCAGGGACTGGTATCAGTCTTAGATCGGCCATAGTGACGAATTGTCACACGTGATTGGTTGTCACGTCCTGCACAAGGTGCCCCTGCTTCTACTGATAATGGCGGATCTAGAGAGGACAACTCGATAAAACCCGCACCCCTGAGTCATTGTGCCGAGCTCAGGGGAGGGAGGACCCTGTTAAGGGTCAAGATCGGTACTCAACGGTGACGAACCGGATTGTTAGGGACTTGATTTTGACTATGGATAGGAATTGATGACTTTGGGCTGGTAGGTGCAGTATTCTGCCACCTTAGTAGGTCGGGGTGAAACCCTATCGAAATGGCTGGTAGGCTAATGCTGCACCTGCCCACGTCCCGTTAAAACCGTGGCGGGCCTCAAGGTACGTTCCGGCTCCGTCGCCGTTAAGTTGGTGGTGTAGGTGCGGTTGAAGATTTTCCCGCTTTGCGTCCGGTCTGGCTCTGAACGCATTACTCATAAGGTAATGCGTCAACCCTCGCGTGGCCTCCCTGCGCAGCATAGATAACCACGGGACCGTTGAAGGGCGACTACACAATCGGCTCCGGATAGCGGCCTTGAGGGGGGACTTCTTAGAATGGACACGAAGACGAATAAAAAGGAGGGTAGGAGTGACGGCGAAAGTCGTCATGGTGCGGGGGACGCGACAGGTGCGGAGAGTGCTCCGAAGCAGGTCGCCGCCAGCCGGGAAAGCTCCCGGCGGGTCAAAAGGGCTGATCAGACGGATCAGCGCAGGGGTTTGGTTTCAAACCCCGTAGGTACGGGTAGTTCGGGTAGTGGAGGGGTGTCGAAACCGACACCCAATGTAGGCCCATATGGGGCTGTGACAGGGAAAGGCAGAGGTCCGACGAATGCGACGGAGCAGCCCAGTACTAGTAAGGAAGTCCTGTCGCGAGGAGCTTTCCCAACGGGAGCCCTGGGGTCGAAGCCTGCCGGGAAAGGTAGGCGATCGACGCCGCGTAGGAAAGCTCTGGGTGATCGGCGCTTAGCTGAGAAGATCTTGGAGCGCTACGGCGGAAGGGATGCAGCTCAGATGTCTGAGAAGCATTCCCGGACGCTGGAGTGGGCCAGGAGCGTCGTAGCTTGCGACGACCACACACCGGTGTCGAACGATGCGGGTGAGCAGCAGGGTTTGGGGGCTATGAAGCGGCAAAGGTCGGATGAGCGGAATGCCTCAACGACAAAAAGGGCCCGAGGAGGTGGGGACGCAATTTCGTTTAGCGAAATCGCTAAACGTGCAGGCTCCATCACCCTCGGGGTCCTGGATAGGAGTAGGGAGGATGGTGCCATCTCCCGAGAGGAGTGGCCGTGGGTCGCCAGCGCCATATCAGCGGCCTATACGACCGCTGTTATGGAGAGCCCAGGTACGCGGCCATGCTTCGAATACTCGGGGTGGTATCATGGTTTTAGACTGATTACTTGTGCTGACGAGCGGTCGGCCTGTATCTTTAAGAAAATAATTTCTTTGGTAGGGGAGGTCTGGAGGGGGGCCAGACTCGAGGCCGTGGAACGGAGGGATCTCCCCCTTCGACCGAGGGCTCGGGTGTGGTTGCCTGCCGGGCCATCTCAGCCGGAGAAAATACTCGAACTAATGCGTTACTGCAACCCGAACCTTCCGACGCATAACTGGAGGGTCCTCAGAGTAGAGGAGGCTGTTGGGCCACGTCGGCAAGTGCTGATTCTGCTAAACGCAGAGTCCACGGGTCCTCTCTCTGACACGAGGGGGGTTATCTCCTATGACCTCGAGCGTGTGGTTCTTAAAATCTACCACGCCGATTCCAGGGGGGATGGTTCCTCTCCCACAGAGACTGTTCGGGAGGTGGAGGCGTCCGCAGGGGAGCCAGTACCCATGGTTGTGGATGCTGACTCCGCTAATTTGGACAGCGAAAGCACTGTTGACGTCCCGTCAATAGCGGGATCTGTCATCAGTGCTAGTCGTCTGGCTGATAGGGCCGAGGAGGAGCTCCTGGCCTCCGAGGGCGAATCATCGATGGCGGGATCCGTCATCAGTGTAAGTCGTCTGTTGGGGGAGGAGGAGGATCTCCTAGTCTCCGAGGGCGAAGCCGCCAAGGATGGGGTGCAGAAGAAGAAGAGTGGTGTTGATGGAAATCCGTCAAATCAATCTTCAGCATTCTAAGGCGGCTTCCGCAAACTTGTTGCTCTGTCTTGAGAAAGGCGGAGTGGATATTGTCCTTGTCCAGGAGCCGTGGCTGAGTAGTAACGGCGGAAAAATTTCTGGATTAAGGACGGGAAAATTCAACACCTTGGTGCATGGGGAGGCAGGTAGGCCTAGATCCTGTGTGCTTATTAAAAAGGAATTTAAAGCTTTTATTCTCTCTAATTTCAGCAATGCTGACGTAACCACGGTCTACCTCGAGCGAGGCAGTAGCGAATTGTGGGTGGTCTCAGCGTATATGCCCCATGGGGACGTAACGGGACCACCGCCTGTGATACTGGGCGAAATCACCGCTGAAGCAAGGCGGAGAGGTGTTGGCGTAATCATAGGTGCCGATGCTAATGCACACCATAGCATATGGGGGAGCTCGGATACGAACACCAGAGGTTAGTCTTTATTTACTTTTATTGTAGATGAGGGACTTTGTATATGTAATAGGGGGAATGACCCGACTTTTATTACTGCGGTAAGGGAGGAGGTCTTGGACCTCACCCTGGTTAGCAGAGAACTGGAAGATCGGATATCTGGATGGAGGGTTCTCAACGAGCACTCTTTCTCTGATCACCGATATATTCAGTTCTCGGTGAATGAAGAACGTCCCGGTAAAATATCTTTTAGGAACCCTAAAAGTACCAACTGGGACTTGTATTGTAGGAAGTTGGGAGAGCTATTGCCTGAGGCGCCTATCGCTGGTTCGGACCTGTCCGAATCTGAAATAGACGATCTGGTGGAAAACTTCACCTTGGCAAGCAATAGCGCCTTTCAACAGTCCTGCCCACTGAAAACTTACAGGGGGAAGGGCAAGCCGCCCTGGTGGTCTAATTCCTTGGACGACCTAAGAGCGTCCAGTAGGCGGCTCTTTAATAGAGCCAGGAGGAGTAAACTACCCTCGGACTGGGAGCTCTATAAGGTGAGTCTGGGGATTTATAAATATGAAATAAGGTTAGCCAAGCGGGATTCATGGCGAAGCTTCTGCGAAAACGTAGAGGGCTGCAATGAATCCGCGAGGCTTAGAAAAATACTCTCTAGGAATCCCGCCCCTCGGGGGTATCTGAGAGATGATGGTGGGGACTGGTCGATGAGTAGCGAGGAGTCCCTGAGACTTTTACTGGACAATCATTTTCCCGATGTCCCAGTTGCGCAGGGATCTTCGCTTGCGTGGTCGGCGGTTGCTGGCCATGCAGAAATGCCAGCCATCCCACTACGGGAAAGTCAAATATCCTGGGCTATAAATTCGTTCAAGCCCTATAAGTCACCCGGTCCGGATGGCATCATTCCTGCGCAACTTCAAAGGTCTTTAGGGATTTCCTGCCGCTGGTTAGCCATCATCTACACTAACTGCCTCAGGCTTAACTATATCCCTAGGTCGTGGCACACGGTTAGGGTCATCTTCATTCCGAAGGCCGGCAGGGGCTCTCATGTGTACCTACGAGAAAGGATACCTGGGGGGTTACTGTCGGCTTCACAGCATGCGTACTGCAAAGGCAGATCGACGGAAACGGCTTCGATTGTAAAGCAAATAGAGGGGTCTCTAGAACATAAAGAGTATGCTCTGGGTGCCTTTCTAGACATCGAGGGGGCTTTTAACAATGTTCTACCGGGGGCAATCGAAAGAGCTCTGGTGGGTTTAGGAGTCGAAGCGGCTCTGGTTGAATTTATTAGCAAACTTCTATGCGGCAGAATTGTCGCAGCGGAGTGGGGAGGAGCCATAATAAGGAGGAAGGTGTGCAGGGGCACGCCACAGGGAGGTGTCCTATCTCCTCTGCTCTGGGTTGTGGTAGTCAACGAGCTTCTTGTGGAGCTGGAAGCCAATGGCTGTCGGGTGGTTGCCTATGCAGATGACCTCGCTATCCTAGTCAGGGAAAAATTTCTGGGCACCCTGCGCGATGTTCTGCAGGGATACCTGGATACTGTGGCTAGGTGGGCTGAATCATGTGGAGTGGCGGTCAACCCGGGAAAAACAGAATTGGTTCTTTTTACAAGGAGATATAAGATACCCGACTTCAGAACTCCTTCGATTGGAGGGGTACCGTTGGTACTTACTGACAGGGTTAAATATTTGGGAATTGTTCTGGACAAGAAGCTGTCCTGGAGGCCCAATGTGGAAGATAGGGCCAGGAAGGCCGCGGTTGCCTTGTACTGCTGCAGGGGGGCTATCGGAAAGAGATGGGGGCTCTCGCCAGGAGTAGTACACTGGCTTTATGAGATGGTGGTCAAACCGATTCTGCTATATGGGGTGCTGGTCTGGTGGAAAGCACTGGACACGGCGAGCACCTCCAAAATGCTAGTGTCAGTGCAACGGACGGCGCTTATCGGCATCAGTGGCGCTATGAGAACAACACCTACCTTGGCACTGAATGTCATGCTGAATATACATCCAGTAGATATTGCGGGAAAGGCAGCCGCGGCCCGGTCGTTGGTCAGGCTTCGTGATATGGGTTATACGCTTTCTGATTTCGGACACTCTAGCCTTCTTACCAGTTTCGACTTTATCCCGGACAGGACGGACTATTGCATGCCGGTGGCCGCTCCCTATACAACCTTCACCCCAGTCATTCCCCCGAGGGAGGAGTGGAGAAGAGGAATTATCTGGGGCATGGGACCGGTTAACTTGTTCACGGATGGGTCGAAGTTGGACGGAAAGGTTGGCGGGGGGGTCTTTTGTCAAGAGCTAAATGTAAGCCGCAAGTTTAAGTTGGCTAATCACTGCAGTGTATTCCAAGCGGAAGTTGCTGCGATTAAGGATGCGGTGGATGAAATGCTATCCAGCGCTACTACGGTTAGGGAATTTAACATCTACTCTGATAGCCAAGCGGCTATAAAGGCCTTGAGCTCAACTACAGTGCGATCGAGGGTGGTCTGGGAGTGCCTGACCACACTTGCGATTGCATCGAATTATTTTACAATTAAGATTATCTGGGTCCCGGGCCATAGTGATATTCCGGGTAACTGTCAAGCGGATCTCTTAGCCCGAATCGGTACAACTGAACCGGATGAAGATGGCTGTAGGGATTTCAGGATTCCGCTAGCCACCTGTGGATTGCTCTTCCATAGCTGGGCCTCGAGTCAGCTCAGCAAACGTTGGGCGGACACTACGTCTTGTAGGATATCAAGATCTTTCTGGCCGAAAGTGGATGGCAGGAGGTCTGCTGAAATAATTGGGTTCACTAAGGCTCACCTATCAATGGTCATTGGGGTTTTGACAGGGCACTGTCCCATGGGTATCCATGCGGTACGTCTCAATATATTGGAAACTCCATCCTGCTGCAGCTGTATGGAGGACGATGAGGTGGAATCACCAAATCACTTTATGCTTGACTGCCCAGCTTTTGCCAGAACTAGACGAAAGTATTTTGGTCGTGACTCACTTGGATCTCCCGAGGAGCTATCCAAGGTTGAGATCGGGATCATTCGGAACTTTATCGTTGCTACCCAACGATTCTCTAAGTAGTTATATCTACGTCACCGTTAGTTTAGTTTATTATATGTGGTATCACAACGGACCGTCATGTTGTCCAAGTGAGCTTCCTCTCATCAGGGAAGCTACCACCCAACCTAACCTAACCTATGTTGTCTCCATAAAATATATATATGCATGCGCGTGTACATATATGCATAATAGTGTACATCAAAACAGTTCAGTTCAAGGCCCCTGACAATGTTCTAAAAGATTTGTTGTCACCATAAAATATATATATGCATGCGGCTGCACATATATGCATAATAGTGTACATCAAAACCAGTTCAGTGCAAGCCCCTGACAAAGTTCTGGAAGATTTTATGTTGTCACCATAAAATATATATATGCATGCGCCTGTATATATATGCATAATAGTGTACATCAAAAGCAGTTCAGTGCAAGGCCCCTGACAAAGTTCTAGAAGATTTTATGTTGTCACCATAAAATATATATATGCATGCGCCTGCACATATATGCATAATATTGTACATCAAAACCAGTTCAGTGCAAGGCGTCTGAAAAAGTTCTGGAAGATTTTATGTTGTCTCCATAAAATATATATATGCATGCGCCTGTACATATATGCATAATAGTGTACATTAAAACCAGTTCAGTGCAAGGCCCCTGACAAAGTTCTAAAAGATTTTATGTTGTGACCATAAAATATATATATACATGCGGCTGCACATATATGCATAATAGTGCACATATATGTATAATAGTGTACATCAGAACCAGTTCAGTGCAAGGCCCCTGACAAAGTTCTGGAAGATTTTATGTTGTCACCATAAAATATATATATGCATGCGCCTGCATATTTATGCATAATAATGTAAATCAAAACCAGTTCAGTGCAAGGCCATGACAAAGTTCTGGAAGATTTTATGTTGTCACCAAAAAATATATATATGCATGCACCTGCACATATATCCAAAATAGTGTACATCAAAACCGGTTCAGTGCAAGGCCCCTGACAAAGTTCTAGAAGATTTTATGTTGTCACCATAAAATATATATATGCATGCGCTGGCACATATATGCATAATAGTGTACATCAAAACCAGTTCAGTGCAAGGCCCCTGATAAAGTTCTGGAAGATTTTATGTTGTCTTCATAAAATATATATATGCATGCGCCTGTACATATATGCATAATAGTGTACATCAAAACCAGTTCAGTGCAAGGCCCCTGACAAAGTTCTAAAATATTTTATGTTGTCACCATAAAATATATATATGCATGCGGCTGCACATATATGCATAATAGTGTACATCAAAACCAGTTCAGTGCAAGGCCCCTGACAAAGTTCTGGAAGATTTTATGTTGTCATCATAAAATATATATATGCATGCACCTGCACATATATGCATAATAGTGTAAATCAAAACCAGTTCAGTGCAAGGCACCTGACAAAGTTCTAGAAGATTTTATGTTGTCACTATAAAATATATATATGCGTGCGCCTGCATATTTATGCATAATAGTGTAAATCAAAACCAGTTCAGTGCAAGGCCCTGACAAAGTTCTGGAAGATTTTATGTTGTCACCATAAAATATATATATGCATGCACCTGCACATATATCCATAATAGTGTACATCAAAACAAGTGCAGTGCAAGGCCCCTGATAAAGTTCTGGAAGAGTTTATGTTGTCACCATAAAATATATATATGCATGCACCTGCACATATATGCATAATAGTGTACATGAAAACCGGTTCCCCATAAAATATATATATGCATGCGCCCGCACATATATGCATAATAGTGTACACCAAAACCAGTGCAGTGCAAGGCCCCTGATAAAGTTCTGGAATAGTTTGTGTTGTCACCATAAAATATATATATGCATGCGCCTGTACATATAGGCATAATAGTGTACATCAAAACCAGTTCAGTGCAAGGCCCCTGACAAAGTTCTAGAAGACTTTATGTTGTCACCATAAAATATATATATGCATGCGCCTGCAAATATATGCATAATAGTGTACATCAATACCAGTTCAGTGCAAGGCCCCTGACAAAGTTCTAGAAGATTTTATGTTGTCACCATAAAATATATATATGCAAGCGCCTGCACATATATGCATAATAGTGTACATCAAAACCGGTTCAGTGCAAGGGCCCTGACAAAGTTGTAGAAGATTTTATGTTGTCACCATAAAATATATATATGCATGCGCCTTCACATATATGCATAATAGTGTACATCAAAACCGATTCAGTGCAAGGCCCCTGACAAAGTTCTAGAAGATTTTATGTTGTCACCACAAAATATATATATGCATGCGCCTGCACATATATGCATAATAGTGTACATCAAAACTAGTTCAGTGCAAGGCCCCTGACAAATTTCTGGAAGATTTTATGTTGTCACCATAAAATATATATATGCATGCGCCTGCACATATATGCATAATAGTGTACATCAAAACCGGTTCAGTGCAAGGCCCCTGACAAAGTTCTAGAAGATTTAATGTTGTCACCATAAAATATATATATGCATGCGCTGTAGAAAGGTCCCGGCCGGCTATGACATTAGGCTGAAAAATCAGCCAGTAGCATCATAGGCAGGATCGCCATGTAGAAAGGTCCCTAACGCAATTAAAACAAAGAAGACTTCACTGCTTGGATTATGAATGTCGAATTGTCTTTATTCAAATAATTCAGCTTATTTATATTAGATTATTCTAAACATATTCTTACATATCTATTTACATTTAAGCTTACATACTTACATACATAACTACCTTAAACATACATACTTACATACCTACATACTACTCGGCACAAAATATGTACCTACATATATGAGCTGCAAATTTATGGGAAATGCTAACCTTGCAAGTTGCAGGAATGCAAATTGCTGGGATTCAAATTCGTTTGGTTGTGTGTTGTACACGTCTGTTTATTAATGGCTGTGTCAGCATTAATTCTCAAATGCATTTTGATGTGTTGATGAACATTTAGACTATTTTTGTAGCAGGTTAGAATATTAGACTGATTTAAATATTTTTAAATTGAATTGTTGGCTGCTTACACTACATCTCCCTTTTTTTAGAATGCTTATGCATTTGGGGAATGCATGAGTATTCTATTTTTGTAAATTAATTCTACTTTTGTATTTTAATGTTTGTAGGTTGAACATCTTCTTATTCTACTAATTTACTATTTTTGTGTATTTTTATTTGCCTATTCTCTATGTTACTACTAAATTTTTGCTTATCCTCATTTCCTATTCTAGATGGGATTAAGGTGTCATAATTTTTATTATTAGTGTTTTCTGCTTCATCTATTTCTTCTAATTTATAGGGGATTAATGTAAAATTATTGTTTTCATCGATGTTTACTACTCTAAAGGGCCCTTTATATCTATTATCTAACTTATTTCCTGATTCATTTTTTTTACTAACACTACATCTCCTATTTTTATTTCCTTATAGTGAATATTCTTATCATAAGTAATCTTTTGTTTTTCTTTAGCCTCTTTTACTAATTTAAAGGCTCTATCCTGTGCTATTTGTAACCTATATTTAATTTCTTTATCGTAAGCCTCATAATTGTACAATAGGCTTACCGTATTTTCTTGTAGAAATTCGTAAGTCTGGGGTTTTTTGCCAAAGATCAATTCGAATGGACAATAATTATGGACTGTAGATGGGGTAGTATTGTAACAGTATGCAAACTATTTGAGATATTCATCCCAGTCATCTTTGTTAATGGATATGTATGGCGCACATATTCATTGAAAGTTCTATGACTACGTTCAAACGTGCCTAAAGTTTGGTGGTGATACGGCGTAGATGTTTTGTGCTCAATATTGAGAAGTCTACATAGTTCTTCAAACAGGCTATTTTTATATTCAGATCCCATATCCGTTATTATTGTTTTCATACTTCCATAAATTAATATGAAATTCTCGAATATGGCTCTGGCTACTGTTTTTGCATGTTTGCTTTGTATAGGAATTGCTACTAAGTATTTAGTTAAATCACATATTAGAGTGACAGCGTATTCGTTTCCATTTAATGATCTTGGTAAAGGTCCAATTGTATCTATTTGTACTGTTTCGAACGCCTTTGGTGGTGTTTCAGTTAAAATCATTGGTTCTTTTAAATTTTTATAAATTTTATTTTTATTGCAGTTAACGCATTTCTTTATGTATCTTCAGATATCATTTTTCATATTTTTCCAGTAATATTTTTGTCTTATTTTATTAGTTGTACGATTGATTCCTGGGTGGCCACCATTAACAGGATCATCGTGATATTTTTGAAGAATCTTTTTTAATTTTATCGTTTTCCGTCACATGCACAACCTCCGGAGTTAATGCAATAGTTAAATTTTTGAGAACTGTGGTACCTATTTCTTTAAATGTGTCTACCCGGGCATAATTATCTTTAAACAATTTGTCTCCTAAGGACAACTGTATTTTCTTAATTCCCAAATTGCCGGCTTTTTCCATAAGCCTGGTAAAGAATTGGCCTAGGTCAATCTTCGCCTCAACAATTTGATTTATTTCACTACAAATTTTCTTTCCTTTTTTGAAATATAATTTCGAAGGATCGAAAACGAGCTGGACTAGTCTTTTTACTTCACATTTATTAAGCGCTTCGTATATTATAGGGTTCTCTTTGTGACTTTTCTTCTCTACATTTTTATGACTGTTATTACTGGAATTCTTTTTAGTTTGCGATCTTTTCGTTACTTTCATTATTTTACATGCCTGTACTGACATTTCTTTCAACTCATTGATATCTATTCGTGACAGAGCGTCTGCCACGTAATTTTCTTTTCCTGCTATGTACTCCACCCCAAAGTCATACTCTTCCAAATCTAGCCTGATTCTAGTTAATTTAGATGAAGGGTTCTTCATTGAGAATAAATACGTTAAAGGTCGATGATCCGTTTTCACTGTGAATTTTCTGCCATAGACATATGGTCTGAAATATACAATTGCCCAATGTATGGCCGCTAATTCTTTTTCGATCGTGGCTTTGTTTATTTCGCCTTTTGTAAATGATCTTGAGGCATAGGCAATGGGCAATTGTTTTCCCTTATATTCTTGGCTTAGCACAGCACCGCAAGCATAACCACTTGCGTCGGTTGTAATAAAGAACTCTTCATCAAAATTGGGGTATTGTAGGATATTTGGACTAACTAGTGCATTTTAAATATTTTGGATTAAATTGAATTGGTGGCTGCTTACACTACATCTCCCTTTTTTTTAGAATGCTTATGCATTTGGGGAATGCATGAGTATTCTATTTTTGTAAATTAATTCTACTTTTGTATTTTAATGTTTGTAGGTTGAACATCTTCTTATTCTACTAATTTAAGTCTATTTTTGTGTATTTTAATTTGCCTATTCTCTATGTTACTACTAAATTTTTGCTTATCCTCATTTCCTATTCTAGATGGGATTAAGGTGTCATAATTTTTATTATTAGTATTTTCTTCTTCATCGATTTCTTCTACCTTATAGGGGCTTAATGTAAAATTATTGTTTTCATCGATGTTTACTTCTCTAAAGGGTATTTCTAAAATAATTTTTCCTATTGGTATCTTTTTTTTTTCCAATTTATTAATAAAAATATTTTCCTATCGGTATTTTATATTCTGCAGGGTTATAGAATTATTTTTCCTATTGATACTTTCTATTCCGCAGGTCATCAATAAAAATATTTTTCTTATTGATATTTTCTATTCCGCAGGTCATTAATAAAATTACTTTTCCTATTCTACAGGGCATAATAAAATAATTTTTCCTATTATACAGGTCATAAAAGAATTATTTTTCTTATTCTACAGGGCCCTATATATCTATTATCTATTTATCTATTTAGCTAGATCCAAAAATCCTATTATCTAAATTTATGGCTTCTCTAAAAGGCGAGGTTTTCCTAGATGCAAACGGTTAAGCAAAGTTTTTTGTATTGGTAGTCCATTTCAAATTAAAATTGAAACGTATAGAATAAGGTAATGGTTACAGTCATCATTGGTTGAAAATTGACATATACAGTAGATTGGGTAGATTCAGTTGCTGCTAGAGCAAGAAGTAGTTAAAAATGTTTCATACAAAATGTTTCATATCTTTTTTATACCTTTCATGAAAATGAAATGGTATATTAATTTCGTCACGAAACCGAAAATTGTAAGTCCTTAAAGGAAAATAGATAGACCCACCATTAAGTATACCGAAATAATCAGGTTGAAGAGCTGAGTTTTTTTAGCCATGTCCGTCTGTCCGTCTGTCCGTCGGTCCGTCTGTCCGTCTGTCTGTTTGTATCCAAACTAGTCCCTCAATTTTTGAGATATCGTGATAAAATTTGGTGAGCAGGTGTATTTGGGTGTCCGATTAGACATTTGTCGGAACCGACCGGATCGGACCACTATAGCATATATCCTCCATACAACCGATTTTTCAGAAAAAGAGGATTTTTGTAATATCTTACCCAATTTAACAGATTGAAGCTTCAAACTTCACCATATACTTTCGTATATTGAACATATTGTTGCCTGAAAAAATTTATGAGATCGGTCGTATATATAGTATATATCCCCCACAACCGATTGTTCAGATAAGGAACTTTTCGTAATTACTGCGCTATTTTAAGAGCTAGAGGCTTCAAATTTCAGCGAATGCTTACGTATATAGCATATATTGTTGTCTGAAAAAATCATAAAGATCGGTGGTATATATAGTATATATATGGTGGTATATATAGTATATATATATAGTATATATATATATATTTTCGCAAATTTTAGCCCCATTTTAACAGCTAGAAGCTTCACATTTCACCGAATATTTACTTATATAGCATATATTGTTGTCTGAAAAAATCATAGAGATCGGTTGTATATATAGTATATATCTCATACAACCGATTGTTCAGATAAGAAACTTTTCGCAATTTCTACCCCATTTTAACAGCTATAAGCTTCAAATTTCACCGATTGCTTACGTATATAGCATATATTGTTGTCTGAAAAAATCATAGAGATCGGTTGTATATATAGTATATATCTCATACAACCGATTGTTCAGATAAGAAACTTTTCGCAATTTCTACCCCATTTTAACAGCTATAAGCTTCAAATTTCACTGATTGCTTACGTATATAGCATATATTGTTGTCTGAAAAAATCATAGAGATCGGTTCTATATATAGTATATATATAGTGTTAAACTATATATTTAAATAAATTTATTCTATGTATTATTTATTATTTTCACTTTTTACAAATTTTAAAAATATCTAACTAGAACATTTTCATTTTGAAATAAGATTAAAAGTATTATAACATAAAAAATAATTTACAAAATTAAAGTATATTTTACAAAGTAGATAACCCTACATATACTCCCCCTCCAGTGAAACGAAATATTTATTTTTTTAATGTTAATTTACAGTTTATATTGATTATTGTAAGATTTTTGTGTTGTAGTTTGAAAAATGTTTGAATTTTGTGTTGTAGATATATGGTATTTTTTTGTTTTAAATTGTCAGAAATTTGAGAAATGTATTTTTGTGTTAATTGTGTTATAAGTTTATGTTGGTATTGATATAAGTACTCAATCTGTTGATGATTCGATGTACTTGATAGTTAATTTTTAGTTGTTGTTATTGTTTACTTATTGTATTAATATTTTATGTATATTAATGTTTGGGTGTATTATTGCTATGTTGTTGAGGTTAAAAATAATTTAAAAGCTGTTTGTTAAATATTGTGAATTATAATATGTTTGAAGAACCTAGAATGAGGTTGAATGATAGTAGATAGCAACTCTGTGTGCACAATTACTCAAAAATTAAAAACTTGTATTATGCAGAATATATGTTCAATATATAATTGTACTCTGCATAATGTATGTCCAAGTTGTTGATAAGGAATGAAAAGTTGATTCCTTAATTCGTTTGAGGGTGATATGAAATTGTCCATGATTCGTGTCATGTTAATGAGTTTAATATTGAGTTTTTATATGATTTTAATTTCAATATGAAATAATTGATATATACAAAATATGTCGATAAAATTATTTTAAGAAATCTTTAGAGATTTTTTAAAATTGTAAAAATTTTTTTATTTTATTTTAAAAATCAAAGTTATTGCTTTGTTTTGTAGTGTTTTGTGTAATTTTCGATTGAAAATGAGGTTATTATTTAGATATGAATCTATTTGTATTGTGGAGTTTGTATGTCGTTGTTGTAAAATGATAATGATTGTATATAAATATTTTTGAAAATAAACTGGAGAAGGAGTGTACATAATTAAAATGTACTTAACGAAACTATAATTTAGAAAAATTAATTACATTTTTGTATATATTTAACAATTTTATCAATAATTTGTATTAAAATATATATTGAATATTTTGTTTATAAATTGGTTCAACGAAAGATTTAACAACGAAATTTATTAAAAAAGAATATTTTGAACAAAATAGCTCACCAAATGTTGAGGGCAGGTAGATGTTGGAGTTAAAATCATAAATTGATATTGAGATTGAATGTAAAATCCAAATATAACGTGATAATATCGTTGTCCATACATTAGGAGATAAAATTGTAACAGCTAATATAATTAATACAAAGTAAAGGATAAGGTTTTCTTTAGCGATTTCAGTAGTTGTGAGCAATAAAGCACAATAAGCACACGTGAAACAAATAAGTATTCCAAAAAAGTTGATTAATTGATTTGAACGCAAGCGAGTCATATACATATATGTGTTACATCATCGAATATTGTATAGGCGGTGTTAATGGCACAACCAAGCGTCCCGCATCGATTCGACTCGATGGCCACACATTCCAATTCAGGCGCACATCACCGCGATCTTTATTTTGATAAAATGAATTCCTCGTATGTTGTCGTCACGGATGGATGGGTTTTTAGGAAAATTTGTTAATAAATAACACGAAAAATAGCTTTAATAAAATTCCTTTGGTTCGATGGAAGGATCGCCATAAATATATAGTGTTAAACTATATATTTAAATAAATTTATTCTATGTATTATTTATTATTTTCACTTTTTACAAATTTTAAAAATATCTAACTAGAACATTTTCATTTTGAAATAAGATTAAAAGTATTATAACATAAAAAATAATTTACAAAATTAAAGTATATTTTACAAAGTAGATAACCCTACAGTATATATCTCATACAACCGATTGTTCAGATAAGAAACTTTTCGCAATTTCTACCCCATTTTAACAGCTAGAAGCTTCAAATTTCACCAACTGCTTACGTGTATAGCATATATTGATGTCTGAAAAAATCATTGAGATCGGTGATATACATAGTATATATCTCATACGACCGATTGTTCAGATAAGAAACTTTGCGCAATTTCTGCCCCGTTTTAACAGTTAGAAGCTTCAAATTTCACAAAATGCTTTCGTATATAGCATATATTGTTGTCTGAAAAAATCATAGAGATCGGTGGTATATATATTATATACTTCATATAAACTGTCATATTGACCCCTTTTTTACGGCTAGAAGCTTCAAGATTCATCAAATTTCATCAAATAGTTACGTTTACGTCATATATTTTTGAAATACGTGATTCGTAGCCATAGTTTTTACATGCAGACCACAAAATACGTGAAGCTTTGCATCCTCACACAGATTACCTACCTATTTTTATACTCAGTTGAGCAGAGCTCACAGAGTATATTAAGTTTGATTGGATAACGGTTGGTTGTACATATATAAAGGAATCGAGATAGATATAGACTTCCATATATCAAAATAATCAGGATCGAAAAAAAATTTGATTGAGCCATGTCCGTCCGTCCGTCCGTCCGTCCGTCCGTCCGTCCGTTAACACGATAACTTGAGTAAATTTTGAGGTATCTTGATGAAATTTGGTATGTAGGTTCCTGAGCACTCATCTCAGATCGCTATTTAAAATGAACGATATCGGACTATAACCACGCCCACTTTTTCGATATCGAAAATTTCGAAAAACCGAAAAAGTGCGATAACTCATTACAAAAGACAGATAAAGCGACGAAACTTGGTAGGTGGGTTGACGTTATGACGCAGAATAGAAAATTAGTAAGATTTTGGACAATGGGCGTGGCCCCGCCCGCTTTTACAAGAAGGTAATTTAAAAGTTTTGCAAGCTGTAATTTGGCAGTCGTTGAAGATATCATGATGAAATTTGGCAGGAACGTTACTACTATTACTCTATATGCGCTAAATAAAAATTAGCAAAATTGGATTAAGAACACGCCCACTTTTTAAAAAAAAAATTTTTTTAATTCTAATTTTAACAAAAAATTTAATATCTTTACTGTATATAAGTAAATTAAGTCAAAATTCAACTCCAGTAATGATATGATGCAACAAAATACAAAAATAAAAGAAAATTTCAAAATGGGCGTGGCTCCGCCCATTTTCATTTAGTTTGTCTAGAATACTTTTATTGCCATAAGTCGAACAAAAATTTACCAATCCTTCTCAAATTTGGTAGGAGCATAGATTCTATGACGGTAACTGTTCTCTGTGAAAATGGGCGAAATCGGTGGAAGCCACGCCCAGTTTTTATACACAGTCCACCGTCTGTCCTTCCGCTCGGCCATTAACACAATAACTTGAGCAAAATCCCATATATCTTTACTAAACTTAGCCCACGTACTTACCTGAGCTCACTTTTTCTTGGTATAAAAAATGGGCGAAATCTGACCATAACCACGCCCACTTTATCGATATCGAAAATTACGAAAAATGAAAAAAATGCCATAATTCTATACCAAATACGACAAAAGGGATGAAACATGGTAACTGGATTGGTTTGTTGACGCAAAATATAACTTTGGAAAAATCTTTGTAAAATGGGTGTGACAGCTACCATATTAAGTAGAAGAAAATGAAAAAGTTCTACAAGGCGAAATCAACAGCCCTTGGAATCTTGGCAGGAATACTGTTAGTGGTATTGCATATATAAATAAATTAGCAGTACCCGACAGATGATTTTCTGGATCACCTGGTCCACATTTTGGTGGATATCACGAGAACGCCTTCACATATACATCTAAGGGCCACTCGCTTTTAAAACCCTCATTAATACCTTTAATTTGATATCCATATCGTACAAAAACATACCAGAGTCACCCCTGTCCCACCCTAATGGCGATATATCGAAAAGGCGTCCACCTATAGAACTAATGCCCCCTCTCTCTTAAAATGCTCAGTAACACCTTTCGTTTGATACCCACATCGTACAAACATTCTAGAGTAACCCCTGGCCCACCCTAATGGCGATATCTCGAAAAGGCGTCCACCTATAGACCTAGTGTCCACTCCCTCTTAAAATGCTCAGTAACACCTTTCGTTTGATACCCATATCGTACAAACATTCTAGAGTCACCCCTGGCCCACCCTAATGGCAATATCTCGAAAAGGCGTCCACCTATAGACCTAATGCCCACTCCCTCTTAAAATGCTCAGTAACAGCTTTCGTTTGATACCCATATCGTACAAACATTCTAGAGTCACACCTGGCCCACCCTAATGGCGATATTTCGAAAAGGCGTCCACCTATAGAACTAAGGATTACTCCCTTTTAAAATACTCATTACCACCTTTCATTTGATACCCATATCGTACAAACACATTCTAGAGTCAACCTGGCCCACCCTAATGGCGATATCTCGAAAAGGCGTCCACCTATAGACCTAATGTCCACTCCCTCTTAAAATGCTCAGTAACACCTTTCGTTTGATACCCATATCGTACAAACATTCTAGAGTCACCCCTGGCCCACCCTAATGGCGATATCTCGAAAAGGCGTCCACCTATAGACCTAATGTCCACTCCCTCTTAAAATGCTCAGTAACACCTTTCGTTTGATACCCATATCGTACAAACATTCTAGAGTCACCCCTGGCCCACCCTAATGGCGATATCTCGAAAAGGCGTCCACCTATAGACCTAATGCCCACTCCCTCTTAAAATGCTCAGTAACACCTTTCGTTTGATACCCATATCGTACAAACATTCTAGAGTCACACCTGGCCCACCCTAGTGGCGATATCTCGAAAAGGCGTCCACCTATAGAACTAAGGATTACTCCCTTTTAAAATACTCATTACCACCTTTCATTTGATACCCATATCGTACAAACACATTCTAGAGTCACCCTGGCCCACCCTAATGGCGATATCTCGAAAAGGCGTCCACCTATAGACCTAATGCCCACTCCCTCTTAAAATGCTCAGTAACACCTTTCGTTTGATACCCATACCGTACAAACATTCTAGAGTCACCCTTGGTCCAGCTTTATGGCGATATCTCGAAAAGGCGTCCACCTATAGAACTAAGGATTACTCCCTTTTAAAATACTCATTACCACCTTTCATTTGATACCCATATCGTACAAACACATTCTAGAGTCACCCTGGCCCACCCTAATGGCGATATCTCGAAAAGGCGTCCACCTATAGACCTAATGCCCACTCCCTCTTAAAATGCTCAGTAACACCTTTCGTTTGATACCCATATCGTACAAACATTCTAGAGTCACCCTTGGTCCACCTTTATGGCGATATCTCGAAAAGGCGTCCACCTATAGAACTAAGGATTACTCCCTTTTAAAATACTCCTTACCACCTTTCATTTGATACCCATATCGTACAAACACATTCTAGAGTCACCCCTGGCCCACCCTAATGGCGATATCTCGAAAAGGCGTCCACCTATAGACCTAATGCCCACTCCCTCTTAAAATGCTCAGTAACACCTTTCGTTTGATACCCATATCGTACAAACATTCTAGAGTCACCCCTGGCCCACCCTAATTCCGATATCTCGAAAGGGCGTCCACCTATAGACCTAATGCCCACTCCCTCTTAAAATGCTCAGTAACACCTTTCGTTTGATGCACATATCGTACAAACACATTCTAGAGTCACCCCTGGCCCACCCTAATGACGATATCTCGAAAAGGCGTCCACCTATAGACCTCATGCCCACTCCCTCTTAAAATGCTCAGTAACACCTTTCGTTTGATACCCATACCGTACAAACATTCTAGAGTCACCCCTGGCCCACCCTAATGGCGATATCTCGAAAAGGCGTCCACCTATAGACCTAATGCCCACTCCCTCTTAAAATGCTCAGTAACACCTTTCATTTGATTCCCATATCGTACAAACACATTCTAGAGACACCCCTGGTCCACCTTTATGGCGATATCTCGAAACGGCGTCCACCTATGGAACTAAGGATCACTCCTTTTCAAAATACTCATTAACAGCTGTCATTTGATACCCATATCGTACAAACACATTATAGAATCACCCCTGGTCCACCTTAATGGGGACATCTCGAAAAGGCGTCCACCGATAGACCTAAGGCCCACCCCTCTTAAAATGCTCAGTAACACCTTTCATTTGATACCCATATCGTACAAACAAATTCTAGAGTCAGCCCTGGTCTACCTTTATGGCGATATCCCTAAATGGCGTTCATCCATAGAACTATGGCCTATTCTCTCTTAAAATACTCTTTAATACCTTTCATTTGATACACATGTTATACAACCACATTCCAGGGTTACCCCAGATTGATTTTCCTTATTTTGTCTCCATAGCTCTCAACTGAGTATGTTATGTTCGGTTACACCCGAACTTAGCCTTCCTTACTTGTTTATTTTATATTTATCTTAAAAATCGTTTAGATATGTTAAAATTTCACCAAATGCTTACGTGTATAGCATATATTGTTGTCTGAGAAAATCATAGATACCGGTGGTATATATAGTATATATCCCATACAACCGATTGTTCAGATAAGAAACTTTGCGCAATTTCTTCCCCATTTTAACAGTTATAAGCTTCAAATTTCACCGATTGCTTACGTATATAGTATGTATTGTTGTGTCAAAAAATCATAGAGATCGGTGATATATATAATATATATATGATGGTATATATAGTATATATATTTTTTTTTACGATTTCGGCCCCATTTTAACAGCTAGAAGCTTCAAATTTCACCACCTGCTTACGTGTATAGCATATATTGTTGTCTCAAAAAATCATAGAGATCGGTCGTATATATATTATATACTTCATATAAACTGTCATTTTGACCCCTTTTTTACGGCTAGAATCTTCAAAATTCATCAAATTTCATCAAATAGTTACGTTTTCGTCATATATTTTTGAAATACGTGATTCGTAGTCATAGTTTTTACACGCAGACCACAAAAAACCTGAAACTTTGCATCCTCACACAAAGTACCTACCCGTTTTTTATTTTATATTTATCTTAAAAATCGTTAAGGTATGTAGATCTGTTCACTATATATTTCTTATCTTATACATCCGATTATTCGGAGATTACGAACGGGATAAAATTATTGTTCAGCCCCATTCATGAAAGGTATGAAGTCTTCGGCACAGCCGAAGACAGTCCCGTTCTTACTTGTTTTTTATACCATTTTTCATATTTTCCAGCAATATTTTTATTAGATCTTATGTGTCATGCGATTTTCTGGGTGGCCTTTCCAGATGGGATCGTCATGATATTTATGAAGAATTTCTTTAATTTTTGTCAACATTTGTCACATGCATAACTTCTGGGGTTAATGCAAATATTAGATCTTTGAGAACTTGGGTACCTATTTTTTTTTTTTATTTTTAAATATGCTTACTCGAGTATTCATTATTCTTGACAAATTTGTCTCCTAAGGGACAACTGTCTTTTTCTCTTACAAGTCCTAGATTGCCGGCATTTTTAAGCCTGGTTGAATATTGTCCTAAGTCAATAACTTCCTCAACAATCTAGTTGCTTGTATTACGCTACAATTTTTCTATCCTTTTGGATGAAAGCGAGCGTGACATGTCTAATTGCAAATTTATTTATTAAGCGCTTTATTTATAATAAGGTTCTCTTTGTGACTTTTTATTTTCTTCATTCTGGCTGGTTTTAAGTTTCCGATCTTGTGGTAACTTTAGGTATTTTGCATATTTCCACTTACGTAAGGTTTTTAGTCAAGCATTATGTTGCGAAAGGTTCGTGGTATAAATCTTCTACCTTGACAGCTATTACTGTGAATTAGCAAATTCTTGAACTTAGACAGTGCTAATGAAGCTGTCTTAATAAATTCTTCTATTGAGCGAGGCATTTTGCAGTGATTTGTAATATTTACTGTTCTTATCGAAATTGGGTTGAATTTAGAGGATTTAGGGTGCTAAATTTGAATATTATATCAATAGCACGATTCCGCAAGTTGAAACTGCTAGCCAAACATCTGAAACGTTTGGGTTAATTTTTGGCTCTGGTTCAGCTGGTGGTTTATATTTTAATATTCTATTCTCTGATGTTTCAGAGTGTCTTTTTCCTGCCTCGTAACCAGCTATGGGGTTAATTTTTGTCCACGGAGGCATTTTAAAGAGATGATATAATTGAAAGAGAAAATTAAAGAGAAATTAGAAATTTATTCCTGCTTCTATGGGGGTGGGGGAGAAATGCTAATTTATGCTTATTTCTTTGTTTTTTATGTTTATAATATATAAAAAATTCCTTTTTATTTTTATTATCTTTTCTTATTTAGTTAGCATTATAAAAGTTATTATTAAAAAGTTTATTTATAAAAATTTTTATTCTTAAAGGAAAATTTGTTTAATTTAACATTTTTGACATTTTTACATTTTCTTACAAAATCTTCTGAATTTTTTTTTTTTTTTGTTCAGATGATGAATAGTTAAATACAGTTTATATATTTTTTGTTTAAAAATTAAAAATTAATTCCTATGCTATTTTCTTTTTTTCATTTTGTTTTCTCTTTTTGTATTTTGGTAAAACATCAGTAAACATTTCAAAAGCAATTTTTTTTTCACATTTAAGGAGTTTTATGAAAACGACCTAAGCACTTGATTTTGATTTTGTATGTCCTCTTCTGGGAACATAATTCAATAAGCAGTAAAAAAATTTTTTTTTTTTGTACAGCAAAAATATAATTTTTGCTTGTCAGTAGGCAGCCGCTAGGTCGCCCAATATTATTATTTTTTTTTTAAATAATGGTTAAAGAAATGACTTCATACTTAAGCTAGTGTATTTATTATACTTATAATTATCATGCTCCTCTTGTTTATCACCATTGAAAATGTGGTACGTTTCACGAGATCAGTGTCATTCTTGCTCTGGGGCTATGCTAATATCGTTCCAATTTTAATGTATTTTTCGTTGAAGTAATTGCCATAATATGCTAATCTTCGTGTATTTTCCGTTGAAGTAATTGCCACAATATGCTAATCTTCGTGTTTTTTCCGTTGAAGTAATTGCCACAATATGCTAATCTTCGTGTATTTTCCGTTGGAGTAATTGCCACAATATGCTAATCTTCGTGTATTTTCCGTTGAAGTAATTGCCACAATATGCTAATCTTCGTGTATTTTCCGTTGACGTAATTGCCACAATTTTTATTATTGGTGCCCGACTTTAACACCTTCTCTTTTTTTTTTCTTTTTACAAGGTTTAGGCTGTAATCAGCCAGAAAAATCCTGCCGGCTATGACATTAGGCTGAAAAATCAGCCAGTAGCATCAAAGGCAGGATCGCCATGTAGAAAGGTCCCTAACGCAATTAAAACAAAGAAGACTTCACTGCTTGGATTATGGTTCGAATTGTCTTTATTCAAATAATTCAGCCTATTTATATTAGATTATTCTAAACATATTCGCTGGACTCCCCAATTCATCCTACACCTCCACCGGTATCTTTAGCTCCAACAATAACAGTTACCGATACTGGGGTTGTTGCTAACGATACAAGTGTACCTGAAAAAAATAGTACGGGCTCGATAACCAACGCTATAACGGCCGCACCTTCCCAGCTCTCTGGTGCGCTATCCGCTACTCCTTTGCAGGTGACTGCCGTGCCACCTCGTAGGGCTGTATTTGTGTCCCGATTACACGCCTCGCTTACCGAAAATGACATTGCTCATTACGTTTGCTCTAAACTTGGTGTTGCACCCACTAGTAACATCAATGTGTATAAATTTAACTTTAAATATGAGAGAGACATCTCCTCATTTAAAATATCCCTTTCAGATGAATATTTCGATAAGGTACTTGATTCCTCTTTTTGGCCCAAGCATACTGTGGTTCACTTGTTCACGAGAAAGCCGAGGGCCGAACCTGTTTTATTACAGCCAAAAAACGGTATGACGAACACAGTAATAACGACATAAAAGTAATTGCTGATCTGTCCCGTCTTCTCATTAATTACCAAAATGTTCGTGGTTTACGATCAAAACTTGTTCCATTCTTCCTTAATTCTTTCAACTTTTCTGCAGAAGTTGTAGCTTTTACGGAGACCTGGCTAAAGCCTGATAATTACAATTCTGAGGTTTTTTCAAATAAATATGCTGTTTATCGGCGTGATCGCATCTCTAGAGCGGGAGGTGTCCTTATTGCTGTTGAATCTAACCTATCGTCTGAGTTGATTTCGCTGGACAATATCTCTCATATCGAATTCATAGCAGTTAGGCTTTCATTCGGTAGCTATAGCGTAATTGTTTGCTGTTCGTATATACCACCTCGTTCGGATATGGATGTTTATGCTAGTCATAGCTCGGCCATCTGTGATTTGCATTCGCAGTTGGGAGATAACGATCGACTTGTTGTTGTTGGTGACTTTAACTTGCCAACAGTTAGTTGGGTTAATATAAGTGATTCAAACTTTTTAACTCCCACTGCTCAACATGAGTTTCTCAATTGCTTGTTAGACTCATCTCTTTTACAGATTAACAATGTTCCAAATAGTGGAAATAAAATGCTGGATTTAGTATTTGTGGATGGCTCGGTGGGTACTGCCCTTACGCGAATACCACCTTTATCCCTTCCAGAAGACCCTCTTCACCCTACGCTAGAGATATCACTTGATATCAGCCTATCCCGTAGGATTCAAGTACAGTCTCGTCCCCGATCTAGATGCTTCTACAAAGCGAATTTCATTATGCTCAATGATCTGTTGGCTTCCCATGATTGGTCGGATCTCTATGCTTGCACTGATGTCGATTCGGCTATCTCTATATTTTACAGTACGCTTGATGGCTTCTTTGATACTTGCATTCCTACTCGCTATACCCTATGTTCGAATAAGCCCCCTTGGTTTTCAAGGCAACTTATCAGACTTAGTAACATTAAATCTAGGCTTTATAAGAGGTTCAAGAAATCTGGAGCATCTGCAGACCTCTCTAAATATCTAATAGCTCGTTATAAATTTCACCGTCTTAATCAGCTTTGTTATAAAAATTACTTGAGTTGTTGTAAAGCCCAATTTTTTAGAAATCCAAAAAAGTTTTACAGTTTCGTAAATTCAAAGCGGAAAACTTCTGGGTATCCTTCCTCATTAACCTTTGGAGGTAAAAAAGCTTGCACTGATGACGACGCTGTTGAACTATTTTCTGAGTTCTTTAAGTCCACGTATTCATCCAGTGGTTTTCATTCCGGTCAATATCTCTATCACTTAGATAGCTCAAATTACATTAGGAATCCTGCTATTGATGGTAATATTGTTCTTCAGAGTCTTCAATCTTTGAAGCCCACCTTTTCTCCGGGACCGGACGGTGTTCCTAGTTGCGTGCTTAGGTACTGCGCCGAAAACATGTATGAGCCTATTTTAAAATTATTTGAGCTATCTCTGGGATCTGCGTCATTCCCGGCACTTTGGAAACAGTCTTTTATTATACCCCTGCATAAAAAAGGTAGTAGGTCAAAAGTTGAAAACTACAGGGGTATTGCTAAACTTTCAGTCATTCCTAAAGTCTTTGAACAGATTGTCACCAGTCAACTGCAATATCAGTGTTCTAGTCTTTTATCTGCATGCCAACACGGTTTTATTCGTCAAAGGTCAACCACTACAAATTTGCTTGTATTCACCTCTATAGTTATGGAAGGATTTTTAGCGAACAAGCAAACGGATGTCATCTACATGGACTTCAGCAAAGCATTTGATACCGTCAACCATGAGTTGCTTATTCATAAGCTTGATTTACTGGGCTTTCCGTTTCACCTATTAATGTGGCTGAAAAGCTATCTTTCTAACCGGACCCAAAAAGTCCTGTTCAAGTGCAATCTGTCGGAATCGTTCGGAGTTTCCTCCGGCGTACCCCAGGGAAGTCATCTAGGCCCTTTGCTCTTTGCCCTTTTCATTAATGACTTGCCACAGACAATATTATATTCCCATACTATAATGTATGTGGATGATGTAAAACTTTGCTACACTTACTGTCCTACCGATTTGAGTTCCTTGGATCTTCTTCAGGCCGACTTGGACTCGTTCCAATGTTGGTGCACAACAAATTTACTAGCTTTAAACTGCTCTAAATGTAAGCATATGACATTTCACCGAGTGAAGCCAGCATTGAAATCTTATGTAATAGATGGTACGCCTTTGGAGCGTATATTTATTGCAAATGATCTAGGTGTCCTTTTTGATCCGAAATTGAATTTTAACATGCATATTTCATCTATAGCCAACAAAGCTTTGGGTTTACTTGGATTTGTTAAAAGATGGGCTAAAGAGTTCGATGATCCGTACCTCACTAAGGTTCTTTACACATCGCTGGTTCGTCCAATACTCGAGTATTGCTCATGCGTTTGGTCCCCTGTTTCTCAAAAGCATATAAAGCGTCTTGAGTCAGTTCAAAAGCAATTTTTGATATTTGCATTGCGCGGCCTTAATTGGGACTCAAGTCTCCACCTTCCTCCATACAGAAGTAGACTTCTTCTTATTAACTTACCCACTCTGGAAACTCGGAGAATATTACTGGGGGTATTGTTCATCCATAAGCTCATTATTGGAGAAATTGATTCCGCGGACCTCCTCAGCCGCTGGTTTTTTGCGGTTCCCCCTAGAGTATCCAGACACTACGTTCCTTTCTATTTACCCCTTTGTCGACGAAACTTTGCTAAAAATAATCCTCTTCTTATCTGGTGCGCGCACTACAATGACTTGTATAGCTGCATCAGTCTTGAATGTACTTTTGCCACTATACGTAATGCAATACTTGCCTATCTAATTTAAGAGATACAAGCTAATTTAATTTGCCGGCATTTTATTCCTTCGATAAAAAACGGGAACTATTTCGCTTAAGGATGGAGGAACATTTATCAACATGTATAATTAAGAAGGAACAAGACAGTACTGTGTTGATTGGAATCTGGTGCATTCCAACAACGTAAAAAACATGCTTTTTCATGAGTCACTGACCGGAATCGTATGCATTCCGACAGTATAATTTTATGGGTCAGGCATCGAGCTGATTGGAATCCGGTGCATTCCAACAACACAGGTCATGTTACTTTTTTATGCCTTGTGATGGCGTATCCTCATTACACTACTCTTAGCACTGCCGGATTCCCATGACATGCTGATTGGAATCTTGTTGCATTCCAACAGGGAGATTGGAATCCACTGCATTCCGATATCATGCTGAGCGGAATCTGATGCATTCCGCCAGTATAAGATTTCGGCATAAGATCTTATTTCTACTCATATTTCTCATTATTATTATATGTTGAAATTAAATAGTAATGTTCATTAATATTTCTTTGTTTGTAATATAACATTGTTGAAATCTCGATATATCTTAAATTTTATCTTTTGAGTTGTATATTTATATATCTTTTATATTATGCAGTCGACCATAGTTTGTCGTCGACTTTAAATAATAAATAAATAAATAAATAAATAAATAAATAAATATCTATTTACATTTAAGCTTACATACTTACATACATAACTACCTTAAACATACATACTTACATACCTACATACTACTCGGCACAAAATATGTACCTACATATATGAGCTGCAAATTTATGGGAAATGCTAACCTTGCAAGTTGCAGGAATGCAAATTGTTGGGATTCAAATTCGTTTGGTTGTGTGTTGTACACGTCTGTTTATTAATGGCTGTGTCAGCATTAATTCTCAAATGCATTTTTATGTGTTGATGAACATTTAGACAATTTTTGTAGCAGGTTAGAATATTAGACTGATTTAAATATTTTGGATTAAATTGAATTGTTGGCTGCTTACACTACAGTAATTAAAAGATTTCTCGCAGTCGTCTGTCCAATTGAAAATTACATTTTTCTTACTAAGTCTTGTTAGTATCCTGGCGTATTCCGCGAAATTTGGTATGAATCTTCTATAATAATTACAAAATGTGACAAATCTTTTTGCTTCATCGGCATTTTTGGGATTTGGGTAGTTTTGAACAATTTTAAATTTGCTTGGGTCTGGTAAAATTCCAGTACTTGTGTATTTATGTCCAAGATAAGTGACTTCTTGGCTGAAAAATAGGCATTTGTCCGGATGTAATTTGAAATTATATTTCCTACATGTGGAGAATACATCCCGTAAATTTTTAATCATGTGTTTTTCAGAGCGTCCCAACACCACTAAATCGTCCATGTACAAGAATGCTTGTGATGGTTTTAGACCTGCGAATGCCAATGTCATCATCCTCTGGAATGAGTTTGGCGCTACTTTGAGGCCATAAGGTAATCTCTTGAACCGATAAGTACCGTTGTCTGCTGTAAAGGATGTTATATCTCTTGATACTGGGTTGAGTTCTATTTGGTGAAATCCTGACATTAAATCTAGGCATGAGAAATATTTTGCTCTTCCCAATTGATCCAGAATATCATCTATTCTAGGCAAAGGGAATTTATCAGCCGTTAATTTTTTATTTATTTGTCTGAAATCGACCACTAATCTCCACCTTTTTTCTTCTTTGCCCCGAAGAGATTTTTTAGGTAAATAAATAGGGCTGTTGTACTCCGACGTTGATGGTTCAATAATATCATCTTGAATTAGTTTATTTACTTGTTTATTTATTTCATTCTTATGTGCTTGGTGGTGCTAGTCTATAATTTTTAATGTACACAGGAGTGTTATCCTTCAGATGGAACTTTTGTTTGTAGAAGTTGTTGGTCGTAATTGGTTCTGTTTCTAATGAGAATATATCAATGAATTCTGAGCATAATGTGTTGAGTGATTTACTAGCGAATCGTGGGAAATTTTTATTTAATCTTTCTAACTTTTCTTTACTATTATCTTTACATTGAGGTGTATTTTCAATTATTACATAATCCTCTAAACTTTCTGTTTTGATGTCGTAATCTTGAATGATTGCATGTTTATCTGTTGTAATTATGATTCTGATTAAAGCTTGATTTGAGTTTACTATAGTGTTGGCTAAAAAAATGCCCTTAGTCAATTCTTGATGAGGCACTAATAGCTCCTTATTGTGACTATTGATATGAACCTGTCTAACTACTTCAGCTCTAGCGGGTATTGTAATGCTATTAATTGTTGGTTTATTTGTCATTTGTATAACTATATTTTCTGGGTAGTCATATGGTCTTAATATTAGGCTGTCCCCAATCTTATTATAATCTAATATGCAATTATATTTTTCAATGAAGTCGAGTCCCAAAATCCATCACATGGGATTGGGAAATTGTCTTCTACTATGTAAAACTTATGTCGTATTAAAAGACTATCATCTGTTAGATCTGCTTTTACTGTTCCAAGTGTGCTTGTTATGCCTCGGCCTATACCTTTTAAATCTGTGATTTGTGAGTTATTTAATGTGACATTACTGTCAATTTGACCCTTCTTTATTATTGAGATATCCGCTCCTGTATCTATCAGGAACGTCGAAGTTGACTTATTTAGGGTAGTATTGGAAGATATGTAGCTGTTTAGATGCAAGTTGAATGTGCATACAGATCGTCAACATATTTTGTTAACAAACGGGGCTTTTGAGACGCATCCTCTTCAAATTTTGTTAACAATTCCTCCATTACTATGTTTGCTATGACCGGCGATGCCGGTGACCCCATCGGCATTCCTACACGCTGTTCATATATTTTATTGTTGACTTTAAAATACCAATTTTCTTTAATACAAAAACGTACGACTCCCAAGAACAGTTCTTTGGTCAGAGTTGTATGGGGTTCTATCAGATTCCATTTGGACGATATAATTTCCAAGGCATGATCCACAGGAATACTGGGAAATATGGAAATAACATCGAATGATATAAGACTCTCATCGTCAAATATGTGCGTGTCTTTTATTTTATTATTGAATTCAATAGGGTCTTTGACATTATATTTTGATGATTTCGTAATATTTTTGAGGACGTTAACAATATATTTACATAAACTGTACGAAGGGGAGTTAACAGACGAACAAATGGGTCTAGTAAAAATGTTGAGAAATTTTATAAAGTTATAATGAGAGTGAATATTTTTAACTCATTGTAAACGAGTAATAAATGCTAGTATATATCAAAAGAAAGGTAATTTGATTACTTTTCTTTCGGTACTACTATCGTTTAAATCTATATCTGATGTTTTAAAATTTTTGGAAAATAAAAGATACATGTATATAGCTGGGGAAAACTTGGTAAAATTTTGTAAAGTTGTAAGAAAAGTTTATGTTTATTACTCCTTGCAAATGAGTTTCAAGTTTAAGCATATACCAAAAGAAATATAATTAAATTATTGTACTTTTGATAGTACTGTCAATCGAATCAAAAAGTTGTTTTCAAAATTTTTTATATTTTAGAAAAACACCTCTGTAGTAAGAAATTTGTTTGTAAAGTTATACAAGTATTTTTCATTCATTGTGGCTTTTTGTTAAAAATAAATGACAGGCTCTCCGACAAATATCAAAGTTTCTTAAATCGAGTGATGAAAAAGCTAATAATTCCTTTATAATAATAGAATTAAAAAGATACTTATCACAATAATCCTTGGTTTTAATTGATTTGAAAAATCTAGCTGACAGGCTCTCTGACAAATATCAAAGTTTCTTAAATCGAGTGATGCAAAAGCTAATAATTCCTTTATTAAATAATAGAATTAAAAAGATACTTATCACAATAATCCTTGGTTTTAATTGATTTGAAAAATCTAGCTTATCGATTGAATGATTTTAAATGGAATTGCCCTTTTAGAAGTTCGACCTAATCAGCTTTGATATTTTATCAATTATCGAACTAATTACTTTGATAAATAAAAAAATGTCATTTTAATGTCAAAAATCCGAATATTACGCTGTTATTCAAAGTTATTTTATTTCAATGTTATTTTTATTTCTTTTTTAATTTATAAAAAAATATTATAGTTTAGTAAATACTTAAAAAAAGATTGTGATTACAAATAACGCTGGTCGACGGCCAAAATTTACCAGAGACGCCGTTATGAAATTCGTATGTAAAACCACCCCCTGATTTCGAAAATCGAGTTTATTTTTGATTCTATGGTACCGTTTTTGAGATATTTGCAATTTACCGTTATTCGAAAAAACCAAAAAGATGGCTCCCTTTAATTACGTATATCTCACGAACGGGTCAAGCAATTGCTAATAAGTTTACAGAATCGGAAAGACGACAAAATTTGCTATAAATGCATCATACATTGTTTTTTGCTCAACCATATAGTTTTCGAGATATTAGCTCATCATTTCAGATTTTTGTTTTTTTTTTATGAAAAAATATGAAAAAAATTACTTTTTGCGAGGGCAGCATTCCAAAACCACAACTTTTTTTCCAAATATTTTTTATTTACATAAAGCTCTGTTTAATTAGAAAAAAGATAAGCTATCATCGAAGAAAATCGATGCAAAACTACGTAAGTTATAAGCGATCAAATAAAAATACCCAGGTTGCGCAATTTCAACGTATACCTCAAAACGTATGTATGGTATAAAGAAGAGTGAAATATCTAGCTATGCTCTGTTTCTATTTAGTTAAAATTGACCATATTTTTAACTTTTTTTTTAATTTATTTATGTTTGTACTATATTCTAACAATCTTTATCTTAATTTTATTTTACTATGTAGTCCAAATAATTATGTGTTCGACTTTGACGCTTATTCAGTTTAGGATCGGTTTCTCTTATGAGAAACCAGCAGTAATCACCCATCATTGCGACGTCCCAGAATCGATTTTCAATTAATTTCATTTGCGGATGAAACCTTTCGCCATGTTCGTCACTTTCGTCGCCAAGATTTGCCGGAAAAAAGCTCAAATGTGAGTGCAGAAAGTGAATTTTTAACGACATATTTACGCCTGGAAAGAAAATATTAGTTAGGTAAACAAGTATAGAATTTTGGGAAATTAATTTTAATAAGCCTTTAATATTTACCCATTTTCGCATAATTATTGATTAAGTCGTTCACTATCTGCTCGTAGTTAGGGCTTTTGTGTCTACCGAGAAAAGAAGCAACGACGTTTTCAAAGGATTCCCACGCTGCTGCCTCAACTGATGAGAGTAGTCCTTTGAATTGATTATTGTTGATCAACTTTTTTATTTGTGGTCCGACAAAAATACCTTCCGTATATTTTTGGTAAGCTTTTCCGATCTATTCTGAACTAGTGCAAATAAAACAATTTATTTCACCTTACAGCTCGACGTTTCGCCAAATTTCCTTGGCTTCTTCTGGAGCAATTCTGTATTTATTAACAATTAATTTCAGAGGAGTACAACATCAAAAATTTATTTGAATTAAAAGAGAGATTGAAAGATACGATCATTAGCCATGAAGATGTTTTGGTATCCTTTGATGTTATCTCCCTCTTTACCAACATACCGACGAACTTAGCTATAAAGATAATCATGAAAAAATGGGACAAGATTCAAAACAATACCAACATACCGAGGAAAAAATTTCAAAGTATTTTAGAGTTTTGCTTAAAGGACAACAATTATTTTATATGCAACAATAATATATACAGTCAGTCTTTTGGAATGCCGATGGGTAACCCCCTTTCCCCCACGATCGCGGATATAATAATGGATGATCTTATAAATAGCACATACTCGGAGCTCAAAAAGCAGCAGAAAGGCATTAAGTTCATTGTAAAGTATGTGGATGACATAGTTGCCATTATCCAAAGAGATGATGCAAATATCATACTTATAACGCTGAACCAATACCATAACAGACTACAATTCAAGATGGAAATGGAAAAACACAACAGCATACCTTTTCTAGATGCCCGCATACATTAAACAAACAATAACTTAATATTAGACTGGTACTCTAAGCCAACAGCGTCTGGGCGCCTAATAAACTTTTTTTCATCACAACCACGAAAATATAAAATTAACACCGCCAAAAACCTCATACACAAAATCTTGACTATAAGCCATCAGCAATTTCATGACGACAACATAAAGAAAATACAAATGACGCTTAAAAGAAATAATTATCCTGACTACCTTATATCTGACCTTATAGAACAAAAATTAAATCAAATTCAACAAAACCAATCACTAGCAACAACAACAAACAATGAAACAAAACAATATCACAGTGTCACTCATATTCCCAGGCTAACAGAAAATTTAACACAAGACGTAGTTAAACAACAGAACATCAAAATAGCTTACAAATCCAACCACACATTATCAAGATGCTTTACAAAAACAAAAACCCCTATAAACAGAGAACAACAAAGCAATGTGGTTTACAAAATAGAATGCAAAGGGAATAACGAAGAAAAATGCAACAAAGTTTATATAGGAACAACTATGCGCGCTTTGGGTACACGATTAGCCGAACATGAAGCTGATATTAGGAAACAAAAACAAAATACAGCTCTCTCACAACACGTAATAACACACAACCACGTCGCTGACTTCGAAAACACGAAAATAATAGACAAAGAAGCTAGAGAGAAAAAAAGATACACCTTGGAAAGCCTACGAATTTTGCAAAATAGGGAAAAGACTATGAATAAGAAAGAGGACACAGATGGTATCGCTGCCACTTACATATTATGTTTATAACATTTTACTTTTAGTTTGACAAGTGTACCACAGTAGAAGGTATCGTTTTATTTTATATTTTTAATCTTCTATATTTTTTAACCTTTGTTCTTGTAAATTATGTTTTATTTCTTTAATTTAATGCCGTAATTCAAATGTAAGTGAAAATTTGAAAACTATGTTAAATGTTAATATGTGTAATTGTGATAATTCCAAATTAATGTTGTTGTTTTGTGTTTTTATTGTTAATAAATACAGAATTGCTCCAGAAGAAGCCAAGGAAATTTGGCGAAACGTCGAGCTGTAAGGTGAAATAAATTGTTTTATTTGCACTAGTACAGAATAGATCGGAAAAGCTTACCAAAAATATACGAAAATCAATAAATCGATCGGAAACCAATATATAAAAAATACCTTCCTTTATCTTGGCTTGAGAAATATCTGGAAAAATTGTTTTCAAATAGTCGAATGCTTAGCCTTCTTTGTCCAAAGCCTTAACAAAGTTTTTAATGGAACCGAGCTTGATGTGTAAGGGTGGAAGTATGATTTTCTCTTTCTTGACAAGAGGGGTGTATTTGATGTTATCCACACCAACGGTAAACTCGACTCTTTCCGGCCAATCCTTTCTGACGTAGTGTTCCTTACGAGCTCGGCTATCCCACTTGCAGAGGAAGCAGCAGTGCTTGGTGTAGCCACTTTGTAGACCGCATAGCATTGCAACGACTTTGAGATCAGAACATATTTTCCAATCACGCTCTTCATATTTGATCAATTTGAGTAGTTTTTGCATTTCCTCGTAGGTTTCCTTTGTATTTACTGCATGTGCTAGCGGGATAGAAGGCTTTTTGTTACCAATATGCAATAATACAGCCTTTAAACTCAGTTTATTGCTGTCTATGAACAATCGCCACTCTTTTGAATCATATGTTTGACCAAACTCTTTGAATAAACCAGGAATGCCGTTGCAGCAGCATATACTGTCTTTCTTGGTATAGTGTTTGGAAAATGGTTCGTGGCGAGTTCTAAAATATATCACTTTAACATCGGATGATACAAATTTAAATTGTTGCATACGAGAAGTGTGGATCTCGGCCTTTTCCTTGGATAGTTCCAAATCTCTTATCCAATCATTAAGTTGTGCTTGAGATAGAACGTTTCTCATGCGAAATTCAGTACAACTCGATTCCCGCACTCAGATGTTACTGTTGACAATGGAACTGGATCCGCAACTGCCGTTGAATGTAGTACTAGTAATGTCACTGTAGGTACGCTGGCATAGGTTACTCTTCTTGATCTTCCAACGCCAAGTACTTTTGTTTGACAAATATAACACTCTATTGAATGGCAAGTAGGTTCTCTCCATATCATTGGTGTATAAAATTTTATTTGTTGTCCGGATTCCGACTGAATCAATTCAACTCGACACGATGTACACAAAGTGTTCGGTGTCCATGGTTTTTCAGCATTTTTAGGCTCAATGCCAAAATACTTGGAGTATAAAGTTTTGATGTGATCTGAGAACACTCGTCGTCGCCTTATGATAGTATATTGGCCACACATGAAACAGAACATATCTGGATCGTTATTACACTCAAATTCTCGCGTCCTTTTACTCATTATATTTTTTTTACTAAATCACGGTTTTGAAATTTGACTTATGAACTGAATTATCTCCGGCGAGCCTTGCAGATGTTATGAAGTTTCAAGGCGCATTAACTCATATTTATACTCGGAACAAGAATAAAATTTAAAAAATCAAATCTTACCTATACGGAAAGGTTCCTTTTTATACGAAGCCGGGAAAAGAAAATACTACCTGCTTTAGGTGTAGGCTTTAAACATTTTCTGTGTCTTATAATTTTGAAAATCTACCTGCATACTTACCCATAAGTGACGGAAATACATGTTTATAACTACATGCCTACAGCAGCTTTCGAACCCAACCACTCTTCCTTTCGATGCAACCACTCTACCTACTATAAAACAATTCGAGTATTAAAAGTACTATTTGATTTATTTAAAGAAAAAGTATTATCATTGTTATGGTGTTATTCGTTTATCCGGATAATATCCAATTTGCACTTTATACCTTTAATATATGTATGAATACATACATTGAAGTTGCGTAACCTGGGTATTTTTATTTGATCGCTTATAACTTACGTAGTTTTGCATCGATTTTCTTCGATGATAGCTTATCTTTTTTCTAATTAAACAGAGCTTTACGTGAATAAAAAATATTTGGAAAAAAGTTGTGGTTTTGGAATGCTGCCCTCGCAAAAAGTAATGGATAATTTTGTATAGGCAGTGTGCGGATTTTATCCACTTTCCCCTTGAGCGAGTCGTATACGTGTGATCGCGCATCCTTCTCACACTTATACCAAAGTGCCATAAAGAAAAATGCATAGTTGCTGCTCTCTAACAGAAAATTTCCCATAACACCGGGTTGTATTTTTGTAGAGATGCCATATCGGAAAAATTTTATCTCCAAAAAAATGCCCAAAATGTTTACAAAATACCCAAAAAATACCTTAAAAAAAACTCCATAATACCCAAAAAATGTCCAAACTTTTTTTTTTAATTTTTAATGAAAACGTTTATTTAATAATATAAAAATTCATTTACAATTGTTCTAAAGGCTGTTTTATCATAAAATGTTAAGAATACATCTGTTAAAAGGACTTTTAACATTAAATTTGTCTTCATCGCATATAAATTTTAAGATAAAACGGTCTTAAAGTTATTAAATAGCATAAATAATAATTATTTGTAATCACAATCTTTTTTTAAGTATTTACTAAACTATAATATTTTTTTTATAAATTAAAAAAGAAATACAAATAATATTGAAATAAAGTAATTTTGAATAACAGCGTAATATTCAGATTTTTGACATTAAAATGACATTTTTTTATTTATCAAACTAATTAATTCGATAATTGATAAAATATCAAAGCTGATTAGGTCGAGCTTCTAAAAGGGCAATTCCATTTAAATCATTCAATCGATAAGCTAAATTTTTCAAATCAATTAAAACCAAGGATTATTGTGATAAGTATCTTTTTAATTCTATTATTATAAAGGAATTATTAGCTTTTTCATCACTCGATTTAAGAAACTTTGATATTTGTCGGAGAGCCTGTCATTTATTTTTAACAAAAAGCCACAATGAATGAAAAATACTTGTATAACTTTACAAACAAATTTCTTACTACAGAGGTGTTTTTCTAAAATATAAAAAATTTTGAAAACAACTTTTTGATTCGATTGACAGTACTATCAAAAGTACAATAATTTAATTATATTTCTTTTGGTATATGCTTAAACTTGAAACTCATTTGCAAGGAGTAATAAACATAAACTTTTCTTACAACTTTACAAAATTTTACCAAGTTTTCCCCAGCTATATACATGTATCTCTTATTTTCCAAAAATTTTAAAACATCGGATATAGATTTAAACGATAGTATTACCGAAAGAAAAGTAATCAAATTACCTTTCTTTTGATATATACAAGCATTTATTACTCGTTTACAATGAGTGAAAAATATTCACTCTCATTATAACTTTATAAAATTTCTTAACATTTTTACTAGTTACATATATGTGTATCTAAATTTTAAAAAAATTTCAGAAATCGTTTATCAATTTTAACCATAGTAGCACCGAAAGAAAAACAAAAGACTTACAACTTATCGCCATTAAATTTCATAAAAACTGCGTTTAAGTAGGGCACACTCTCTAGAAATTGCGGTATTGGTTTACAAATACCTCTTTTGGGCAAGCAATTGACAAACGCGTATGTTTTGCCAAAATATTTTGAGCAAACGTTCGAACACTTGGGAAGGCTGTCGTTCCTTACTTTGCATACTTCGGGAACCTTCTTTTTTAGGCTGAAATTTCGTATTAAAATATTTAAAACGCATGCATTTTTCCCCTTTTTATTTAATATAACTATGAAAGTAATTGAGTCGTATCCGTTAATATGAAATCTATAGAAATTAGAAAATTTCTTAAGATGTTTCAATCTGGTAGCTTGTTTTTGATGAAACTGTCAATGTACACGCAAAAGTCAAGTGGCTAATGTCACTTAAATGGAACTACCTCCATTTTTTGTATCATGTTTCGGGTTTTGTAGCTCCCCTATTTTCAATGTTACTCCTCCCGTAACTGGTACATAGGAACTGAAAGTGAATTTTCGATTACAAATCTATACTTAAATAAAGACTTTAAATCGGTGATTACAAAGATAAATAGAGGAATTTAAGGTCAATTATTATAAGTGACTTTATGTGTGCAATAATACTTACTAGTATCGGCTGTGGTCGAAATTCGACCAACTTGTATTTTTTCAACTCAGTCTGTGCATCCAATGTTGGGGGTGCAATAATGCGTTAATAGTTAAGCAGTGAGTGGAAATATAGCAAACTGGTCTAACTTACTTAAATTTTTCATTAAAATTTCGAATTTGATCTAAGACGTTATACATTTGATTGCATTTTCTTAAGTTTTCTACAAACTTTTCAAATAAAATTATAACGTTTTGGTATGGAGCTCCTTAAACAAAAATAAAATAAATATGTCAATTCAAATGAAACTGACATAGAATTCTGGTGAAATTACTTGAAATTGCATTGAAAAATAGCTTTTTCCACACCAATCGGGAGGTACGCCGTTGGCACGCTACCGAAGTTAGTTTTGGGTGCTCGGTTCCCTAGTATGCCTATAGCACCCATATATGTACATATATCGCCCATTTACTTCAGTGGTGTCATAATTCAAAAAACACACGAACTTTTAGTTAAAAACGAAGAAATGTTCTAAAGGAATTTAGCCTGTTTCACACCACCCGTTACGTATGCAATTGGCGCTTTACCGAGTTTAGTTTTATATAAATACATATGCAATATGTTAGTGTGACACAAAACGAAAATTTCGAATAGAATAGAGGATACCTTCATAAAAAATAAAATAAAAATATAAAAAATATGTAATGGGAAAGATGTCAGAGTTTACTAAAAAATTTTAAATGAAAGAAAAAATAAAGTACTTAAACTGCAAAAAAATTAAGTGAAGTGAATAAACAGTTCCATATAAAAACGCAATAAGTGCACTTAGACTTTCATTCGGGTTTTAATGTTAGCATTATGGAAATATGAAGATTCTAATTTTCGGATATTTAGTTTTGGGCTTTCCATTGAGATCTGTATACGTAATTAATTTATATTAAATTTGTAAACACTCCATTTCATAATTATATATGACCATATCTACCATAAAATATAGTATGTGAAATTAGAAAGAAAAGAAAAACAAACAAAAACATTGTAATTAGTCACGCAAACATATTTACTAAAATAAAATTAATTTTATAACTTTAAGCGACTTAAACAAATTGGGGTTATGGACCTAAGCATCCGATTCATGGGCATATAGCCTAATAATAAATATAGTAGGTAATATACGGCCTATGCAATACGGCCAATATTATGCCGGTTGCCGTTTAGACCTAAAATCAAAAACGTTTTTGGGACGTTTTTTTTCGTTTAATATACAACTTGAAATTTTCTGATTCAGTCAAGTTGCATTTAAATAATAATAAACAAGTTGAAATAAAAGAATATATACATAATAGAATAAAATAAGAAATAAAATAAATTAGCCTAAAAGACAATAGAAAAAATTTAATGTTATATTTTTGTAGCAAATTTATTTTTTTTGTTCAGTATAAGACGTACTTTATCTAAAACAAGGATTAAATCTGCAAATGCAAAAACATTTTCGAACAAATTAGCCATTAATTTTTATAAATAAATTTAGTTAGTTTCAACAAAAGTTTACTCATTATTTGTGATTTCATGTTTTTTTGAAAGCCAATAAAATAAAAAACAAAGAATCTGTTAAATAAAGACCTATGTATTTACTTTAAGTGAAATTTGCCACATAAATTTAGTTAGTTTCAACAAAAGTTTACTCATTATTTGTGATTTCATGTTTTTTTGAAAGCAAATAAAATAAAAAACAAAGAATCTGTTAAATAAAGACCTATGTATTTACGTGTAAGTGAAATTTGCCACAAAAAATGGCCCGGTCAAAATTTAATTCTATTTAAGATTTTTTTGTACGCTACACATTATTTTGGAACAATTTTTTAGGATTTTGGTAGAAGCCACTATAGGTAAGTGGCAACAATGGGAAACAATGTTTTATTCTTTCACCGTCTGGCGCGTACGCATATGTATGTAGGTGAAACATTTGAGCAACACAACTACGCAGCTTTTCGAATTTCGAATTCAGGTTTGTGTCTTAGAGCACATACATAATTGGTCGTACAGATGGTGCGCTTTTGTGCACGAAAATAAATTTCGATATTTGGAGATTGTTCGAATTTACAAAAAACTCTTTCTATTAATTATAAACAAATATAGTAATATTTGTTAAGAAAAATAGGCCTATAAACCGCGGATGATCCATACGAATCGATTCATATAACTTTTAAATGATTTTACGTATGCTAAGTATGCGAAACAGTCTGTCAATTGATTGTATGGAAATTTTGCTAGCGTGTTAATATATAGATAGTTCGGTTATAATATATTCCTTAATCCACCTGGTTCATAAACCATATAATATATTTTATTTATTGTACTTAACGTATTATCTTATTATAAAGCCTTATGTCAGCCGTTTTAAGCTTTAAATAAAACATCCTAATAGAACAAGTAGTATCTTATAATAAGGCCTTATGTAAGCCTTGTTTTATTTGGTCTGTAAGGCTTATAATAAAATTTTTATATTCTACCTAGTAATTTATAATAATTCCTTATCTAAGACTTATTCTATATGCGCTATAAGTCTTATTAGCAGAAAAACAAGGAGTATTACAAGAAGGTAGCCGTACAAATAATATTTCTTATAGAATGATGGCCTGATTCCTTAGCCCGTTTTTCCAAATGAAATAAGCCTTATATAAGGTTAAAATTTTGCTGGGTAGTTTATAATTACAATGTAGTAGTATATATACGAAAAGATTTAGGACTTTCTCTAAAAATTTTTTAAAAAGAAAGTGTAACTTTCTTCCGTCTCACAAAAACCGAGGCCCTTGTGCGATTTTCGATCCTTAGATTTTCATTTTTGTGTTTAACAGAGCATATTATTCCTTGAAAATAAAATATTACTTCTTATGTTTAAAATATTTTTCTCTTTCAGAAAAGGTATCGGTTTAGCAACAGTGAAATGTATATGACATCCCTAAATAAAATAAGTTTATTCATGTTTTTGTTGCATGACGTAATAACGACAAGGTATCTACGCAGTGACAGCTTATTTTGAAAACTCCCTTACAATACGAAGGACGAGAGAAGGGGGAAGAATATAAGAGGTCGTTTTGCGAAAAAGTGTTTTATCTAGTACTTCTTGGTATTCAAGCACTAAATCCAAAATGGTGACGAAATAGGATTTAATTGTTTATGAAAATAAATATATATAAGCATACGTTGTATGGGATTAGCGTGTTGGCTTTCATATCGGCAGTCGTAAAATCAAGTCCATGGAAAACTATCATCCAAAAAGGTTTTTTTTAAGTGAGGTTGTGCCTCAGCAATGGTGTTACAAGTCCGTCGATTGTATTCCTGCCATGAAAAGCTTCTCCGAAAAATTCACCAGTCTAAGCGGATACCTTATAGAGCTGGCATTTAATAGGGGGACTCATGAAAGCATATAAACTTATAAGGTGTAAAATTATATCCATTTACACACGCTGTTATATGAACGCACCAAGTAGTACTCTTGATAAACTTGATTGTTTATCAGCGATATTATTGCCAAACAAAATTTTGTTGATTGTTATACAAATTAAACAAATGCCAAGATTAAGTGAAAAATCAAAACTAAAACGCCTTTGCTTGCTGATGTTGGAGATTTCTGATGAAAATGCCTGCTGTAATGTCTGCAACGTTGCATTCCTTTGAGTTTACCGCGTTTACATAATGAAATGTGCGCGTAAATTTATACAAATTGTGTAAATGATTTTTCATACAAACTTTGACAGCTCGTTTACGCACTAGATAAATTTATACGTTTACACACTTTATAAGGCATTTATACGGTTACATGAGTCCCCTTAATATGTAGGTCCCGCCTACTTGTTTTTGTAAAAAGGAAACTATCTTGTTTTACACTCGTTTGTTGCTACTTGGCCTTAATGTTTCGTTCCTGAACTCGGGTAACGTCTACCGATAATTCTATAAGCTCGCTGCTCACGTCTTCACTATCGAGGGGAGCTGATTGGCGAACGAAAACTCAAGGAAGGCTAATTATTTTGTGTAGTTCTTAGAGCAATAGCGGTGTTGATTACTTTGTGGACTCCATTCTGCTGTGCAGCAGATACGGAAGCAATATGACCAATATAAGCTTCAATACTGGCTAGAGGGAAAAACATTCAGGTTCTCTATTTGGAGGCTTGCTCTTGCTAACCTGACCTGTTTTCCCTATCTTTGCATTCCGAAGGGTTTAATATTCATTACTGGCTAAATAAACCACACATCGTGGGGATACTTATGTAAATAGGACCCAGATTGCGGAATATAAAAATCTGAGCCGTCATATTTCACCACATTCTGTAGGGATGTTTGCAGCAAAATGAAGAAGCCTGCACTGACGATGAAATTACCAGCAGAGTTGCTATAACTATCCACCGTAATTACATTATCCTGAGAGGAACTAGTACTGACCACTTAACAAGAGTGTAGAGGTGGTAAAACACCTAGTTAGCAGGTTTCGCAGGTATATCCCGAAAATATTATTGTTTAGCGCTTTTATTTATCGAAGTAACTGTTATTGTACAAGAAAGGCGGGATAACACCCGGTTACCCCATTAATCGGGCATTACACAAGTTACCTGGCTCGGGTACTTTCCGGTAGCAGGGTATCATCAGCTCTAATGGGAACAAAATAGCTTACCGTGTATAGAGCCGTTGTTTTGAAGAGAGCATGGAATCGTGAGACTGGTATATCATATAGCACCATCCGAGATAAGGGACCATTGTAATCATTAATTACCAAAAAATACCCGTGAAGTTTTCCTCAGATAGCCAATGACCATCCGCTGGGTAGTGTTTTAAATGCCATCAAAGGTATTATAGGACACTCTTTCTGGCAAATCGGGTTGTCAGCTAGTATTGTCACTTATCCCATAAAACCACAAAATTAAATGACCAATGAAAGTGGTAGTGCAGAAAAGCGCATATTTGGTGTCGAATTTGTGGCGGTAAAGGCAGTTCACTGCAAACTGTTACTGGCGCTTACTCTTGTGGTCTTCGCCATGATGGTGTTAATATATGATTCTTTACTTATTACATTTATCCTGCTCGACGAAGAAAACTACATTCTTTGAAAGCATGTTACGCACATGCGAGCGCTGCCTCTGCCATGATATGAAAATCGTGTCTGACGACTTTAACGCCATGGTGGACAAAGAACGTCGCCCAAAATTCAGCCTCCTATGACGGTATATCGTAAATTCGATTAAGGCGGATCGAATTTGCCTTTGCCCGAAACATGGTTGTATAGCCCTTTCCTATCCACACATATTTTTATGCAGACGACATGGTTTCATTGTTTTAGCAAATCACCAGGAAAATAAAAGCAGACAACACTATTGAAATTTGCTTGCCGTTACAGACTAAAAAAAACTGATATGTTAGTTTTAACTGTTATTTTTCCTTTTTAAAATTACATTTCCATACAAATTCGAAATATAAGAGCTTTATAAACCTATACTATTTTTATTTTCAGAGTGGGTAAGTATATACGAGGAAAGCAAAATACATTTTTATAATAAATGTTCTACATTTGATAAGCTTCTAGCACGAACGTAAAAAAAATTAACAGAAAACCGCGTCTTATAAAAGAGCTATGTTATGCCACAACCGAGTCATTTATTAACCAAGTTATCAATTTGATTCATATCTAAAATAAACTTGAAAAAAAAAAATGGAAAAGTTCTTGAAGTTGTGCGCCGAAGTTTCATAATACACAATTTGTACTGAATGTGGTGTCTCGAATTTCTTGATATACGGGAAAACATAATTTCTATTTGAAAGCTTCTGCATCATTTCCTCTTATCACCTTATTATGAGTGGACTTTATCAATCATTGGTTTGGGTCAGTTATATACAACATTTTTAAATCTATATACATGTATATTATTCAAAGTTAAAAAGAGTTCGGTAGCTCATGTGGTAAAAATTTATATATTTGTATATATGACTTTGTTTCACTTAAGACGAACCCCTTTGTGGAGTGAGTATCTCTGCTAATGTCCATCTTGGTAATCAAATATACCTTGTTTTACGGGTGAGCCAAGTAAATAGAGATTTCCATATTAATCGGGAGTAAAAAATGTTCTCTCATGTCTTGAAACACTCTAATGCACATAAATATACATATGAGTTTATGGTTGATTTGGCAACAATAAGTGGTTATTGCAGCTGTTCCCAATTTGGAGTTCATTGTCGAGATTTTCAGTCTGTGTGCTGTATTGTCGCTCATTCAATTTCTTAGCACCATACTCGAAAACGGGATAAATCAGGAATATTTATTGACGTGAACGTGTCATTATCTTGTAAGAAAGGCCGAAATTAAATATTTTAATTCTGTCAAAAGATATTTCCAAAAAACCGAAAAATGCCCACGGAGCGCTTCGAAGTCGAGAGAGGGATCCATAGTATTTTTGCGCAGAACACCTTTCTGCATTGGCGACCGCGCTTATAAAAAATTACCCTAGGTGGGTCCAACGCCAATTTGGAGACCTAAACTATATCCACGCAAAACACTTTTACACAAATTTTTTTTGTTTTTTGCTCCCTGTGCGCACTATTCTACTTTTCTGAGCAGTTCTAGAGAGAAAAAACCTTCGGCTGTTTACTAAGCCAATTTTTTCAGCCTACAATTAGAATTCTTTATAAAACACTTTTTCATTGCCTCAGGATTATGCATATGTACGACTTTTTCAAATGATATGTCTTGTTTAAAGTTTTTTTACATCTATTTTAATGCCGAATTGTGATTAAATTATTTTCTTACTAAAATGGCGCTCAAAATTTTCTTTGTTCTTGTTATGTTCAATCCCTGGTAAAATTCGGTATAGGGGAAGCATACATCTATATTGTTTCCAAGGGTATATGGGATTAGATTGGAATGAAAAAGCGGATGAGCTATGTAAAAAGGGCCCATTCCTCGAAGCCTGCTCCATAGATGTCACATAAAGACGACATTGAGGGAAAACGAGAGTTGCACTTGATCGACCAAGCTGGAAAGGCGTGGTCCCAAGCGCGGGGCTGTAAAGTGTCGAAGATCGTGCTACTCATAAATTTAAAAATAGAGAAATTAGACCCATAACTGGTATTCTGACTGGCCAATGCCTTTGGCGTCGCATTCTTTTTACAAGGCTTGGTCAGAGCAGATGTAGGGAGTCTGTGTTTGAGAAGTAAACGATGGAGAACCTATTGTGCTTGCTCCCACTCAGAAATGTGTTTAAGGCGGAAAGGTGTTTAACGCAATACTTTGAATAACGAATAAGGTAATTTTTGGAGAGCGCCCGAAGGTCATCTATGCAGTCAGGTGTTTAAAGTAGAAAGGCGTTTAACCAAGAAACACTGTGAATGAAATGGCCGGCGTTGGATTGGCTAAAGTGTCCGCAATGCTATTATAACTTTAATTGAATAAAGGTAGTACGTAACGGCATGAAGGAATCGAAATAAATATATACTTCCTTATAATAAAATTATCAGGATCGAAAAACATTTTGATTGAGCCATGTCCGTCCGTTAACAGGATAGCTTGAGTAAAAATTGAAATATCTTTATGCAAATTGGTATACTGGCTAATCTGGACCCAGAACAAATTAGTATTAAAAATAGGCGAAATCAAACTATAACCAGGGCCACTGTACGATGTTGATGATTTCGAAAAATTAAAAAATGCGATCATTTATTACCAAAGACAGATAAAGTGATTAAACTTGATATGTTGGTTGATTTTATGATATCAAATAAAAATTTTGAAGAACATTTAAAATGGGCGTAGCACCGCCTACATGACATCATTTATAAAAATACTGAAGAGCAAAGGGCCAAGAATAGATCCTTAGGGCACCCCACTTTCAACAACTTCAAGTTGCGATAATTCAGATCCGATCTTGACACATTGAAACTTATCTGAAAGACAAGCTTCCATAAGTTTTAATGCACTTCTGCCGAAGCCAAAGTATATCTTAAGATTGCCACATAACAGCATGTGGCTAACCGAATCAAACACTTAAGAGAAGTCAAGTAAGAAGAGCAGAGTCAGATACTGTAGATAGACCTTATAGGCTAATGAACTTATTTGTTTTATAAATGCATGACACAAGAGTTTTAAAGTTTTTGCCGAACACCTCAACTATTATAAATTCAGTTTCATCATTGCCAGATTTATATAAAAGGCTCATTTGGAAATTATTCCTACATTCTAAAAAGTATTTGCATATATACATATATAACTTTAAAATTTATCACTTCAATAGATTATGCTTTAGAATATATTTTAATAAAAATAACGTACGTATATATAAAATCTAAAAAGTAACGGAATAACACATGCCGATTTTGTGATCGATCAGTGGAGACGGCGAACCATATCCTCTTGGAATGTGACGCAATCTCAACACGCAGGGCTCGATTTATGGGCTTACCATGGCCAGAACATGCCCACATTAAATCCCTTAAGCCAAGAGAACTGCTAGGGCTCATCATGCAAGTCGGCTGGGTTGAGGTGCTGACCAATGGTCGCCGTGCAATCCTCAATAAATTATCTAAGTTAACCGCTGGCGGCACCCAACATGTTGCATTCCCACGAGCTAAATTTTACACGTGCCGCTGTGTCCGCATAATTATTCTTCCACAGTCCCATAGCCCACCAGCAGATGCGTTAGCATAATTATCGTAAGCAGCATAATTGCAACCCAACACCCGCTTCAAGGCCAAGTGCATTTCATCATATCGCGCAATTACAATATTGCGCAACGTTATCAAACCTATGGGAACCAAGGCAGTTTACCTATATTGCAGCGGAGTCAGCATATTTCTATTTCACACTGTTGTGAAACTTTTGCATTGCACATTCCAGCCATGTAAGATACCTGTGGGAAGTCTAGGCCACACTCACACCCAGACGTCGCATATGTCTGGCTATGGAACGACGCCAAGAGAAATGTTATAAAAGGCAGCAGAAGACATTGCAAGAGCAGTTGCGTCGGGGTTCTTATATTATCCATTACTTGTGTATCTAATATTAAAGCAATACAATTGTTAAACTTTTACTTGTAAATCTTCTTTCTTATTTTTATATCCAAGGCAAGTTGGCCCCTTAATTTTTTTTTATAAATCCAGGACCTTGAGTCCTTAACTTCTATCTATCTAACGGAGGAGGAACGAACCAGTCGTGATTGGCTGTATCTAAACAGGCCCAGCTGCACTAACGCCGTCCTATGATGAGTGTTAATGGAGTTCAGAATGGTTGTAGTGATATGCACTTTACGGAAGTCATGCTGATGGCTGAATAACCGAAGAATTTCATTTAATTGAGGAAATCTTAACGGCTTTAAATTTTTTCGTTACTGTTGTGTATTAATAAATGCAACGCACCAAAGATGACTTGATACGAAACATTTGTTAACGCTCTCATTTTTTTCGCTCTCACGAGGGATTTATCTCAAATTTAGTACTGGCAACAATCACAGATAAATCCCTCGCGTCAGCTGAAGCGGGTGCCAGAACAAAAAATGTTACAGCTAAAACGAAAAACGGGCCAAAAATTTCAGTAAACTTTAGTTTGACCTTCAACTGTAGAAATGCGTTAAAAATTATGGGAAAAAACATCAAAATACTTGTTTTGGCGTAAATATATTTACACCACCACCGCTATATAGCTAAATGGTTAGCGCAGCGTGCCTAAAGCGTACTGATGATGAAAGCTTAGCACCATTCAAAATGGATCTATCTGCGCAGCTATGGCAGGTTGTCTGAAAAATTTTCTACTTACTATTCCAAAAACAAAATAGAATTTTTCAAATTTAGAAAAAATTAAAAAATAACAATAATTATCATTAGAAAAAATTATTGTTCTGGCCTTGAGCTCGAATCGAACCTTGAAGTAAATATATTTAGTTCGAAGGTGGATGGTAAATATTATTTACCATTCCAATGTTATCGCTAAAAACAGGTTTTGTAAATATGAAGTCCCGACGCAACCAGTCGATTTTGATCACAGAACGTGTAAGATAACCCCTATCCACTAAGTGATGTTAACTATTAGATCATAGGTCCAATTTACTCAAATTTCAAAAGAATATTTGGTTTTCAATATGAGTTAAATGCGTTACAATATTTGACTAATTAATTTAATTAAAATATAAATTTTTCTTAGATTTGTTTATATTTAACTCTAACTAATCGTGTTATTGTAAAATATGTTTGAAGAAATTGATATTTTTTGACAATCATTTTATTAAAGATTGAAACTATAAAATCGCCGAAATGTATGTCAAAAATCCCCATATTCAGATCTATTCATTTTTGTATGGAGTGACAATGTTAGAAAAAATGTGTATTTTGACAGCGCTCTCTCGAAACAGAGAGTCGCAGATCCATTCATCTATGCAACGCAACATTTGTCAGCTAAACTTCGAATGATTTATTTAGTAAGAGTATTATAGTTCATAGGTATGATTACAAGAAATGGAAATGAAACAAGAGAGAGTATAGTGCGTTTGTATATGGAGTATTCCATCCCATTTCGACCAATTTTGAACCCGACCCCTTTAGAATTGGCTGAAAGTTTTTCTTCTTTTTCTAGCTTACGAAAGACGTTTTTCAGAATTTTTTAAAGTTTTTCATCCAACTCAAAAAAAGTTATAAATTAAAAAAAACACCGTTTTTGTTTTCAAAATGCTATAACTTTTTCAAAAATTGACCGTTTGGGATCTTTTTTTTTAAATTTGTCTTTAAATGTACTTTTCGGAAAAAATTCAAAAAAATTTTTAAAGTTTTTTTATAATTTTTCAGTTTTTCGAGATTTTTCGAATTTCGCCATTTTTTTTTCTCATAAAAACTTCAATGAATTCTGCAGTCATTCCCACTAATCCCGAAGTGGACCGATTTTTTTTATATTTTTTTTATTTAATTGAAAAAAAAATTTCCAAAATAAAATTTTTTTTTTATCAATTTTATTTATATACCAAAAAAATGTAAGAAAATGATTTTTAAGTATTCTTTTCTTTATATATTATGGTAATCTACGATTAAAAAACCAGGATTAATGACCAGGATTAATTACTGTAGTAAACAGGTAAGTTTTCTAAAAATAATGTAAAAATTACCATAATATATATAATATATTATAATATATTTTTTGTTATATAAATAAAATTGATAAAAAAAATTTTTATTTTTGAAAATTTTTTTTCAATCAAATAAAAAAAATACAAAAAAATCCGCCCACTCCGCGATTAGTGGGGATGATTGCAGAATTGATTGAAGTTTTTTATGAGAAAAAAACAAAAAAAAAAAAACAAATGGCGAAATTCGAAAAATCTCGAAAAACTGAAAAATTAAAAAAAAACTTTAAATTTTTTTTGTATTTTTTCCGAAAAGTACATTTAAAAACAAATTTAAAAAAAAAAGATCCCAAGCGGTCACTTTTTGAAAAAGTTATAGCATTTTGAATACAAAAACGGTGTTTTTTTTTAAATTCATAACTTTTTTTGAGTTGGATGAAAAAATTTGAAAAAATTCTGAAAAACGTCTTTCGTAAGCTAGAAAAAGAAGAAAAACTTTCAGCCAATTCTAAAGGGGTCGGGTTCAAAATTGGTCGAAATGGGATGGAATACCCCATATACATGTATATGGATTACTCACCGGCTTATAATTGTTTATCAACTTCATAACAGCTGCATTGTATTTTTGATCTACATTTATTTCTACTTCATTACAAGCCACGTTAAAAATATTGTAACCAGCTTCGCATTCCTCTGGTTTTTCGTCTAACCGTGAAAACTTGAAGTTGCCACCATTCATAGTGACCACAAACTTTTGTAGAAAATCATATCCAACTATCATATCAACGCTTAGTTTGCTATCTTCTACTACTAAAAATGTATGTGTGGTAATTAGCTCATCAACCTGGACCTGTGTTACTATTTCACCCAATGCTGACGTAGCAACGTTACCTAACCCAAATAGCTTTACAACGCACTTTTGTAGTTGCTGATTTTTAAAAATTTCCACGTATTTCTTCTTGCGCATAAGAGAGACATCCACGCCAGTGTCTATCAGGCAAGGTACAGAAATACCATTAACTTTAATAGTTTTGGTACGTGTCTGATTTACCACCATATTGACAGTAGGTTTGGCATTTGTACACTGCTTCGCCATATGCCCTACGCCATTACATTTGAAACACTTTGTTTCTTCTTTGCACTCTGCCCTTTTGTGAGCAGACCCACAATTATAGCAGTGCGATTATTTGCGCTCCATCTTAATGTCTTTCTCCGATTGTTCGCGCATACTTATTTGTGTATTTTGTCGGTGTCTGTTTGATGGACCATTTTTTATCATCGTTTCTACTAATTCATACCTTTTCCGTAATTCTTTAAACGTCGTTGCACTATATAGATGCAATTTCAAATCGTCTCGTACATCTATGCCATCAACTATGTAACTTATGACAGCCTCATCTTCTATTTCTCCAAGCGCCGCAATTTTTCGCATTTGCAAAACATAATCGTGAAATTTCTCAGAAGTACGTTTTTTTCGACAGCGCAGCTGCTTATGTATTTCAGCGCTACTCAACTTATGCTCGAATTCTTCTCGCAATACTGCGCACAACGATTCGTAATCATAAACAGTGGTGGTTTCTAAGAACAATTTTGCCGTACCTACCATTTTATTACGAGCATTTACATATTTTTGTCTTGCACTTAATTCGTATGTTTCTGCGTTATCATGGAAATTGCGTATCCATTGATTAACTGGTATCGAAATGCCATCGAAATCCGGTATAATTTTAGAAAAACTTTCCACGGTAACAATATTTTTGCTTTTGTTTTTATCGTCTTTTTCTAATTTTTCAGCGAGTACTTTGATTAATTCTGCCAACTCACTTGAACGTACATATATATTTTCTTCGTCTGATTTAAAGCTGTTGTTTCGTTTTTCTTGCTCGTTGTCCATTGCTGCTTCAACTGCGCTGTTGCCTGCTCTGCTTGCTACACACGGAGTAGATTCAAGTATGCTACTGTGGCCCTGCGCGTTCAGCTGTTCGTCGTTTTCGTCTTTCTCACCTACTTTACGCCGTTGTATTTTGAAGGTGTCGTTCGCTTCGCTTTGGATACACACTTGTTTACTTTTTGTGCTCGAATTTGGTTTCTTGTTCTTCCCACGCTGCTTTTTATTTGAATGTAACATGCTGCTTCACCAGAAATTTGTCTGCTCGGTTGAGCGGTTGAGCCCCCATGTAAATCAAAAGAGTTTGATTTGTGAATAAAAACGTTTATATAATGAAAATTATATATTGTACAGTAAAGTAATTTAATTCAATTTTAAGTAGAATAATATTTAAGACAAATTCAGAGTCAAATTAAAGATTTAAGAAGTTTTGTAAAATACGGCTGATACTGCTGATGTTCGGCTGACCACTTATATCTTATGACTGACTGTTTCGTTATTCGTTCTCTCTCTCTTCTCATGTTTTACGACGTAGGGTTTCCTTCTCACAGTGCATGAATTGGGATGCCAGATTACATGTAGCATATGTAAATGTTCGTCAACCAAATTGCCATTAACACATAATATATAATACCCAATAGCTTTGCTTATATAAAATAGAAATTTAAAATGTATAAAATAGAAATATAAAATATATACATTATATTTTGTTTGTTTGTAATTCATGTATTGCTTAAATATGTAAATGCGTTTCAAACTTAGGAGAGTAAGTTATTAGATTAAAACTTAGTTGGATATGTACGACTTATTCTTGAGGTTTCACAACCTTGCCTCCTATCCGTGGTCTTAATTCTATTTTTGATCGCGTAACATGCTCGTCCCGATCATGTGCATTACCTTCAGCAAAGTCATCTGGAAGGTTGGATGAAGTGTGTGGTTCACAGACGCTTTCGCGCGTTTCATTGTAAACGTTATGATTTTACGTAGTTTCTTGTGAATAATTATTATCTCTTATTTGGTTCAAGTGTCTTTTTATTTCTCTATTATTGTGTACAATGTTACAACTGTATGATCGTGGGTCTATTTGTTTGTTAATTTTTTGCTGGCATCCAGCCCTTTTTATTTGGATTTCTGTAGTCGCGTATTAAAACATTTTGCCCTGTGCTATTCCCGTTTGCCTTTGTAGTTTTGTTCGCTTTCAATTTGTTTTTTGATAATTTGTTTCTGAACTAGCGGAGGTTTCAAAAGATCGAAACGATACTTTAAAGGTCGCGAGAGAAACAATTTTGCATGAGATTTTCCTGTAGTTGTGTGAATTGTATTTCGATAATCGAATAAAAACTTACTTAAAATTAATTCAATATCTGAGTGTTTTCTTTTTTCTAAACTTGCATACAGTGATTTTTTTAAATTTTTTACAAATATTTCAGCTTGGCCGTTGGCTGCCGGATGGCCAATAGCTGTGAGATTGTGGTTAATTTTATTTGTTTTCAAAAATTACTTAAATTTGTCAGAAGTAAATTGAAGACCATTGTCTGTGACTAGCGTGTCGACAATACCATAGCGAGCAAATGTCTCTCTCATTTGTCTAATGACAAAGCTCGAAGTTAAATCTTTTGTTTGAAAAACTTCAGCCCATTTGGTGAAGGAGTCAATAACGATCAAAAAGTGAAAGTCTTTTATTACTTACTTACTTAATTGGCACTTAACCGTCTAAACGGTTATGGCCGTCCAAAAAGGCGCGCCAGTCGCTCCTTCGCTCCGCCAACCGGCGCCAATTGGTCACACCAAGGGAGTTTAAATCGTTTTCCACCTGGTCCTTCCAACGGCGTGGGAGCCGTCCTCTACCTCTGCTTCCATAGGCGGGTTCCGATAGAAACACTTTCTTGGCCGGAGCATCATCATTCGCATAACATGGCCTAGCCAGCGCAGCCGCTGCGTTTTAATTCGCTAGACTATATTGATGCCTACGTATAGCTCGTACAGCTCATCATTAAATCTTCTTCGGTACTCGCCAACGCGTAGAGGTCCATAAATCTTTCGAAAAACTTTTCTCTCGAACACTCCCAAAGCCGCTTCATCTGCTGTTGCCATGGTGCATGCTTCTGCCCCATATAGCAGGACGGGTACGATAAGTGACTTGTAGAGTATGATTTTCGATCGCCGAGAGAGGACTTTACTTTTCAATTGCCTACCTAGTCCAAAGTAGCATTTATTGGCAAGATTGATTATTCGCTGGATTTCAGTGCTGATGTTGTTGCTAGTGTTGATGCTGGTTCCCAAATAAACGAAGTCTTTTACTATTTCGAAATTATGGCTGCCAACAGTAGCGTGGTTGCCAAGGCGCGTATGCGCTGACTCTTTGCTCGATGACAGCAGGTACTTCGTTTTGTCCTCGTTCACCATTAAACCCATCTTTGCCGCTTCTTTTTCCAGTTTGGAGTAAGCAGAACTAACAGTGCGAGTGTTTAGGCCGATGATATCAATGTCTTCAGCATATGCCAGTAATTGCACGCTTTTATAGATATTGTTCCAGTGCGGTTAAGTTCTGCAGCTAGTATAATTTTCTCCAGCATCAAATTAAAGAAATCGCATGATAGGGGGTCAACCTGTCTGAAACCTCGTTTAGTTTCGAACGGCTCGGAGAGGTCCTTCCCAATTCTGACTGAGCTGATGGTGTTGCTCAACGTCATTTTGCACAGCCGTATAAGTTTTGCGGGGAAACCAAATTCAGACATAGCGGCACATAGGCAGCTCCTTTTCGTGCTGTCGAAGGCGGCTTTAAAGTCGACGAAGAGGTGATGCGTGTCGATTGTCTTTTCACGGCTTTTTTCCAAGTCTTTTATTGGCCCAGCAAAATCAGCATGTATTCGACTCCACGGAGAGTTAGTCGGCTTCAACGAAATTAATGTGCTTTTTTCTGGACTCGCTTGCAACTTTTGGCATGGGAGAAAATATTTTATGACATGCTCGATATCAGAGTTTATATTTGGCCACCAGACATACGATATGGCAAGAGCCTTGGTTTTCACGAGGCATGAAGCTCATTTAATATATGAACTCGAAATTTTTCAGGTATAACGACTCTATAGAGTATACCGCAAGCGACAACTCAACAAGACTGTTTCGAAAACTCGTTTGTCAGTTTTATTGAAAATTCGAACTATTTGAACATCAATTTTAAAAGTGTTGGTAGGGAACTTTGGAAAATATTGGACCAAAGTATCCCATGCGATTCTTCATAGCGAAGTCAACAATTTGACTGAAGCAAAACTTATTCCTTTCAAGGATAAAATTAATGAACTAGCAGTTGAATATGACTGTATTTTATGGGTATATATATATAGTATATATAGTATATAACCATAAAATACAGTCATATTCAACTGCTAGTTCATTAATTTTATCCTTGAAAGGAATAAGCTTTGCTTCAGTCAAATTGTTGACTTTGCCATGAAGAATCGCATGGGATACTTTGGTCCAATATTTTCCAAAGTTATATAGTATATATAGTATATACCCATAAAATACAGTCATATTCAACTGCTAGTTCATTAATTTAATATTAATTGTGTTGTTTTTTTTAAGCCGCCACCAGACACAGCAGGTAGAATTGAAATTGCCCCTACCCAAAAAGTTCGACCCCAAGGGGGGGACATCAGAATTCGTTTTAGAGGTATGGTTCCTGTGGCAAAGTTTCTTATTTTGATCCCTAGAATACGATTTCCACAGAGCAATGAGCGATTTTTAAATCGACCCGCCCTAATATATATTGTAGCCTACATAGGATATTTTTGATAAAAAAATGCGCATTTTTTTAAATTAAGGTTTTCATTTGAAGCTTTAAATTTTTCTAAAACAACTCTTAAACTTTGTAAGTGCTCATGAAGAGTTTTCCCCGTGACAGTAATATCGTCTTGGTAT